>NC_137505.1:7500-582500 GCF_041902795.1 Electrophorus electricus | reverse complement strand
GTGATTTGGACCCATCGGGTACGGAAGCCTTTCCGTCACGTGCTCGTTTTCCACGCCTTCAGCGCAGGTAGCCTGCGAATTTAAAACCGACGTGCATTTTATTCTTTTCCCCTTTTATCCTTTCATATCTCTCCGCTACCTTGGAGAAGAGAGACGCACGCGGGTAAATAAAATGTAAATATCTCTAAATATCTGTATAATATGTAAATAAAAGGAAGATGTGGTTGTGTAGTGTAGTCGTTTGATTATAAATAATCTCATAATAATTTTATCCACAAATTCTTATACATTTATACATGTTTATCTCTCTCTTTGTGTGTGTGTGTGTGTGTGTGTGTGTGTGTGTGTGGTTCTGTGTCACTAGTGGGGCCTGTGGCCCGATTGGAGTGTTTGCGGTGTGAGAATGAGGAATGAGGAGTTGGAGAACAGTTTGTTGGAGCAGCTGAAGGAGTTGAGGTTGCAGAAGCAGAAGGAGCTGCAGGTTCTTCAGGAGATGCTGAAACACAAGCAGCAGGAGGAGACAGAGCTCCTGCAGAAACAGCAGGAGGAGGAGGAGCATAACAGGTCCATCAAGAGTAAGTACTATGGAAATGCAATAATACTAACATAATAATGAATGCTAGCCATTAGGCTCCAATAAAAGTGATACTAATATATGTATAGTACTATATATATTATATTTTATATATTCAGTAGTAATTATGTAGTATATACAATCTATGTTATATCCAGCAGTAATGATACTTGCTCTGGCAGATATGAAAATGGCCTGTGAACAGGAGAAGAAATCTCTGGAGGAAGAACTTGAGAAGCTCAGACTGTCACTGCAGGTAGAGATCCCTTATAGTGTCAGTACACATCCACCAGTAGCTCCACCTTTCACTTATAACGTCAGTACACATTCAGTACACATTCCCACCTTTCCATTGTACTGGCTGTAGTGATGATTCGTGTGTGTGGGTTATACCAGCCCATAGAGGAGGACATTATGAGTCTGAAAGTGGCGCTGGAGATGAAGAACCAGGAGATCAAAGATCAGCACGATCTTTTGGTCAAACTATATACTCTGTATGTATACTATATACTCTGTATGTAGTACCTGGTTTAACACTATATCCTCTGTATATATACTATATACTGTTTATGTAGTTCCTGGTTTAACACTATACCCTCAGCTTACTCTAGTCTGCAGATGTGAAGAAATTTAAACAGAATGTGTATCTGTGTATATGTGCGCACCTGTATGTGTCTGGTTGTAGTATTATTTAAAGGGTCAAATGGTCTCCATTGTGTGTCCAGGTTTAAGGCTACTTTGCTGGGCATGTGATTTGGACCCATCGGGTACGGAAGCCTTTCCGTCACGTGCTCGTTTTCCACGCCTTCAGCGCAGGTAGCCTGCGAATTTAAAACCGACGTGCATTTTATTCTTTTCCCCTTTTATCCTTTCATATCTCTCCGCTACCTTGGAGAAGAGAGACGCACGCGGGTAAATAAAATGTAAATATCTCTAAATATCTGTATAATATGTAAATAAAAGGAAGATGTGGTTGTGTAGTGTAGTCGTTTGATTATAAATAATCTCATAATAATTTTATCCACAAATTCTTATACATTTATACATGTTTATCTCTCTCTTTGTGTGTGTGTGTGTGTGTGTGTGTGTGTGTGGTTCTGTGTCACTAGTGGGGCCTGTGGCCCGATTGGAGTGTTTGCGGTGTGAGAATGAGGAATGAGGAGTTGGAGAACAGTTTGTTGGAGCAGCTGAAGGAGTTGAGGTTGCAGAAGCAGAAGGAGCTGCAGGTTCTTCAGGAGATGCTGAAACACAAGCAGCAGGAGGAGACAGAGCTCCTGCAGAAACAGCAGGAGGAGGAGGAGCATAACAGGTCCATCAAGAGTAAGTACTATGGAAATGCAATAATACTAACATAATAATGAATGCTAGCCATTAGGCTCCAATAAAAGTGATACTAATATATGTATAGTACTATATATATTATATTTTATATATTCAGTAGTAATTATGTAGTATATACAATCTATGTTATATCCAGCAGTAATGATACTTGCTCTGGCAGATATGAAAATGGCCTGTGAACAGGAGAAGAAATCTCTGGAGGAAGAACTTGAGAAGCTCAGACTGTCACTGCAGGTAGAGATCCCTTATAGTGTCAGTACACATCCACCAGTAGCTCCACCTTTCACTTATAACGTCAGTACACATTCAGTACACATTCCCACCTTTCCATTGTACTGGCTGTAGTGATGATTCGTGTGTGTGGGTTATACCAGCCCATAGAGGAGGACATTATGAGTCTGAAAGTGGCGCTGGAGATGAAGAACCAGGAGATCAAAGATCAGCACGATCTTTTGGTCAAACTATATACTCTGTATGTATACTATATACTCTGTATGTAGTACCTGGTTTAACACTATATCCTCTGTATATATACTATATACTGTTTATGTAGTTCCTGGTTTAACACTATACCCTCAGCTTACTCTAGTCTGCAGATGTGAAGAAATTTAAACAGAATGTGTATCTGTGTATATGTGCGCACCTGTATGTGTCTGGTTGTAGTATTATTTAAAGGGTCAAATGGTCTCCATTGTGTGTCCAGGTTTAAGGCTACTTTGCTGGGCATGTGATTTGGACCCATCGGGTACGGAAGCCTTTCTGTCACGTGCTCGTTTTCCACGCCTTCAGCGCAGGTAGCCTGCGAATTTAAAACCGACGTGCATTTTATTCTTTTCCCCTTTTATCCTTTCATATCTCTCCGCTACCTTGGAGAAGAGAGACGCACGCGGGTAAATAAAATGTAAATATCTCTAAATATCTGTATAATATGTAAATAAAAGGAAGATGTGGTTGTGTAGTGTAGTCGTTTGATTATAAATAATCTCATAATAATTTTATCCACAAATTCTTATACATTTATACATGTTTATCTCTCTCTGTGTGTGTGTGTGTGTGTGTGTGTGTGTGTGTGTGTGTCTGTGTCTGTGTGTGTGTGTGGTTCTGTGTCACTAGTGGGGCCTGTGGCCCGATTGGAGTGTTTGCGGTGTGAGAAGGAGGAGTTGGAGAACAGTTTGTTGGAGCAGCTGAAGGAGTTGAGGTTGCAGAAGCAGAAGGAGCTGCAGGTTCTTCAGGAGATGCTGAAACACAAGCAGCAGGAGGAGACAGAGCTCCTGCAGAAACAGCAGGAGGAGGAGGAGCATAACAGGTCCATCAAGAGTAAGTACTATGGAAATGCAATAATACTAACATAACTAATAATGAATGCTAGCCTTTAGGCTCCAATAAAAGTGATACTAATATATGTATAGTACTATATATATTATATTTTATATATTCAGTAGTAATTATGTAGTATATACAATCTATGTTATATCCAGCAGTAATGATACTTGCTCTGGCAGATATGAAAATGGCCTGTGAACAGGAGAAGAAATCTCTGGAGGAAGAACTTGAGAAGCTCAGACTGTCACTGCAGGTAGAGATCCCTTATAGTGTCAGTACACATCCACCAGTACCTCCACCTTTCACTTATAACGTCAGTACACATTCAGTACACATTCCCACCTTTCCATTGTACTGGCTGTAGTGATGATTCGTATGTGTGGGTTATACCAGCCCATAGAGGAGGACATTATGAGTCTGAAAGTGGCGCTGGAGATGAAGAACCAGGAGATCAAAGATCAGCACGATCTTTTGGTCAAACTATATACTCTGTATGTATACTATATACTCTGTATGTAGTACCTGGTTTAACACTATATCCTCTTTATATATACTATATACTGTTTATGTAGCTCCTGGTTTAACACTATACCCTCAGCTTACTCTAGTCTGCAGATGTGAAGAAATTAAACAGAATGTGTATCTGTGTATATGTGCGCACCTGTATGTGTCTGGTTGTAGTATTATTTAAAGGGTCAAACTCTGTAAAGTGTGCCCAGGCCCAGAGCTACTTTGATGGGCATGATTCTGTGACCTCTTGGGCCTTGAAATGTGGTGCTTTGAATGATTTAAAGAGTGAAACGGTCTGAAGTGTGCCCACGTTTAAAGCAACCTTGCTGGGCATGACTGTGTGACCTCTTGGGCCAGGAAGTCTGTTTCTAGTTTTATTTAAACGGTCAAACTGCGTGAAGTGTGCCCAGGCCCAGAGCTACTTTGCTGGGCATGACTGTGTGACCTCTTGGGCCTGGAAGTCTGGTTGTAGTATGATTTTAAAGGGTCAAATGGTCTCCATTGTGTGTCCAGGTTTAAGGCTACTTTGCTGGGCATGTGATTTGGACCCATCGGGTACGGAAGCCTTTCCGTCACGTGCTCGTTTTCCACGCCTTCAGCGCAGGTAGCCTGCGAATTTAAAACGGACGTGCATTTTATTCTTTTCCCCTTTTATCCTTTCATATCTCTCCGCTACCTTGGAGAAGAGAGACGCACGCGGGTAAATAAAATGTAAATATCTCTAAATATCTGTATAATATGTAAATAAAAGGAAGATGTGGTTGTGTAGTGTAGTCGTTTGATTATAAATAATCTCATAATAATTTTATCCACAAATTCTTATACATTTATACATGTTTATCTCTCTCTGTGTGTGTGTGTGTGTGGTTCTGTGTCACTAGTGGGGCCTGTGGCCCGATTGGAGTGTTTGCGGTGTGAGAAGGAGGAGTTGGATAACAGTTTGTTGGAGCAGCTGAAGGAGTTGAGGTTGCAGAAGCAGAAGGAGCTGCAGGTTCTTCAGGAGATGCTGAAACACAAGCAGCAGGAGGAGACAGAGCTCCTGCAGAAACAGCAGGAGGAGGAGGAGCATAACAGGTCCATCAAGAGTAAGTACTATGGAAATGCAATAATACTAACATAACTAATAATGAATGTTAGCCTTTAGGCTCCAATAAAAGTGATACTAATATATGTATAGTACTATATATATTATATTTTATATATTCAGTAGTAATTATGTAGTATATACAATCTGTGTTATATCCAGCAGTAATGATACTTGCTCTGGCAGATATGAAAATGGCCTGTGAACAGGAGAAGAAATCTCTGGAGGAAGAACTTGAGAAGCTCAGACTGTCACTGCAGGTAGAGATCCCTTATAGTGTCAGTACACATCCACCAGTACCTCCACCTTTCACTTATAACATCAGTACACATTCAGTACACATTCCCACCTTTCCATTGTACTGGCTGTAGATATGATTCGTGTGTGTGTTATACCAGCCCATAGAGGAGGACATTATGAGTCTGAAAGTGGCGCTGGAGATGAAGAACCAGGAGATCAAAGATCAGCACGATCTTTTGGTCAAACTATATACTCTGTATGTATACTATATACTCTGTATGTAGTACCTGGTTTAACACTATATCCTCTGTATATATATTATATACTGTTTATGTAGTTCCTGGTTTAACACTATACCCTCAGCTTACTCTAGTCTGCAGATGTGAAGAAATTTAAACAGAATGTGTATCTGTGTATATGTGCACACCTGTATGTGTCTGGTTGTAGTATTATTTAAAGGGTCAAATGGTCTCCATTGTGTGTCCAGGTTTAAGGCTACTTTGCTGGGCATGTGATTTGGACCCATCGGGTACGGAAGCCTTTCCGTCACGTGCTCGTTTTCCACGCCTTCAGCGCAGGTAGCCTGCGAATTTAAAACCGACGTGCATTTTATTC
Organism: Electrophorus electricus; assembly: GCF_041902795.1. Classification (NCBI taxonomy): domain Eukaryota; kingdom Metazoa; phylum Chordata; class Actinopteri; order Gymnotiformes; family Gymnotidae; genus Electrophorus; species Electrophorus electricus. The sequence continues at coordinate 576,813 of NC_137505.1, read as the reverse complement.
TTTTCCCCTTTTATCCTTTCATATCTCTCCGCTACCTTGGAGAAGAGAGACGCATGCGGGTAAATAAAATGTAAATATCTGTAAATATCTGTATAATATGTAAATAAAAGGAAGAAGTGGTTGTGTAGTGTAGTCGTTTGATTATAAATAATCTCATAATAATTTTATCCACAAATTCTTATACATTTATACATGTTTATCTCTCTCTGTGTGTGTGTGTGTGTGTGTGTGTGTGTGTGTGTGTGTGTGGTTCTGTTTCACTAGTGGGGCCTGTGGCCCGATTGGAGTGTTTGCGGTGTGAGAAGGAGGAGTTGGAGAACAGTTTGTTGGAGCAGCTGAAGGAGTTGAGGTTGCAGAAGCAGAAGGAGCTGCAGGTTCTTCAGGAGATGCTGAAACACAAGCAGCAGGAGGAGACAGAGCTCCTGCAGAAACAGCAGGAGGAGGAGGAGCATAACAGGTCCATCAAGAGTAAGTACTATGGAAATGCAATAATACTAACATAACTAATAATGAATGTTAGCCTTTAGGCTCCAATAAAAGTGATACTAATATATGTATAGTACTATATATATTATATTTTATATATTCAGTAGTAATTATGTAGTATATACAATCTGTGTTATATCCAGCAGTAATGATACTTGCTCTGGCAGATATGAAAATGGCCTGTGAACAGGAGAAGAAATCTCTGGAGGAAGAACTTGAGAAGCTCAGACTGTCACTGCAGGTAGAGATCCCTTATAGTGTCAGTACGCATCCACCAGTACCTCCACCTCTCACTTATAACGTCAGTACACATTCAGTACATATTCCCACCTTTCCATTGTACTGGCTGTAGTGATGATTCGTGTGTGTGTTATACCAGCCCATAGAGGAGGACTTTATGAGTCTGAAAGTGGCGCTGGAGATGAAGAACCAGGAGATCAAAGATCAGCACGATCTTTTGGTCAAACTATATACTCTGTATGTATACTATATACTCTGTATGTAGTACCTGGTTTAACACTATATCCTCTGTATATATACTATATGCTGTTTATGTAGTACCTGGTTTAACACTATACCCTCAGCTTACTCTAGTCTTCAGATGTGAAGAAATTTAAACAGAATGTTTATCTGTGTATATGTGCGCACCTGTATGTGTCTGGTTGTAGTATTATTTAAAGGGTCAAACTGCGTGAAGTGTGCCCAGGCCCAGAGCTACTTTGATGGGCATGATTCTGTGACCTCTTGGGCCTTGAAATGTGGTGCTTTGAATGATTTAAAGAGTGAAACGGTCTGAAGTGTGCCCACGTTTAAAGCAACCTTGCTGGGCATGACTGTGTGACCTCTTGGGCCAGGAAGTCTGTTTCTAGTTTTATTTAAACGGTCAAACTGCGTGAAGTGTGCCCAGGCCCAGAGGTACTTTGCTGGGCATGACTGTGTGACCTCTTGGGCCTGGAAGTCTGCTTGTAGTATGATTTTAAAGGGTCAAATGGTCTCCATTGTGTGTCCAGGTTTAAGGCTACTTTGCTGGGCATGTGATTTGGACCCATCGGGTACGGAAGCCTTTCCGTCACGTGCTCGTTTTCCACGCCTTCAGCGCAGGTAGCCTGCGAATTTAAAACGGACGTGCATTTTATTCTTTTCCCCTTTTATCCTTTCATATCTCTCCGCTACCTTGGAGAAGAGAGACGCACGCGGGTAAATAAAATGTAAATATCTCTAAATATCTGTATAATATGTAAATAAAAGGAAGATGTGGTTGTGTAGTGTAGTCGTTTGATTATAAATAATCTCATAATAATTTTATCCACAAATTCTTATACATTTATACATGTTTATCTCTCTCTGTGTGTGTGTGTGTGTGTGTGGTTCTGTGTCACTAGTGGGGCCTGTGGCCCGATTGGAGTGTTTGCGGTGTGAGAAGGAGGAGTTGGATAACAGTTTGTTGGAGCAGCTGAAGGAGTTGAGGTTGCAGAAGCAGAAGGAGCTGCAGGTTCTTCAGGAGATGCTGAAACACAAGCAGCAGGAGGAGACAGAGCTCCTGCAGAAACAGCAGGAGGAGGAGGAGCATAACAGGTCCATCAAGAGTAAGTACTATGGAAATGCAATAATACTAACATAACTAATAATGAATGTTAGCCTTTAGGCTCCAATAAAAGTGATACTAATATATGTATAGTACTATATATATTATATTTTATATATTCAGTAGTAATTATGTAGTATATACAATCTGTGTTATATCCAGCAGTAATGATACTTGCTCTGGCAGATATGAAAATGGCCTGTGAACAGGAGAAGAAATCTCTGGAGGAAGAACTTGAGAAGCTCAGACTGTCACTGCAGGTAGAGATCCCTTATAGTGTCAGTACACATCCACCAGTACCTCCACCTTTCACTTATAACATCAGTACACATTCAGTACACATTCCCACCTTTCCATTGTACTGGCTGTAGATATGATTCGTGTGTGTGTTATACCAGCCCATAGAGGAGGACATTATGAGTCTGAAAGTGGCGCTGGAGATGAAGAACCAGGAGATCAAAGATCAGCACGATCTTTTGGTCAAACTATATACTCTGTATGTATACTATATACTCTGTATGTAGTACCTGGTTTAACACTATATCCTCTGTATATATATTATATACTGTTTATGTAGTTCCTGGTTTAACACTATACCCTCAGCTTACTCTAGTCTGCAGATGTGAAGAAATTTAAACAGAATGTGTATCTGTGTATATGTGCGCACCTGTATGTGTCTGGTTGTAATATTATTTAAAGGGTCAAATGGTCTCCATTGTGTGTCCAGGTTTAAGGCTACTTTGCTGGGCATGTGATTTGGACCCATCGGGTACGGAAGCCTTTCCGTCACGTGCTCGTTTTCCACGCCTTCAGCGCAGGTAGCCTGCGAATTTAAAACCGACGTGCATTTTATTCTTTTCCCCTTTTATCCTTTCATATCTCTCCGCTACCTTGGAGAAGAGAGACGCATGCGGGTAAATAAAATGTAAATATCTGTAAATATCTGTATAATATGTAAATAAAAGGAAGAAGTGGTTGTGTAGTGTAGTCGTTTGATTATAAATAATCTCATAATAATTTTATCCACAAATTCTTATACATTTATACATGTTTATCTCTCTCTGTGTGTGTGTGTGTGTGTGTGTGTGTGTGTGTGTGGTTCTGTTTCACTAGTGGGGCCTGTGGCCCGATTGGAGTGTTTGCGGTGTGAGAAGGAGGAGTTGGAGAACAGTTTGTTGGAGCAGCTGAAGGAGTTGAGGTTGCAGAAGCAGAAGGAGCTGCAGGTTCTTCAGGAGATGCTGAAACACAAGCAGCAGGAGGAGACAGAGCTCCTGCAGAAACAGCAGGAGGAGGAGGAGCATAACAGGTCCATCAAGAGTAAGTACTATGGAAATGCAATAATACTAACATAACTAATAATGAATGTTAGCCTTTAGGCTCCAATAAAAGTGATACTAATATATGTATAGTACTATATATATTATATTTTATATATTCAGTAGTAATTATGTAGTATATACAATCTGTGTTATATCCAGCAGTAATGATACTTGCTCTGGCAGATATGAAAATGGCCTGTGAACAGGAGAAGAAATCTCTGGAGGAAGAACTTGAGAAGCTCAGACTGTCACTGCAGGTAGAGATCCCTTATAGTGTCAGTACGCATCCACCAGTACCTCCACCTCTCACTTATAACGTCAGTACACATTCAGTACATATTCCCACCTTTCCATTGTACTGGCTGTAGTGATGATTCGTGTGTGTGTTATACCAGCCCATAGAGGAGGACTTTATGAGTCTGAAAGTGGCGCTGGAGATGAAGAACCAGGAGATCAAAGATCAGCACGATCTTTTGGTCAAACTATATACTCTGTATGTATACTATATACTCTGTATGTAGTACCTGGTTTAACACTATATCCTCTGTATATATACTATATACTGTTTATGTAGTACCTGGTTTAACACTATACCCTCAGCTTACTCTAGTCTGCAGATGTGAAGAAATTTAAACAGAATGTGTATCTGTGTATATGTGCGCACCTGTATGTGTCTGGTTGTAGTATTATTTAAAGGGTCAAACTGCGTGAAGTGTGCCCAGGCCCAGAGCTACTTTGATGGGCATGATTCTGTGACCTCTTGGGCCTTGAAATGTGGTGCTTTGAATGATTTAAAGAGTGAAACGGTCTGAAGTGTGCCCACGTTTAAAGCAACCTTGCTGGGCATGACTGTGTGACCTCTTGGGCCAGGAAGTCTGTTTCTAGTTTTATTTAAACGGTCAAACTGCGTGAAGTGTGCCCAGGCCCAGAGGTACTTTGCTGGGCATGACTGTGTGACCTCTTGGGCCTGGAAGTCTGCTTGTAGTATGATTTTAAAGGGTCAAATGGTCTCCATTGTGTGTCCAGGTTTAAGGCTACTTTGCTGGGCATGTGATTTGGACCCATTGGGTACGGAAGCCTTTCCGTCACGTGCTCGTTTTCCACGCCTTCAGCGCAGGTAGCCTGCGAATTTAAAACCGACGTGCATTTTATTCTTTTCCCCTTTTATCCTTTCATATCTCTCCGCTACCTTGGAGAAGAGAGACGCATGCGGGTAAATAAAATGTAAATATCTGTAAATATCTGTATAATATGTAAATAAAAGGAAGAAGTGGTTGTGTAGTGTAGTCGTTTGATTATAAATAATCTCATAATAATTTTATCCACAAATTCTTATACATTTATACATGTTTATCTCTGTGTGTGTGTGTGTGTGTGTGTGTGTGTGTGTGTGTGTGTGTGTGTGTGTGTGTGTGTGTGGTTCTGTGTCACTAGTGGGGCCTGTGGCCCGATTGGAGTGTTTGCGGTGTGAGAAGGAGGAGTTGGAGAACAGTTTGTTGGAGCAGCTGAAGGAGTTGAGGTTGCAGAAGCAGAAGGAGCTGCAGGTTCTTCAGGAGATGCTGAAACACAAGCAGCAGGAGGAGACAGAGCTCCTGCAGAAACAGCAGGAGGAGGAGGAGCATAACAGGTCCATCAAGAGTAAGTACTATGGAAATGCAATAATACTAACATAACTAATAATGAATGTTAGCCTTTAGGCTCCAATAAAAGTGATACTAATATATGTATAGTACTATATATATTATATTTTATATATTCAGTAGTAATTATGTAGTATATACAATCTGTGTTATATCCAGCAGTAATGATACTTGCTCTGGCAGATATGAAAATGGCCTGTGAACAGGAGAAGAAATCTCTGGAGGAAGAACTTGAGAAGCTCAGACTGTCACTGCAGGTAGAGATCCCTTATAGTGTCAGTACACATCCACCAGTACCTCCACCTCTCACTTATAACGTCAGTACACATTCAGTACACATTCCCACCTTTCCATTGTACTGGCTGTAGTGATGATTCGTGTGTGTGTTATACCAGCCCATAGAGGAGGACTTTATGAGTCTGAAAGTGGCGCTGGAGATGAAGAACCAGGAGATCAAAGATCAGCACGATCTTTTGGTCAAACTATATACTCTGTATGTATACTATATACTCTGTATGTAGTACCTGGTTTAACACTATATCCTCTGTATATATACTATATACTGTTTATGTAGTACCTGGTTTAACACTATACCCTCAGCTTACTCTAGTCTTCAGATGTGAAGAAATTTAAACAGAATGTGTATCTGTGTATATGTGCGCACCTGTATGTGTCTGGTTGTAGTATTATTTAAAGGGTCAAACTGCGTGAAGTGTGCCCAGGCCCAGAGCTACTTTGATGGGCATGATTCTGTGACCTCTTGGGCCTTGAAATGTGGTGCTTTGAATGATTTAAAGAGTGAAACGGTCTGAAGTGTGCCCACGTTTAAAGCAACCTTGCTGGGCATGACTGTGTGACCTCTTGGACCAGGAAGTCTGTTTCTAGTTTTATTTAAACGGTCAAACTGCGTGAAGTGTGCCCAGGCCCAGAGGTACTTTGCTGGGCATGACTGTGTGACCTCTTGGGCCTGGAAGTCTGGTTGTAGTATGATTTTAAAGGGTCAAATGGTCTCCATTGTGTGTCCAGGTTTAAGGCTACTTTGCTGGGCATGTGATTTGGACCCATCGGGTACGGAAGCCTTTCCGTCACGTGCTCGTTTTCCACGCCTTCAGCGCAGGTAGCCTGTGAATTTAAAACGGACGTGCATTTTATTCTTTTCCCCTTTTATCCTTTCATATCTCTCCGCTACCTTGGAGAAGAGAGACGCACGCGGGTAAATAAAATGTAAATATCTCTAAATATCTGTATAATATGTAAATAAAAGGAAGATGTGGTTGTGTAGTGTAGTCGTTTGATTATAAATAATCTCATAATAATTTTATCCACAAATTCTTACACATTTATACATGTTTATCTCTCTGTGTGTGTGTGTGTGTGTGGTTCTGTGTCACTAGTGGGGCCTGTGGCCCGATTGGAGTGTTTGCGGTGTGAGAAGGAGGAGTTGGAGAACAGTTTGTTGGAGCAGCTGAAGGAGTTGAGGTTGCAGAAGCAGAAGGAGCTGCAGGTTCTTCAGGAGATGCTGAAACACAAGCAGCAGGAGGAGACAGAGCTCCTGCAGAAACAGCAGGAGGAGGAGGAGCATAACAGGTCCATCAAGAGTAAGTACTATGGAAATGCAATAATACTAACATAACTAATAATGAATGCTAGCCTTTAGGCTCCAATAAAAGTGATACTAATATATGTATAGTACTATATATATTATATTTTATATATTCAGTAGTAATTATGTAGTATATACAATCTATGTTATATCCAGCAGTAATGATACTTGCTCTGGCAGATATGAAAATGGCCTGTGAACAGGAGAAGAAATCTCTGGAGGAAGAACTTGAGAAGCTCAGACTGTCACTGCAGGTAGAGATCCCTTATAGTGTCAGTACACATCCACCAGTACCTCCACCTTTCACTTATAATGTCAGTACACATTCAGTACACATTCCCACCTTTCCATTGTACTGGCTGTAGTGATGATTCGTGTGTGTGGGTTATACCAGCCCATAGAGGAGGACATTATGAGTCTGAAAGTGGCGCTGGAGATGAAGAACCAGGAGATCAAAGATCAGCACGATCTTTTGGTCAAACTATATACTCTGTATGTATACTATATACTCTGTATGTAGTACCTGGTTTAACACTATACCCTCAGCTTACTCTAGTCTGCAGATGTGAAGAAATTAAACAGAATGTGTATCTGTGTATATGTGCGCACCTGTATGTGTCTGGTTGTAGTATTATTTAAAGGGTCAAACTGCGTGAAGTGTGCCCAGGCCCAGAGCTCCTTCGATGGGCATGTTTCTGTGACCTCTTGGGCCTTGAAATGTGGTGCTTTGAATGATTTAAAGAGTGAAACGGTCTGAAGTGTGCCCACGTTTAAAGCAACCTTGCTGGGCATGACTGTGTGACCTCTTGGGCCAGGAAGTCTGTTTCTAGTTTTATTTAAACGGTCAAACTGCGTGAAGTGTGCCCAGGCCCAGAGCTACTTTGCTGGGCATGACTGTGTGACCTCTTGGGCCTGGAAGTCTGGTTGTAGTATGATTTTAAAGGGTCAAATGGTCTCCATTGTGTGTCCAGGTTTAAGGCTACTTTGCTGGGCATGTGATTTGGACCCATCGGGTACGGAAGCCTTTCCGTCACGTGCTCGTTTTCCACGCCTTCAGCGCAGGTAGCCTGCGAATTTAAAACCGACGTGCATTTTATTCTTTTCCCCTTTTATCCCTTCATATCTCTCCGCTACCTTGGAGAAGAGAGACGCACGCGGGTAAATAAAATGTAAATATCTCTAAATATCTGTATAATATGTAAATAAAAGGAAGAAGTGGTTGTGTAGTGTAGTCGTTTCATTATAAATAATCTCATAATAATTTTATCCACAAATTCTTATACATTTATACATGTTTATCTCTCTCTTTGTCTGTGTGTGTGTGTGTGTGTGTGTGTGTGTGTGTGTGTGTGTGTGTGTGTGTGTGTGTGTGTGGTTCTGTGTCACTAGTGGGGCCTGTGGCCCGATTGGAGTGTTTGCGGTGTGAGAAGGAGGAGTTGGAGAACAATTTGTTGGAGCAGCTGAAGGAGTTGAGGTTGCAGAAGCAGAAGGAGCTGCAGGTTCTTCAGGAGATGCTGAAACACAAGCAGCAGGAGGAGACAGAGCTCCTGCAGAAACAGCAGGAGGAGGAGGAGCATAACAGGTCCATCAAGAGTAAGTACTATGGAAATGCAATAATACTAACATAACTAATAATGAATGTTAGCCTTTAGGCTCCAATAAAAGTGATACTAATATATGTATAGTACTATATATATTATATTTTATATATTCAGTAGTAATTATGTAGTATATACAATCTGTGTTATATCCAGCAGTAATGATACTTGCTCTGGCAGATATGAAAATGGCCTGTGAACAGGAGAAGAAATCTCTGGAGGAAGAACTTGAGAAGCTCAGACTGTCACTGCAGGTAGAGATCCCTTATAGTGTCAGTACACATCCACCAGTACCTCCACCTCTCACTTATAACGTCAGTACACATTCAGTACACATTCCCACCTTTCCATTGTACTGGCTGTAGTGATGATTCGTGTGTGTGTTATACCAGCCCATAGAGGAGGACTTTATGAGTCTGAAAGTGGCGCTGGAGATGAAGAACCAGGAGATCAAAGATCAGCACGATCTTTTGGTCAAACTATATACTCTGTATGTATACTATATCGAACCCACGGTTTTCACGCTTCGATTTTTTTAAATGTGGTGAGCTGCGGAGAAAAGACGCGCGTCGGACGTCATTGCGGCTTAATATCTCTTGTCTCCTTGGGAGTAGGAAGTCTGTTCATGGCTCTTTGGAAAGGGATGCATCTCCCCTGTAATCGCCTTCGAGCGGCACGCGGATCGAACCCACTGTTTTCACGCTACGATTTTTTATATGTGGTGCGCGGCGGAGAAAATGTGCGCGTCGGACGTCATTGCGGCTTAATATCTCTTGTGTCCTTGGGAGTAGAAAGTCTGTTCATGGCTCTTTGGAGAGGGTTGCATCTCCCCTGCAATCGCCTTTAAGCGGCACGCGGATCGGACCCACCGTTCTTACGATACGATTTTTTAAATGTGGTGCGCGGCGTAGAAAAGACGCGAGTAGGACATATTTCCGGCTTAATATCTTTGGGCTCCTTGGGAGTAGAAAGTCTGTTCATGGCTCTTTGGAAAGGGCTGCATCTCCCCTGTAATCGCCTTCGAGCGGCACGCGGATCGGAACCATCGTTATCACGCTACGATTTTTTAATGCCGCCAGGGACGGGCCGAAAGCGTGGCAGGTGGCGTTCGTTAGGGACAGTCATGGAGGTGATGCGCACCGAGCTGCAGGCCGTTTGGACCTGGCCCAGCCTAGATGTGAGTATTCAAAGTCAGCACGTTTGTTTCAAAGTTCTCCACCAATTCGTTGTAATTGCGTGTGTGTGCGTGAACACTAGGTTTGTGGAGGAGTTCGTCCCTGGACGGTACAAGGGGAGACAGTGTGTGGCCTGGCTGCGTGAGGTTGCAGTTTGCTGGGCATGAGAGATTGGCATGTGGTGCCCTGGAGGTGTGGTTGTTCCAGGACGGGCAAGGTGGCGTAGTGTGGCTGGGTGACGGTGCGCTTCACTGGGGATGTGGTTGTGAGTTGCAGGCCCATTCCTTTGAATGACAGAAAGGATCTGATTTGTTTCCAGGTTTAAACGTACTTTGCTGGGTATGACTGTGACCTCTTGGGCCAGGAAGTCTGTTTCTAGTTTTATTTAAACGGTCAAACTGCGTGAAGTGTGCCCAGGCCCAGAGCTACTTTGCTGTGCATGACTGTGTGACCTCTTGGGCCTTGAAATGTGGTGCTTTGAATGATTTAAAGAGTGAAACGGTCTGAAGTGTGCCCACGTTTAAAGTAACCTTGCTGGGCATGACTGTGTGACCTCTTGTGCCTGGAAGTCTGGTTGTAGTATTATTTAAACGGTCAAACTGCGTGAAGTGTGCCCAGGCCCAGAGCTACTTTGCTGGGCATGACTGTGTGACCTCTTGGGCCTGGAAGTCTGGTTGTAGTATGATTTTAAAGGGTCAAATGGTCTCCATTGTGTGTCCAGGTTTAAGGCTACTTTGCTGGGCATGTGATTTGGACCCATCGGGTACGGAAGCCTTTCCGTCACGTGCTCGTTTTCCACGCCTTCAGCGCAGGTAGCCTGCGAATTTAAAACCGACGTGCATTTTATTCTTTTCCCCTTTTATCCTTTCATATCTCTCCGCTACCTTGGAGAAGAGAGACGCACGCGGGTAAATAAAATGTAAATATCTGTATAATATGTATATAAAAGGAAGAAGTGGTTGTGTAGTGTAGTCGTTTGATTATAAATAATCTCATAATAATTTTATCCACAAATTCTTATACATTTATACATGTTTATCTCTCTCTGTGTGTGCGTTTGTGTGTGTGTGTGTGTGTGTGGTTCTGTGTCACTAGTGGGGCCTGTGGTCCGATTGGAGTGTTTGCGGTGTGAGAATGAGGAATGAGGAGTTGGAGAACAGTTTGTTGGAGCAGCTGAAGGAGTTGAGGTTGCAGAAGCAGAAGGAGCTGCAGGTTCTTCAGGAGATGCTGAAACACAAGCAGCAGGAGGAGACAGAGCTCCTGCAGAAACAGCAGGAGGAGGAGGAGCATAACAGGTCCATCAAGAGTAAGTACTATGGAAATGCAATAATACTAACATAACTAATAATGAATGTTAGCCTTTAGGCTCCAATAAAAGTGATACTAATATATGTATAGTACTATATATATTATATTTTATATATTCAGTAGTAATTATGTAGTATATACAATCTGTGTTATATCCAGCAGTAATGATACTTGCTCTGGCAGATATGAAAATGGCCTGTGAACAGGAGAAGAAATCTCTGGAGGAAGAACTTGAGAAGCTCAGACTGTCACTGCAGGTAGAGATCCCTTATAGTGTCAGTACACATCCACCAGTACCTCCACCTCTCACTTATAACGTCAGTACACATTCAGTACACATTCCCACCTTTCCATTGTACTGGCTGTAGTGATGATTCGTGTGTGTGTTATACCAGCCCATAGAGGAGGACATTATGAGTCTGAAAGTGGCGCTGGAGATGAAGAACCAGGAGATCAAAGATCAGCACGATCTTTTGGTCAAACTATATACTCTGTATGTATACTATATACTCTGTATGTAGTACCTGGTTTAACACTATATCCTCTGTATATATACTATATACTGTTTATGTAGTACCTGGTTTAACACTATACCCTCAGCTTACTCTAGTCTTCAGATGTGAAGAAATTTAAACAGAATGTGTATCTGTGTATATGTGCGCACCTGTATGTGTCTGGTTGTAGTATTATTTAAAGGGTCAAACTGCGTGAAGTGTGCCCAGGCCCAGAGCTACTTTGATGGGCATGATTCTGTGACCTCTTGGGCCTTGAAATGTGGTGCTTTGAATGATTTAAAGAGTGAAACGGTCTGAAGTGTGCCCACGTTTAAAGCAACCTTGCTGGGCATGACTGTGTGACCTCTTGGGCCAGGAAGTCTGTTTCTAGTTTTATTTAAACGGTCAAACTGCGTGAAGTGTGCCCAGGCCCAGCGGTACTTTGCTGGGCATGACTGTGTGACCTCTTGGGCCTGGAAGTCTGCTTGTAGTATGATTTTAAAGGGTCAAATGGTCTCCATTGTGTGTCCAGGTTTAAGGCTACTTTGCTGGGCATGTGATTTGGACCCATCGGGTACGGAAGCCTTTCCGTCACGTGCTCGTTTTCCACGCCTTCAGCGCAGGTAGCCTGCGAATTTAAAACCGACGTGCATTTTATTCTTTTCCCCTTTTATCCTTTCATATCTCTCCGCTACCTTGGAGAAGAGAGACGCACGCGGGTAAATAAAATGTAAATATCTGTAAATATCTGTATAATATGTAAATAAAAGGAAGAAGTGGTTGTGTAGTGTAGTCGTTTGATTATAAATAATCTCATAATAATTTTATCCACAAATTATTATACATTTATACATGTTTATCTCTCTCTGTGTGTGTGTGTGTGTGTGTGTGTGTGTGTGTGTGTGTCTGTGTCTGTGTGTGTGTGTGTGGTTCTGTGTCACTAGTGGGGCCTGTGGCCCGATTGGAGTGTTTGCGGTGTGAGAAGGAGGAGTTGGAGAACAGTTTGTTGGAGCAGCTGAAGGAGTTGAGGTTGCAGAAGCAGAATGAGCTGCAGGTTTTTCAGGAGATGCTGAAACACAAGCAGCAGGAGGAGACAGAGCTCCTGCAGAAACAGCAGGAGGAGGAGGAGCATAACAGGTCCATCAAGAGTAAGTACTATGGAAATGCAATAATACTAACATAACTAATAATGAATGTTAGCCTTTAGGCTCCAATAAAAGTGATACTAATATATGTATAGTACTATATATATTATATTTTATATATTCAGTAGTAATTATGTAGTATATACAATCTGTGTTATATCCAGCAGTAATGATACATGCTCTGGCAGATATGAAAATGGCCTGTGAACAGGAGAAGAAATCTCTGGAGGAAGAACTTGAGAAGCTCAGACTGTCACTGCAGGTAGAGATCCCTTATAGTGTCAGTACACATCCACCAGTAGCTCCACCTTTCACTTATAACGTCAGTACACATTCAGTACACATTCCCACCTTTCCATTGTACTGGCTGTAGTGATGATTCGTGTGTGTGTTATACCAGCCCATAGAGGAGGACATTATGAGTCTGAAAGTGGCGCTGGAGATGAAGAACCAGGAGATCAAAGATCAGCACGATCTTTTGGTCAAACTATATACTCTGTATGTAGTACCTGGTTTAACATTATATCCTCTGTATATATACTATATACTATTTATGTAGTACCTGGTTTAACACTATACCCTCAGCTTACTCTAGTCTGCAGATGTGAAGAAATTAAACAGAATGTGTATCTGTGTATATGTGCGCACCTGTATGTGTCTGGTTGTAGTATTATTTAAAGGGTCAAACTGCGTGAAGTGTGCCCAGGCGCAGAGCTACTTTGATGGGCATGATTCTGTGACCTCTTGGGTCTTGAAATGTGGTGCTTTGAATGATTTAAAGAGTGAAACGGTCTGAAGTGTGCCCACGTTTAAAGCATCCTTGCTGGGCATGACTGTGTGACCTCTTGGGCCTGGAAGTCTGCTTGTAGTATGATTTTAAAGGGTCAAATGGTCTCCATTGTGTGTCCAGGTTTAAGGCTACTTTGCTGGGCATGTGATTTGGACCCATCGGGTACGGAAGCCTTTCCGTCACGTGCTCGTTTTCCACGCCTTCAGCGCAGGTAGCCTGCGAATTTAAAACCGACGTGCATTTTATTCTTTTCCCCTTTTATCCCTTCATATCTCTCCGCTACCTTGGAGAAGAGAGACGCACGCGGGTAAATAAAATGTAAATATCTGTGTAATATGTATATAAAAGGAAGAAGTGGTTGTGTAGTGTAGTCGTTTGATTATAAATAGTCTCATAATAATTTTATCCACAAATTCTTATACATTTATACATGTTTATCTTTCTCTGTGTGTGTGTGTGTGTGTGTGTGTGTGTGTGTGTGGTTCTGTGTCACTAGTGGGGCCTGTGGTCCGATTGGAGTGTTTGCGGTGTGAGAAGGAGGAGTTGGAGAACAGTTTGTTGGAGCAGCTGAAGGAGTTGAGGTTGCAGAAGCAGAAGGAGCTGCAGGTTCTTCAGGAGATGCTGAAACACAAGCAGCAGGAGGAGACAGAGCTCCTGCAGAAACAGCAGGAGGAGGAGGAGCATAACAGGTCCATCAAGAGTAAGTACTATGGAAATGCAATAATACTAGCATAACTAATAATGAATGTTAGCCTTTAGGCTCCAATAAAAGTGATACTAATATATGTATAGTACTATATATATTATATTTTATATATTCAGTAGTAATTATGTAGTATATACAATCTATGTTATATCCAGCAGTAATGATACTTGCTCTGGCAGATATGAAAATGGCCTGTGAACAGGAGAAGAAATCTCTGGAGGAAGAACTTGAGAAGCTCAGACTGTCACTGCAGGTAGAGATCCCTTATAGTGTCAGTACACATCCACCAGTACCTCCACCTTTCACTTATAACGTCAGTACACATGCAGTACACATTCCCACCTTTCCATTGTACTGGCTGTAGTGATGATTCGTGTGTGTGTTATACCAGCCCATAGAGGAGGACATTATGAGTCTGAAAGTGGCGCTGGAGATGAAGAACCAGGAGATCAAAGATCAGCACGATCTTTTGGTCAAACTATATACTCTGTATGTATACTATATACTCTGTATGTAGTACCTGGTTTAACACTATATCCTCTGTATATATACTATATACTGTTTATGTAGTACCTGGTTTAACACTATACCCTCAGCTTACTCTAGTCTGCAGATGTGAAGAAATTAAACAGAATGTGTATCTGTGTATATGTGCGCACCTGTATGCGTCTGGTTGTAGTATTATTTAAAGGGTCAAACTGCGTGAAGTGTGCCCAGGCCCAGAGCTACTTTGATGGGCATGATTCTGTGACCTCTTGGGCCTTGAAATGTGGTGCTTTGAATGATTTAAAGAGTGAAAAGGTCTGAAGTGTGCCCACGTTTAAAGTAACCTTGCTGGGCATGACTGTGTGACCTCTTGTGCCTGGAAGTCTGGTTGTAGTATTATTTAAACGGTCAAACTGCGTGAAGTGTGCCCAGGCCCAGAGCTACTTTGCTGGGCATGACTGTGTGACCTCTTGGGCCTGGAAGTCTGGTTGTAGAATGATTTTAAAGGGTCAAATGGTCTCCATTGTGTGTCCAGGTTTAAGGCTACTTTGCTGGGCATGTGATTTGGACCCATCGGGTACGGAAGCCTTTCCGTCATGTGCTCGTTTTCCACGCCTTCAGCGCAGGTAGCCTGCGAATTTAAAACCGACGTGCATTTTATTCTTTTCCCCTTTTATCCCTTCATATCTCTCCGCTACCTTGGAGAAGAGAGACGCACGCGGGTAAATAAAATGTAAATATCTGTATAATATGTAAATAAAAGGAAGAAGTGGTTGTGTAGTGTAGTCGTTTGATTATAAATAATCTCATAATAATTTTATCCACAAATTCTTATACATTTATACATGTTTATCTCTCTCTGTGTGTGTGTGTGTGTGTGTGTGTGTGTGTGTGTGTGTGTGGTTCTGTGTCACTAGTGGGGCCTGTGGCCCGATTGGATTGTTTGCGGTGTGAGAAGGAGGAGTTGGAGAACAATTTGTTGGAGCAGCTGAAGGAGTTGAGGTTGCAGAAGCAGAAGGAGCTGCAGGTTCTTCAGGAGATGCTGAAACACAAGCAGCAGGAGGAGACAGAGCTCCTGCAGAAACAGCAGGAGGAGGAGGAGCATAACAGGTCCATCAAGAGTAAGTACTATGGAAATGCAATAATACTAACATAATAATGAATGTTAGCCTTTAGGCTCCAATAAAAGTGATACTAATATATGTATAGTACTCTATTTATATTGGATTTTATATATTCAGTAGTAATTATGTAGTATATACAATCTGTGTTATATCCAGCAGTAATGATACTTGTTCTGGCAGATATGAAAATGGCCTGTGAACAGGAGAAGAAATCTCTGGAGGAAGAACTTGAGAAGCTCAGACTGTCACTGCAGGTAGAGATCCCTTATAGTGTCAGTACACATCCACCAGTACCTCCACCTTTCACTTATAACGTCAGTACACATTCAGTACACATTCCCACCTTTCCATTGTACTGGCTGTAGTGATGATTCGTGTGCGTGGGTTATACCAGCCCATAGAGGAGGACATTATGAGTCTGAAAGTGGCGCTGGAGATGAAGAACCAGGAGATCAAAGATCAGCACGATCTTTTGGTCAAACTATATACTCTGTATGTATACTATATACTCTGTATGTAGTACCTGGTTTAACACTATATCCTCTGTATATATACTATATACTGTTTATGTAGTACCTGGTTTAACACTATACCCTCAGCTTACTCTAGTCTGCAGATGTGAAGAAATTAAACAGAATGTGTATCTGTGTATATGTGCGCACCTGTATGTGTCTGGTTGTAGTATTATTTAAAGGGTCAAACTGCGTGAAGTGTGCCCAGGCCCAGAGCTACTTTGATGGGCATGATTCTGTGACCTCTTGGGCCTTGAAATGTGGTGCTTTGAATGATTTAAAGAGTGAAACGGTCTGAAGTGTGCCCACGTTTAAAGCAACCTTGCTGGGCATGACTGTGTGACCTCTTGGGCCAGGAAGTCTGTTTCTAGTTTTATTTAAACGGTCAAACTGCGTAAAGTGTGCCCAGGCCCAGAGCTACTTTGCTGGGCATGGCTGTGTGACCTCTTGGGCCTGGAAGTCTGCTTGTAGTATGATTTTAAAGGGTCAAATGGTCTCCATTGTGTGTCCAGGTTTAAGGCTACTTTGCTGGGCATGTGATTTGGACCCATCGGGTACGGAAGCCTTTCCGTCACGTGCTCGTTTTCCACGCCTTCAGCGCAGGTAGCCTGCGAATTTAAAACCGACGTGCATTTTATTCTTTTCCCCTTTTATCCCTTCATATCTCTCCGCTACCTTGGAGAAGAGAGACGCACGCGGGTAAATAAAATGTAAATATCTGTATAATATGTATATAAAAGGAAGAAGTGGTTGTGTAGTGTAGTCGTTTGATTATAAATAGTCTCATAATAATTTTATCCACAAATTCTTATACATTTATACATGTTTATCTTTCTCTGTGTGTGTGTGTGTGTGTGTGTGTGTGTGGTTCTGTGTCACTAGTGGGGCCTGTGGTCCGATTGGAGTGTTTGCGGTGTGAGAAGGAGGAGTTGGAGAACAGTTTGTTGGAGCAGCTGAAGGAGTTGAGGTTGCAGAAGCAGAAGGAGCTGCAGGTTCTTCAGGAGATGCTGAAACACAAGCAGCAGGAGGAGACAGAGCTCCTGCAGAAACAGCAGGAGGAGGAGGAGCATAACAGGTCCATCAAGAGTAAGTACTATGGAAATGCAATAATACTAGCATAACTAATAATGAATGTTAGCCTTTAGGCTCCAATAAAAGTGATACTAATATATGTATAGTACTATATATATTATATTTTATATATTCAGTAGTAATTATGTAGTATATACAATCTATGTTATATCCAGCAGTAATGATACTTGCTCTGGCAGATATGAAAATGGCCTGTGAACAGGAGAAGAAATCTCTGGAGGAAGAACTTGAGAAGCTCAGACTGTCACTGCAGGTAGAGATCCCTTATAGTGTCAGTACACATCCACCAGTACCTCCACCTTTCACTTATAACGTCAGTACACATGCAGTACACATTCCCACCTTTCCATTGTACTGGCTGTAGTGATGATTCGTGTGTGTGTTATACCAGCCCATAGAGGAGGACATTATGAGTCTGAAAGTGGCGCTGGAGATGAAGAACCAGGAGATCAAAGATCAGCACGATCTTTTGGTCAAACTATATACTCTGTATGTATACTATATACTCTGTATGTAGTACCTGGTTTAACACTATATCCTCTGTATATATACTATATACTGTTTATGTAGTACCTGGTTTAACACTATACCCTCAGCTTACTCTAGTCTGCAGATGTGAAGAAATTAAACAGAATGTGTATCTGTGTATATGTGCGCACCTGTATGCGTCTGGTTGTAGTATTATTTAAAGGGTCAAACTGCGTGAAGTGTGCCCAGGCCCAGAGCTACTTTGATGGGCATGATTCTGTGACCTCTTGGGCCTTGAAATGTGGTGCTTTGAATGATTTAAAGAGTGAAAAGGTCTGAAGTGTGCCCACGTTTAAAGTAACCTTGCTGGGCATGACTGTGTGACCTCTTGTGCCTGGAAGTCTGGTTGTAGTATTATTTAAACGGTCAAACTGCGTGAAGTGTGCCCAGGCCCAGAGCTACTTTGCTGGGCATGACTGTGTGACCTCTTGGGCCTGGAAGTCTGGTTGTAGAATGATTTTAAAGGGTCAAATGGTCTCCATTGTGTGTCCAGGTTTAAGGCTACTTTGCTGGGCATGTGATTTGGACCCATCGGGTACGGAAGCCTTTCCGTCATGTGCTCGTTTTCCACGCCTTCAGCGCAGGTAGCCTGCGAATTTAAAACCGACGTGCATTTTATTCTTTTCCCCTTTTATCCCTTCATATCTCTCCGCTACCTTGGAGAAGAGAGACGCACGCGGGTAAATAAAATGTAAATATCTGTATAATATGTAAATAAAAGGAAGAAGTGGTTGTGTAGTGTAGTCGTTTGATTATAAATAATCTCATAATAATTTTATCCACAAATTCTTATACATTTATACATGTTTATCTCTCTCTGTGTGTGTGTGTGTGTGTGTGTGTGTGTGTGTGTGTGGTTCTGTGTCACTAGTGGGGCCTGTGGCCCGATTGGATTGTTTGCGGTGTGAGAAGGAGGAGTTGGAGAACAATTTGTTGGAGCAGCTGAAGGAGTTGAGGTTGCAGAAGCAGAAGGAGCTGCAGGTTCTTCAGGAGATGCTGAAACACAAGCAGCAGGAGGAGACAGAGCTCCTGCAGAAACAGCAGGAGGAGGAGGAGCATAACAGGTCCATCAAGAGTAAGTACTATGGAAATGCAATAATACTAACATAATAATGAATGTTAGCCTTTAGGCTCCAATAAAAGTGATACTAATATATGTATAGTACTCTATTTATATTGGATTTTATATATTCAGTAGTAATTATGTAGTATATACAATCTGTGTTATATCCAGCAGTAATGATACTTGTTCTGGCAGATATGAAAATGGCCTGTGAACAGGAGAAGAAATCTCTGGAGGAAGAACTTGAGAAGCTCAGACTGTCACTGCAGGTAGAGATCCCTTATAGTGTCAGTACACATCCACCAGTACCTCCACCTTTCACTTATAACGTCAGTACACATTCAGTACACATTCCCACCTTTCCATTGTACTGGCTGTAGTGATGATTCGTGTGCGTGGGTTATACCAGCCCATAGAGGAGGACATTATGAGTCTGAAAGTGGCGCTGGAGATGAAGAACCAGGAGATCAAAGATCAGCACGATCTTTTGGTCAAACTATATACTCTGTATGTATACTATATACTCTGTATGTAGTACCTGGTTTAACACTATATCCTCTGTATATATACTATATACTATTTATGTAGTACCTGGTTTAACACTATACCCTCAGCTTACTCTAGTCTGCAGATGTGAAGAAATTAAACAGAATGTGTATCTGTGTATATGTGCGCACCTGTATGTGTCTGGTTGTAGTATTATTTAAAGGGTCAAACTGCGTGAAGTGTGCCCAGGCCCAGAGCTACTTTGATGGGCATGATTCTGTGACCTCTTGGGCCTTGAAATGTGGTGCTTTGAATGATTTAAAGAGTGAAACGGTCTGAAGTGTGCCCACGTTTAAAGCAACCTTGCTGGGCATGACTGTGTGACCTCTTGGGCCAGGAAGTCTGTTTCTAGTTTTATTTAAACGGTCAAACTGCGTAAAGTGTGCCCAGGCCCAGAGCTACTTTGCTGGGCATGGCTGTGTGACCTCTTGGGCCTGGAAGTCTGCTTGTAGTATGATTTTAAAGGGTCAAATGGTCTCCATTGTGTGTCCAGGTTTAAGGCTACTTTGCTGGGCATGTGATTTGGACCCATCGGGTACGGAAGCCTTTCCGTCACGTGCTCGTTTTCCACGCCTTCAGCGCAGGTAGCCTGCGAATTTAAAACCGACGTGCATTTTATTCTTTTCCCCTTTTATCCCTTCATATCTCTCCGCTACCTTGGAGAAGAGAGACGCACGCGGGTAAATAAAATGTAAATATCTGTATAATATGTATATAAAAGGAAGAAGTGGTTGTGTAGTGTAGTCGTTTGATTATAAATAGTCTCATAATAATTTTATCCACAAATTCTTATACATTTATACATGTTTATCTTTCTCTGTGTGTGTGTGTGTGTGTGTGTGTGTGTGGTTCTGTGTCACTAGTGGGGCCTGTGGTCCGATTGGAGTGTTTGCGGTGTGAGAAGGAGGAGTTGGAGAACAGTTTGTTGGAGCAGCTGAAGGAGTTGAGGTTGCAGAAGCAGAAGGAGCTGCAGGTTCTTCAGGAGATGCTGAAACACAAGCAGCAGGAGGAGACAGAGCTCCTGCAGAAACAGCAGGAGGAGGAGGAGCATAACAGGTCCATCAAGAGTAAGTACTATGGAAATGCAATAATACTAGCATAACTAATAATGAATGTTAGCCTTTAGGCTCCAATAAAAGTGATACTAATATATGTATAGTACTATATATATTATATTTTATATATTCAGTAGTAATTATGTAGTATATACAATCTATGTTATATCCAGCAGTAATGATACTTGCTCTGGCAGATATGAAAATGGCCTGTGAACAGGAGAAGAAATCTCTGGAGGAAGAACTTGAGAAGCTCAGACTGTCACTGCAGGTAGAGATCCCTTATAGTGTCAGTACACATCCACCAGTACCTCCACCTTTCACTTATAACGTCAGTACACATGCAGTACACATTCCCACCTTTCCATTGTACTGGCTGTAGTGATGATTCGTGTGTGTGTTATACCAGCCCATAGAGGAGGACATTATGAGTCTGAAAGTGGCGCTGGAGATGAAGAACCAGGAGATCAAAGATCAGCACGATCTTTTGGTCAAACTATATACTCTGTATGTATACTATATACTCTGTATGTAGTACCTGGTTTAACACTATATCCTCTGTATATATACTATATACTGTTTATGTAGTACCTGGTTTAACACTATACCCTCAGCTTACTCTAGTCTGCAGATGTGAAGAAATTAAACAGAATGTGTATCTGTGTATATGTGCGCACCTGTATGCGTCTGGTTGTAGTATTATTTAAAGGGTCAAACTGCGTGAAGTGTGCCCAGGCCCAGAGCTACTTTGATGGGCATGATTCTGTGACCTCTTGGGCCTTGAAATGTGGTGCTTTGAATGATTTAAAGAGTGAAAAGGTCTGAAGTGTGCCCACGTTTAAAGTAACCTTGCTGGGCATGACTGTGTGACCTCTTGTGCCTGGAAGTCTGGTTGTAGTATTATTTAAACGGTCAAACTGCGTGAAGTGTGCCCAGGCCCAGAGCTACTTTGCTGGGCATGACTGTGTGACCTCTTGGGCCTGGAAGTCTGGTTGTAGAATGATTTTAAAGGGTCAAATGGTCTCCATTGTGTGTCCAGGTTTAAGGCTACTTTGCTGGGCATGTGATTTGGACCCATCGGGTACGGAAGCCTTTCCGTCATGTGCTCGTTTTCCACGCCTTCAGCGCAGGTAGCCTGCGAATTTAAAACCGACGTGCATTTTATTCTTTTCCCCTTTTATCCCTTCATATCTCTCCGCTACCTTGGAGAAGAGAGACGCACGCGGGTAAATAAAATGTAAATATCTGTATAATATGTAAATAAAAGGAAGAAGTGGTTGTGTAGTGTAGTCGTTTGATTATAAATAATCTCATAATAATTTTATCCACAAATTCTTATACATTTATACATGTTTATCTCTCTCTGTGTGTGTGTGTGTGTGTGTGTGTGTGTGTGTGTGTGTGTGGTTCTGTGTCACTAGTGGGGCCTGTGGCCCGATTGGATTGTTTGCGGTGTGAGAAGGAGGAGTTGGAGAACAATTTGTTGGAGCAGCTGAAGGAGTTGAGGTTGCAGAAGCAGAAGGAGCTGCAGGTTCTTCAGGAGATGCTGAAACACAAGCAGCAGGAGGAGACAGAGCTCCTGCAGAAACAGCAGGAGGAGGAGGAGCATAACAGGTCCATCAAGAGTAAGTACTATGGAAATGCAATAATACTAACATAATAATGAATGTTAGCCTTTAGGCTCCAATAAAAGTGATACTAATATATGTATAGTACTCTATTTATATTGGATTTTATATATTCAGTAGTAATTATGTAGTATATACAATCTGTGTTATATCCAGCAGTAATGATACTTGTTCTGGCAGATATGAAAATGGCCTGTGAACAGGAGAAGAAATCTCTGGAGGAAGAACTTGAGAAGCTCAGACTGTCACTGCAGGTAGAGATCCCTTATAGTGTCAGTACACATCCACCAGTACCTCCACCTTTCACTTATAACGTCAGTACACATTCAGTACACATTCCCACCTTTCCATTGTACTGGCTGTAGTGATGATTCGTGTGCGTGGGTTATACCAGCCCATAGAGGAGGACATTATGAGTCTGAAAGTGGCGCTGGAGATGAAGAACCAGGAGATCAAAGATCAGCACGATCTTTTGGTCAAACTATATACTCTGTATGTATACTATATACTCTGTATGTAGTACCTGGTTTAACACTATATCCTCTGTATATATACTATATACTGTTTATGTAGTACCTGGTTTAACACTATACCCTCAGCTTACTCTAGTCTGCAGATGTGAAGAAATTAAACAGAATGTGTATCTGTGTATATGTGCGCACCTGTATGTGTCTGGTTGTAGTATTATTTAAAGGGTCAAACTGCGTGAAGTGTGCCCAGGCCCAGAGCTACTTTGATGGGCATGATTCTGTGACCTCTTGGGCCTTGAAATGTGGTGCTTTGAATGATTTAAAGAGTGAAACGGTCTGAAGTGTGCCCACGTTTAAAGCAACCTTGCTGGGCATGACTGTGTGACCTCTTGGGCCAGGAAGTCTGTTTCTAGTTTTATTTAAACGGTCAAACTGCGTAAAGTGTGCCCAGGCCCAGAGCTACTTTGCTGGGCATGGCTGTGTGACCTCTTGGGCCTGGAAGTCTGCTTGTAGTATGATTTTAAAGGGTCAAATGGTCTCCATTGTGTGTCCAGGTTTAAGGCTACTTTGCTGGGCATGTGATTTGGACCCATCGGGTACGGAAGCCTTTCCGTCACGTGCTCGTTTTCCACGCCTTCAGCGCAGGTAGCCTGCGAATTTAAAACCGACGTGCATTTTATTCTTTTCCCCTTTTATCCCTTCATATCTCTCCGCTACCTTGGAGAAGAGAGACGCACGCGGGTAAATAAAATGTAAATATCTGTATAATATGTATATAAAAGGAAGAAGTGGTTGTGTAGTGTAGTCGTTTGATTATAAATAGTCTCATAATAATTTTATCCACAAATTCTTATACATTTATACATGTTTATCTTTCTCTGTGTGTGTGTGTGTGTGTGTGTGTGTGTGGTTCTGTGTCACTAGTGGGGCCTGTGGTCCGATTGGAGTGTTTGCGGTGTGAGAAGGAGGAGTTGGAGAACAGTTTGTTGGAGCAGCTGAAGGAGTTGAGGTTGCAGAAGCAGAAGGAGCTGCAGGTTCTTCAGGAGATGCTGAAACACAAGCAGCAGGAGGAGACAGAGCTCCTGCAGAAACAGCAGGAGGAGGAGGAGCATAACAGGTCCATCAAGAGTAAGTACTATGGAAATGCAATAATACTAGCATAACTAATAATGAATGTTAGCCTTTAGGCTCCAATAAAAGTGATACTAATATATGTATAGTACTATATATATTATATTTTATATATTCAGTAGTAATTATGTAGTATATACAATCTATGTTATATCCAGCAGTAATGATACTTGCTCTGGCAGATATGAAAATGGCCTGTGAACAGGAGAAGAAATCTCTGGAGGAAGAACTTGAGAAGCTCAGACTGTCACTGCAGGTAGAGATCCCTTATAGTGTCAGTACACATCCACCAGTACCTCCACCTTTCACTTATAACGTCAGTACACATGCAGTACACATTCCCACCTTTCCATTGTACTGGCTGTAGTGATGATTCGTGTGTGTGTTATACCAGCCCATAGAGGAGGACATTATGAGTCTGAAAGTGGCGCTGGAGATGAAGAACCAGGAGATCAAAGATCAGCACGATCTTTTGGTCAAACTATATACTCTGTATGTATACTATATACTCTGTATGTAGTACCTGGTTTAACACTATATCCTCTGTATATATACTATATACTGTTTATGTAGTACCTGGTTTAACACTATACCCTCAGCTTACTCTAGTCTGCAGATGTGAAGAAATTAAACAGAATGTGTATCTGTGTATATGTGCGCACCTGTATGCGTCTGGTTGTAGTATTATTTAAAGGGTCAAACTGCGTGAAGTGTGCCCAGGCCCAGAGCTACTTTGATGGGCATGATTCTGTGACCTCTTGGGCCTTGAAATGTGGTGCTTTGAATGATTTAAAGAGTGAAAAGGTCTGAAGTGTGCCCACGTTTAAAGTAACCTTGCTGGGCATGACTGTGTGACCTCTTGTGCCTGGAAGTCTGGTTGTAGTATTATTTAAACGGTCAAACTGCGTGAAGTGTGCCCAGGCCCAGAGCTACTTTGCTGGGCATGACTGTGTGACCTCTTGGGCCTGGAAGTCTGGTTGTAGAATGATTTTAAAGGGTCAAATGGTCTCCATTGTGTGTCCAGGTTTAAGGCTACTTTGCTGGGCATGTGATTTGGACCCATCGGGTACGGAAGCCTTTCCGTCATGTGCTCGTTTTCCACGCCTTCAGCGCAGGTAGCCTGCGAATTTAAAACCGACGTGCATTTTATTCTTTTCCCCTTTTATCCCTTCATATCTCTCCGCTACCTTGGAGAAGAGAGACGCACGCGGGTAAATAAAATGTAAATATCTGTATAATATGTAAATAAAAGGAAGAAGTGGTTGTGTAGTGTAGTCGTTTGATTATAAATAATCTCATAATAATTTTATCCACAAATTCTTATACATTTATACATGTTTATCTCTCTCTGTGTGTGTGTGTGTGTGTGTGTGTGTGTGTGTGTGTGGTTCTGTGTCACTAGTGGGGCCTGTGGCCCGATTGGATTGTTTGCGGTGTGAGAAGGAGGAGTTGGAGAACAATTTGTTGGAGCAGCTGAAGGAGTTGAGGTTGCAGAAGCAGAAGGAGCTGCAGGTTCTTCAGGAGATGCTGAAACACAAGCAGCAGGAGGAGACAGAGCTCCTGCAGAAACAGCAGGAGGAGGAGGAGCATAACAGGTCCATCAAGAGTAAGTACTATGGAAATGCAATAATACTAACATAATAATGAATGTTAGCCTTTAGGCTCCAATAAAAGTGATACTAATATATGTATAGTACTCTATTTATATTGGATTTTATATATTCAGTAGTAATTATGTAGTATATACAATCTGTGTTATATCCAGCAGTAATGATACTTGTTCTGGCAGATATGAAAATGGCCTGTGAACAGGAGAAGAAATCTCTGGAGGAAGAACTTGAGAAGCTCAGACTGTCACTGCAGGTAGAGATCCCTTATAGTGTCAGTACACATCCACCAGTACCTCCACCTTTCACTTATAACGTCAGTACACATTCAGTACACATTCCCACCTTTCCATTGTACTGGCTGTAGTGATGATTCGTGTGCGTGGGTTATACCAGCCCATAGAGGAGGACATTATGAGTCTGAAAGTGGCGCTGGAGATGAAGAACCAGGAGATCAAAGATCAGCACGATCTTTTGGTCAAACTATATACTCTGTATGTATACTATATACTCTGTATGTAGTACCTGGTTTAACACTATATCCTCTGTATATATACTATATACTGTTTATGTAGTACCTGGTTTAACACTATACCCTCAGCTTACTCTAGTCTGCAGATGTGAAGAAATTAAACAGAATGTGTATCTGTGTATATGTGCGCACCTGTATGTGTCTGGTTGTAGTATTATTTAAAGGGTCAAACTGCGTGAAGTGTGCCCAGGCCCAGAGCTACTTTGATGGGCATGATTCTGTGACCTCTTGGGCCTTGAAATGTGGTGCTTTGAATGATTTAAAGAGTGAAACGGTCTGAAGTGTGCCCACGTTTAAAGCAACCTTGCTGGGCATGACTGTGTGACCTCTTGGGCCAGGAAGTCTGTTTCTAGTTTTATTTAAACGGTCAAACTGCGTAAAGTGTGCCCAGGCCCAGAGCTACTTTGCTGGGCATGGCTGTGTGACCTCTTGGGCCTGGAAGTCTGCTTGTAGTATGATTTTAAAGGGTCAAATGGTCTCCATTGTGTGTCCAGGTTTAAGGCTACTTTGCTGGGCATGTGATTTGGACCCATCGGGTACGGAAGCCTTTCCGTCACGTGCTCGTTTTCCACGCCTTCAGCGCAGGTAGCCTGCGAATTTAAAACCGACGTGCATTTTATTCTTTTCCCCTTTTATCCCTTCATATCTCTCCGCTACCTTGGAGAAGAGAGACGCACGCGGGTAAATAAAATGTAAATATCTGTATAATATGTATATAAAAGGAAGAAGTGGTTGTGTAGTGTAGTCGTTTGATTATAAATAGTCTCATAATAATTTTATCCACAAATTCTTATACATTTATACATGTTTATCTTTCTCTGTGTGTGTGTGTGTGTGTGTGTGTGTGTGGTTCTGTGTCACTAGTGGGGCCTGTGGTCCGATTGGAGTGTTTGCGGTGTGAGAAGGAGGAGTTGGAGAACAGTTTGTTGGAGCAGCTGAAGGAGTTGAGGTTGCAGAAGCAGAAGGAGCTGCAGGTTCTTCAGGAGATGCTGAAACACAAGCAGCAGGAGGAGACAGAGCTCCTGCAGAAACAGCAGGAGGAGGAGGAGCATAACAGGTCCATCAAGAGTAAGTACTATGGAAATGCAATAATACTAGCATAACTAATAATGAATGTTAGCCTTTAGGCTCCAATAAAAGTGATACTAATATATGTATAGTACTATATATATTATATTTTATATATTCAGTAGTAATTATGTAGTATATACAATCTATGTTATATCCAGCAGTAATGATACTTGCTCTGGCAGATATGAAAATGGCCTGTGAACAGGAGAAGAAATCTCTGGAGGAAGAACTTGAGAAGCTCAGACTGTCACTGCAGGTAGAGATCCCTTATAGTGTCAGTACACATCCACCAGTACCTCCACCTTTCACTTATAACGTCAGTACACATGCAGTACACATTCCCACCTTTCCATTGTACTGGCTGTAGTGATGATTCGTGTGTGTGTTATACCAGCCCATAGAGGAGGACATTATGAGTCTGAAAGTGGCGCTGGAGATGAAGAACCAGGAGATCAAAGATCAGCACGATCTTTTGGTCAAACTATATACTCTGTATGTATACTATATACTCTGTATGTAGTACCTGGTTTAACACTATATCCTCTGTATATATACTATATACTGTTTATGTAGTACCTGGTTTAACACTATACCCTCAGCTTACTCTAGTCTGCAGATGTGAAGAAATTAAACAGAATGTGTATCTGTGTATATGTGCGCACCTGTATGCGTCTGGTTGTAGTATTATTTAAAGGGTCAAACTGCGTGAAGTGTGCCCAGGCCCAGAGCTACTTTGATGGGCATGATTCTGTGACCTCTTGGGCCTTGAAATGTGGTGCTTTGAATGATTTAAAGAGTGAAAAGGTCTGAAGTGTGCCCACGTTTAAAGTAACCTTGCTGGGCATGACTGTGTGACCTCTTGTGCCTGGAAGTCTGGTTGTAGTATTATTTAAACGGTCAAACTGCGTGAAGTGTGCCCAGGCCCAGAGCTACTTTGCTGGGCATGACTGTGTGACCTCTTGGGCCTGGAAGTCTGGTTGTAGAATGATTTTAAAGGGTCAAATGGTCTCCATTGTGTGTCCAGGTTTAAGGCTACTTTGCTGGGCATGTGATTTGGACCCATCGGGTACGGAAGCCTTTCCGTCATGTGCTCGTTTTCCACGCCTTCAGCGCAGGTAGCCTGCGAATTTAAAACCGACGTGCATTTTATTCTTTTCCCCTTTTATCCCTTCATATCTCTCCGCTACCTTGGAGAAGAGAGACGCACGCGGGTAAATAAAATGTAAATATCTGTATAATATGTAAATAAAAGGAAGAAGTGGTTGTGTAGTGTAGTCGTTTGATTATAAATAATCTCATAATAATTTTATCCACAAATTCTTATACATTTATACATGTTTATCTCTCTCTGTGTGTGTGTGTGTGTGTGTGTGTGTGTGTGTGTGTGTGGTTCTGTGTCACTAGTGGGGCCTGTGGCCCGATTGGATTGTTTGCGGTGTGAGAAGGAGGAGTTGGAGAACAATTTGTTGGAGCAGCTGAAGGAGTTGAGGTTGCAGAAGCAGAAGGAGCTGCAGGTTCTTCAGGAGATGCTGAAACACAAGCAGCAGGAGGAGACAGAGCTCCTGCAGAAACAGCAGGAGGAGGAGGAGCATAACAGGTCCATCAAGAGTAAGTACTATGGAAATGCAATAATACTAACATAATAATGAATGTTAGCCTTTAGGCTCCAATAAAAGTGATACTAATATATGTATAGTACTCTATTTATATTGGATTTTATATATTCAGTAGTAATTATGTAGTATATACAATCTGTGTTATATCCAGCAGTAATGATACTTGTTCTGGCAGATATGAAAATGGCCTGTGAACAGGAGAAGAAATCTCTGGAGGAAGAACTTGAGAAGCTCAGACTGTCACTGCAGGTAGAGATCCCTTATAGTGTCAGTACACATCCACCAGTACCTCCACCTTTCACTTATAACGTCAGTACACATTCAGTACACATTCCCACCTTTCCATTGTACTGGCTGTAGTGATGATTCGTGTGCGTGGGTTATACCAGCCCATAGAGGAGGACATTATGAGTCTGAAAGTGGCGCTGGAGATGAAGAACCAGGAGATCAAAGATCAGCACGATCTTTTGGTCAAACTATATACTCTGTATGTATACTATATACTCTGTATGTAGTACCTGGTTTAACACTATATCCTCTGTATATATACTATATACTGTTTATGTAGTACCTGGTTTAACACTATACCCTCAGCTTACTCTAGTCTGCAGATGTGAAGAAATTAAACAGAATGTGTATCTGTGTATATGTGCGCACCTGTATGTGTCTGGTTGTAGTATTATTTAAAGGGTCAAACTGCGTGAAGTGTGCCCAGGCCCAGAGCTACTTTGATGGGCATGATTCTGTGACCTCTTGGGCCTTGAAATGTGGTGCTTTGAATGATTTAAAGAGTGAAACGGTCTGAAGTGTGCCCACGTTTAAAGCAACCTTGCTGGGCATGACTGTGTGACCTCTTGGGCCAGGAAGTCTGTTTCTAGTTTTATTTAAACGGTCAAACTGCGTAAAGTGTGCCCAGGCCCAGAGCTACTTTGCTGGGCATGGCTGTGTGACCTCTTGGGCCTGGAAGTCTGCTTGTAGTATGATTTTAAAGGGTCAAATGGTCTCCATTGTGTGTCCAGGTTTAAGGCTACTTTGCTGGGCATGTGATTTGGACCCATCGGGTACGGAAGCCTTTCCGTCACGTGCTCGTTTTCCACGCCTTCAGCGCAGGTAGCCTGCGAATTTAAAACCGACGTGCATTTTATTCTTTTCCCCTTTTATCCCTTCATATCTCTCCGCTACCTTGGAGAAGAGAGACGCACGCGGGTAAATAAAATGTAAATATCTGTATAATATGTATATAAAAGGAAGAAGTGGTTGTGTAGTGTAGTCGTTTGATTATAAATAGTCTCATAATAATTTTATCCACAAATTCTTATACATTTATACATGTTTATCTTTCTCTGTGTGTGTGTGTGTGTGTGTGTGTGTGTGGTTCTGTGTCACTAGTGGGGCCTGTGGTCCGATTGGAGTGTTTGCGGTGTGAGAAGGAGGAGTTGGAGAACAGTTTGTTGGAGCAGCTGAAGGAGTTGAGGTTGCAGAAGCAGAAGGAGCTGCAGGTTCTTCAGGAGATGCTGAAACACAAGCAGCAGGAGGAGACAGAGCTCCTGCAGAAACAGCAGGAGGAGGAGGAGCATAACAGGTCCATCAAGAGTAAGTACTATGGAAATGCAATAATACTAGCATAACTAATAATGAATGTTAGCCTTTAGGCTCCAATAAAAGTGATACTAATATATGTATAGTACTATATATATTATATTTTATATATTCAGTAGTAATTATGTAGTATATACAATCTATGTTATATCCAGCAGTAATGATACTTGCTCTGGCAGATATGAAAATGGCCTGTGAACAGGAGAAGAAATCTCTGGAGGAAGAACTTGAGAAGCTCAGACTGTCACTGCAGGTAGAGATCCCTTATAGTGTCAGTACACATCCACCAGTACCTCCACCTTTCACTTATAACGTCAGTACACATGCAGTACACATTCCCACCTTTCCATTGTACTGGCTGTAGTGATGATTCGTGTGTGTGTTATACCAGCCCATAGAGGAGGACATTATGAGTCTGAAAGTGGCGCTGGAGATGAAGAACCAGGAGATCAAAGATCAGCACGATCTTTTGGTCAAACTATATACTCTGTATGTATACTATATACTCTGTATGTAGTACCTGGTTTAACACTATATCCTCTGTATATATACTATATACTGTTTATGTAGTACCTGGTTTAACACTATACCCTCAGCTTACTCTAGTCTGCAGATGTGAAGAAATTAAACAGAATGTGTATCTGTGTATATGTGCGCACCTGTATGCGTCTGGTTGTAGTATTATTTAAAGGGTCAAACTGCGTGAAGTGTGCCCAGGCCCAGAGCTACTTTGATGGGCATGATTCTGTGACCTCTTGGGCCTTGAAATGTGGTGCTTTGAATGATTTAAAGAGTGAAAAGGTCTGAAGTGTGCCCACGTTTAAAGTAACCTTGCTGGGCATGACTGTGTGACCTCTTGTGCCTGGAAGTCTGGTTGTAGTATTATTTAAACGGTCAAACTGCGTGAAGTGTGCCCAGGCCCAGAGCTACTTTGCTGGGCATGACTGTGTGACCTCTTGGGCCTGGAAGTCTGGTTGTAGAATGATTTTAAAGGGTCAAATGGTCTCCATTGTGTGTCCAGGTTTAAGGCTACTTTGCTGGGCATGTGATTTGGACCCATCGGGTACGGAAGCCTTTCCGTCATGTGCTCGTTTTCCACGCCTTCAGCGCAGGTAGCCTGCGAATTTAAAACCGACGTGCATTTTATTCTTTTCCCCTTTTATCCCTTCATATCTCTCCGCTACCTTGGAGAAGAGAGACGCACGCGGGTAAATAAAATGTAAATATCTGTATAATATGTAAATAAAAGGAAGAAGTGGTTGTGTAGTGTAGTCGTTTGATTATAAATAATCTCATAATAATTTTATCCACAAATTCTTATACATTTATACATGTTTATCTCTCTCTGTGTGTGTGTGTGTGTGTGTGTGTGTGTGTGGTTCTGTGTCACTAGTGGGGCCTGTGGCCCGATTGGATTGTTTGCGGTGTGAGAAGGAGGAGTTGGAGAACAATTTGTTGGAGCAGCTGAAGGAGTTGAGGTTGCAGAAGCAGAAGGAGCTGCAGGTTCTTCAGGAGATGCTGAAACACAAGCAGCAGGAGGAGACAGAGCTCCTGCAGAAACAGCAGGAGGAGGAGGAGCATAACAGGTCCATCAAGAGTAAGTACTATGGAAATGCAATAATACTAACATAATAATGAATGTTAGCCTTTAGGCTCCAATAAAAGTGATACTAATATATGTATAGTACTCTATTTATATTATATTTTATATATTCAGTAGTAATTATGTAGTATATACAATCTGTGTTATATCCAGCAGTAATGATACTTGTTCTGGCAGATATGAAAATGGCCTGTGAACAGGAGAAGAAATCTCTGGAGGAAGAACTTGAGAAGCTCAGACTGTCACTGCAGGTAGAGATCCCTTATAGTGTCAGTACACATCCACCAGTACCTCCACCTTTCACTTATAACGTCAGTACACATTCAGTACACATTCCCACCTTTCCATTGTACTGGCTGTAGTGATGATTCGTGTGCGTGGGTTATACCAGCCCATAGAGGAGGACATTATGAGTCTGAAAGTGGCGCTGGAGATGAAGAACCAGGAGATCAAAGATCAGCACGATCTTTTGGTCAAACTATATACTCTGTATGTATACTATATACTCTGTATGTAGTACCTGGTTTAACACTATATCCTCTGTATATATACTATATACTGTTTATGTAGTACCTGGTTTAACACTATACCCTCAGCTTACTCTAGTCTGCAGATGTGAAGAAATTAAACAGAATGTGTTTCTGTGTATATGTGCGCACCTGTATGTGTCTGGTTGTAGTATTATTTAAAGGGTCAAACTGCGTGAAGTGTGCCCAGGCCCAGAGCTACTTTGATGGGCATGATTCTGTGACCTCTTGGGCCTTGAAATGTGGTGCTTTGAATGATTTAAAGAGTGAAAAGGTCTGAAGTGTGCCCACGTTTAAAGTAACCTTGCTGGGCATGACTGTGTGACCTCTTGTGCCTGGAAGTCTGGTTGTAGTATTATTTAAACGGTCAAACTGCGTGAAGTGTGCCCAGGCCCAGAGCTACTTTGCTGGGCATGACTGTGTGACCTCTTGGGCCTGGAAGTCTGGTTGTAGAATGATTTTAAAGGGTCAAATGGTCTCCATTGTGTGTCCAGGTTTAAGGCTACTTTGCTGGGCATGTGATTTGGACCCATCGGGTACGGAAGCCTTTCCGTCACGTGCTCGTTTTCCACGCCTTCAGCGCAGGTAGCCTGCGAATTTAAAACCGACGTGCATTTTATTCTTTTCCCCTTTTATCCCTTCATATCTCTCCGCTACCTTGGAGAAGAGAGACGCACGCGGGTAAATAAAATGTAAATATCTGTAAATATCTGTATAATATGTAAATAAAAGGAAGAAGTGGTTGTGTAGTGTAGTCGTTTGATTATAAATAATCTCATAATAATTTTATCCACAAATTCTTATACATTTATACATGTTTATCTCTCTCTTTGTGTGTGTGTGTGTGTGTGTGTGTGTGTGTGTGTGTGTGTGTGTGTGTGTGTGTGTGTGTGTGTTATACCAGCCCATAGAGGAGGACATGAGTCTGAAAGTGGCTGGAGATAAAGAACCAGGAGATCAAAGATCAGCACGATCTTTTGGTAAAACTATATACTGTTTACATAGTACCTGGTTTAACATTATACCCTCAGCTTACTCTAGTCTGCAGATGTGAAGAAATTAAACAGAATGTGTATCTGTGTATATGTGTGCACCTGTATGTGTCTGGTTGTAGTATTATTTAAAGGGTCAAACTGCATGATGTGTGCCCAGGCCCAGAGCTACTTTGCTGTGCATGACTGTGTGACCTCTTGGCCCTGGAAGTCTGGTGGTAGTAGTAGTATGATTTAAAGGCACAAAGTGATTGAAGTGTGCCCAGGCCCAGAGCTACTTTGCTGGGCATGACTGTGTGACCTCTTGGGCCAGGAAGTCTGTTTCTAGTTTTATTTAAACGGTCAAACTGTGTGAAGTGTGCCCAGGCCCAGAGCTACTTTGCTGGGCATGACTGTGTGACCTCTTGGGCCTGGAAGTCTGGTTGTAGTATAATTTTAAAGGGTCAAATGGTCTCCATTGTGTGTCCAGGTTTAAGGCTACTTTGCTGGGCATGTGATTTGGAGCCATCGGGTACGGAAGCCTTTCGGTCACGTGCTCGTTTTCCACGCCTTCAGCGCAGGTAGCCTGCGAATTTAAAACCGACGTGCATTTTATTCTTTTCCCCTTTTATCCTTTCATATCTCTCCGCTACCTTGGAGAAGAGAGACGCACGCGTGTAAATAAAATGTAAATATCTGTAAATATCTGTATAATATGTAAATAAAAGGAAGAAGTGGTTGTGTAGTGTAGTCGTTTGATTATAAATAATCTCATAATAATTTTATCCACAAATTCTCTATTTTATCGTTTTTTCCTGATCAATAATAGAAAAAAAAGAAAAAAAAAGATGAACAGCACCCTCTAGCGATGAACCTCAATTATTTCAAGATAACTGTAAAACATGGCTAGGTTAAGTCGGCGTTAGAACAAAAAATGCTCAGATTAACTTGTGTCTCATGGCACGCAGCTGAGTTTAAAATTAAACACAATGAAATCAAATTAAATTGACCCAGCTGCAACAGGCTCAGCAACCACATTTAATTTCACTGATTGGTCAGTTAGCCAGGCTATACAAAACAGGCTATTGTTAGAAATTCTGCACATGTGCTTCGCTTAGCTTCACATCTCACACTGCTTATAATTATAAGATAACGTATCCACGTTCGTAATAACGTGGTGAAATCTGCCAAAAATGGTGAGACTGAGCATAATAAGTAATAAGACAATCTGAGCACTTAGTCCACATATTTCTAAATGAGAAGAAAAAGTTCCTCCAAACAATATAAGGCACACAATTCTATATGGGAAAACAGTTACAGTTGTCATTAAGAGAAGCACTACTCATTACACAGATGTCAATAACCGTCCTAATATTAATAGTTCAACAGTCTTCCTCTGTCTATTATACGCACTGTACACATGTTAAATATCTGCCTTGAAATGACAATGAAATGACTTCCGGGCGCACTGAAAATTGTTATATACACACAGACACCCCCATACCAACATAAGCATAGTGCAACTCTTTGTTTCCGCACCAGAGATTGAGTGGGCAAGTGCGTGTATATGCGAGTTTAAATTATTATACACAAATGTAAGTAGTAGGCTATTTATGTGAAAATGTTTCATATGTATGTACAAGTAGTGTTTCCCTGATTTCTCCCTAAATGGCCCCTCATAGTTCAGCAGTAATGAGGCTAGTTAGATTTTGCTCAGAATTAAGTACACTTTGGGATGTTATACGTATCACAGTCTCCGGTGAGCCGTACATGGTTGATCAATCCAGGTTGAGGTAGAGTCACTGCATTAATGACACGTCTGTTTGCATTGCCAGTTGTTGCTATGGCAGCAATGAAATTAGGAAATTCAAAGAAAAACAACTCATCTACGCTCTTGGAACTTTAGAACCCCATATGTCCTGTGGCCCGATGTCACACGTGAGGGGAATCCCATGAACACCTTTACAGATCAGTCTGTGGAAAGACACTGAAGAGGACAGAGGAAAAATGAGGCGTTTCTGGAGCTGGTGTGCTGGACGCATCGAGGACGAATACACAGACACAAAGGATGTGGAGGGTAAATGTAAATATAATGCCACTCACACCTGCGGTTGCTGGTGCTGGCACTCATACCTGTGGTTAAAATACCTTTTTTGTCTTTAGCGCTGCATTGTCGCCTCTATCTCCCAATAATTCATACTCGAGGCTTTAGAAATCTAAGTTTTTGGGGGGTATATGCCATTTCCTGTTATTTGTGCAGAATACACACACTTTCACTTTGGAATCCACAAAGTTTTATAAATGAGGTCCCTGAATAACATCAATCTATTTCTACACTATATGGCTTGCTAATTTCATATGTCTGTGTGTCTTTCTGTTTGTCTCTCTGTGTGTGTGTGTGTGTGTGTGTGTGTGTGTGTGTGTGTGTGTGTGTGTGTGTGTGTGTGTGTGTGTGTGTTATACCAGCCCATAGAGGAGGACATGAGTCTGAAAGTGGCTGGAGATAAAGAACCAGGAGATCAAAGATCAGCACGATCTTTTGGTAAAACTATATACTGTTTACATAGTACCTGGTTTAACATTATACCCTCAGCTTACTCTAGTCTGCAGATGTGAAGAAATTAAACAGAATGTGTATCTGTGTATATGTGTGCACCTGTATGTGTCTGGTTGTAGTATTATTTAAAGGGTCAAACTGCATGATGTGTGCCCAGGCCCAGAGCTACTTTGCTGTGCATGACTGTGTGACCTCTTGGCCCTGGAAGTCTGGTGGTAGTAGTAGTATGATTTAAAGGCACAAAGTGATTGAAGTGTGCCCAGGCCCAGAGCTACTTTGCTGGGCATGACTGTGTGACCTCTTGGGCCAGGAAGTCTGTTTCTAGTTTTATTTAAACGGTCAAACTGTGTGAAGTGTGCCCAGGCCCAGAGCTACTTTGCTGGGCATGACTGTGTGACCTCTTGGGCCTGGAAGTCTGGTTGTAGTATAATTTTAAAGGGTCAAATGGTCTCCATTGTGTGTCCAGGTTTAAGGCTACTTTGCTGGGCATGTGATTTGGAGCCATCGGGTACGGAAGCCTTTCGGTCACGTGCTCGTTTTCCACGCCTTCAGCGCAGGTAGCCTGCGAATTTAAAACCGACGTGCATTTTATTCTTTTCCCCTTTTATCCTTTCATATCTCTCCGCTACCTTGGAGAAGAGAGACGCACGCGTGTAAATAAAATGTAAATATCTGTAAATATCTGTATAATATGTAAATAAAAGGAAGAAGTGGTTGTGTAGTGTAGTCGTTTGATTATAAATAATCTCATAATAATTTTATCCACAAATTCTCTATTTTATCGTTTTTTCCTGATCAATAATAGAAAAAAAAGAAAAAAAAAGATGAACAGCACCCTCTAGCGATGAACCTCAATTATTTCAAGATAACTGTAAAACATGGCTAGGTTAAGTCGGCGTTAGAACAAAAAATGCTCAGATTAACTTGTGTCTCATGGCACGCAGCTGAGTTTAAAATTAAACACAATGAAATCAAATTAAATTGACCCAGCTGCAACAGGCTCAGCAACCACATTTAATTTCACTGATTGGTCAGTTAGCCAGGCTATACAAAACAGGCTATTGTTAGAAATTCTGCACATGTGCTTCGCTTAGCTTCACATCTCACACTGCTTATAATTATAAGATAACGTATCCACGTTCGTAATAACGTGGTGAAATCTGCCAAAAATGGTGAGACTGAGCATAATAAGTAATAAGACAATCTGAGCACTTAGTCCACATATTTCTAAATGAGAAGAAAAAGTTCCTCCAAACAATATAAGGCACACAATTCTATATGGGAAAACAGTTACAGTTGTCATTAAGAGAAGCACTACTCATTACACAGATGTCAATAACCGTCCTAATATTAATAGTTCAACAGTCTTCCTCTGTCTATTATACGCACTGTACACATGTTAAATATCTGCCTTGAAATGACAATGAAATGACTTCCGGGCGCACTGAAAATTGTTATATACACACAGACACCCCCATACCAACATAAGCATAGTGCAACTCTTTGTTTCCGCACCAGAGATTGAGTGGGCAAGTGCGTGTATATGCGAGTTTAAATTATTATACACAAATGTAAGTAGTAGGCTATTTATGTGAAAATGTTTCATATGTATGTACAAGTAGTGTTTCCCTGATTTCTCCCTAAATGGCCCCTCATAGTTCAGCAGTAATGAGGCTAGTTAGATTTTGCTCAGAATTAAGTACACTTTGGGATGTTATACGTATCACAGTCTCCGGTGAGCCGTACATGGTTGATCAATCCAGGTTGAGGTAGAGTCACTGCATTAATGACACGTCTGTTTGCATTGCCAGTTGTTGCTATGGCAGCAATGAAATTAGGAAATTCAAAGAAAAACAACTCATCTACGCTCTTGGAACTTTAGAACCCCATATGTCCTGTGGCCCGATGTCACACGTGAGGGGAATCCCATGAACACCTTTACAGATCAGTCTGTGGAAAGACACTGAAGAGGACAGAGGAAAAATGAGGCGTTTCTGGAGCTGGTGTGCTGGACGCATCGAGGACGAATACACAGACACAAAGGATGTGGAGGGTAAATGTAAATATAATGCCACTCACACCTGCGGTTGCTGGTGCTGGCACTCATACCTGTGGTTAAAATACCTTTTTTGTCTTTAGCGCTGCATTGTCGCCTCTATCTCCCAATAATTCATACTCGAGGCTTTAGAAATCTAAGTTTTTGGGGGGTATATGCCATTTCCTGTTATTTGTGCAGAATACACACACTTTCACTTTGGAATCCACAAAGTTTTATAAATGAGGTCCCTGAATAACATCAATCTATTTCTACACTATATGGCTTGCTAATTTCATATGTCTGTGTGTCTTTCTGTTTGTCTCTCTGTGTGTGTGTGTGTGTGTGTGTGTGTGTGTGTGTGTGTGTGTGTGTGTGTGTGTGTGTGTGTGTGTGTGTGTGTTATACCAGCCCATAGAGGAGGACATGAGTCTGAAAGTGGCTGGAGATAAAGAACCAGGAGATCAAAGATCAGCACGATCTTTTGGTAAAACTATATACTGTTTACATAGTACCTGGTTTAACATTATACCCTCAGCTTACTCTAGTCTGCAGATGTGAAGAAATTAAACAGAATGTGTATCTGTGTATATGTGCGCACCTGTATGTGTCTGGTTGTAGTATTATTTAAAGGGTCAAACTGCGTGAAGTGTGCCCAGGCCCAGAGCTACTTTGATGGGCATGACTGTGTGACCTCTTGGGCCAGGAAGTCTGTTTCTAGTTTTATTTAAACGGTCAAACTGCGTGAAGTGTGCCCAGGCCCAGAGCTACTTTGCTGGGCATGACTGTGTGACCTCTTGGGCCTGGAAGTCTGGTTGTAGTATGATTTTAAAGGGTCAAATGGTCTCCATTGTGTGTCCAGGTTTAAGGCTACTTTGCTGGGCATGACTGTGTGACCTCTTGGGCCAGGAAGTCTGTTTCTAGTTTTATTTAAACGGTCAAACTGCGTGAAGTGTGCCCAGGCCCAGAGCTACTTTGCTGGGCATGACTGTGTGACCTCTTGGGCCTGGAAGTCTGGTTGTAGTATGATTTTAAAGGGTCAAATGGTCTCCATTGTGTGTCCAGGTTTAAGGCTACTTTGCTGGGCATGACTGTGTGACCTCTTGGGCCAGGAAGTCTGTTTCTAGTTTTATTTAAACGATCAAACTGCGTGAAGTGTGTATAGGCCCAGAGTTACTTTTCTGGGCATGACTGTGTGACCTCTTGGGCCTGGAGGTCTGGTGTTTCCATTATATAAAAGGTGAAATGGCCTGAAGTGTACACAGGCCCAGAGCTACTTTGATGGGCATGATTCTGTGACCTCCTGGGCTTTGAGTTCTGTTTCTAGTTTTGGTTAAAGGGTCAAATTGCATGGTCTGCCCAGGCCCATAGCGACTTTGCTGGGCATGACTCTGTGACCTCTTCGGCTTGGAAGTCTGGTTGTAGTATTATTTAAAGGCACAAAGTACATGAAGTGTGCCCTGGCCCAGCACTACTTTGCTGTGCATGACTGTGTGACCTCTTGTGCCTGGAAGTCTGGTTGTAGTATTATTTAAAGGGTCAAACTGCATGAAGTGTGCCCATGCCCAGAGCTACTTTGCTGGGCATGACTGTGTGACCTCTTGTGCCTGGAAGTCTGGTTGTAGTATTATTTAAAGGGTCAAACTGCATGAAGTGTGCCCAGGCCCAGAGCTACTTTGCTGGGCATGATTCTGTGACCTCTTGGGCCTTGAAATCTGGTGCTTTGAACGATTTAAAGAGTGAAACGGTCTGAAGTGTGCCCACGTTTAAAGCAACCTTGCTGGGCATGACTGTGTGACCTCTTGTGCCTGGAAGTCTGGTTGTAGTATTATTTAAAGGGTCAAACTGTGCCCTGTAAACCGCACTGTGCCCTTCTGCGAAGAGCAAAGATGGTAAGGAAATCTCACAATTAATATCGTGATATGTCATCAGCTTGGCAAACGTCACATCCGGGTCAACCCAACACCATCTCAGCCTGCAGATGGCGTAAGTTTACACGACGGATTCTTTTATTCTCTTCAACGACAAAACTCAGGTCTATACACCAAAAATATGGCTGATTAAAATGCACGTAAATTAAATTTTGAGTCAATAAAATGCATATGAATTGACGTTTTGACTGATAAGTAGTTTTATTTGACTCAAGTTTAATCAACTTATCTTTCAACTTTATCCATTTTTATTACTTGCCTTATTTATCGTTTATTTGAAGTTTGCGGGCGCAACGTTCTGATTGACATTTTTGCCTCGAGAGGCGGAAGTAACGAAAATTGCTTGGGTTAAACCATGGATTGATTAATTAATGAATGTTATTGGATAAACAAGGCAACTAAAACAGTTACTAATGTTAAGTGATAAAAGAGTCCGGTAACACAAACGGCTTGAGTTAAACGTTAAATGACGTGACACAAAGTTATTCCAATTATTTAATTATATACCACTGTAGTATTTAGTTCACATGCATTTGTTGTTTACACCCTCATAGAAACTCCCTTGGTCATGAATGATCAAACTTGATATTTGATTTTTAAAAATATATCAAATCAAGACTGTTTTAATCCTATCACTTACATTTTCAATTCACAAGCATTTTTTCATGACCAGTTTATATTTTCATGGATTTTTATCAGCTTCGATTTCATCATTTAGAATTTGCTAGTTCCTCCACTCATGTGCCTGAAATGTTACTAAATTAGTAGATTCATTCCTGTTTGAGGAATTCTGGCTTGTGTTTATTGTCTGTGGGCAGAAAGGCTTTCCTAGATGCCAACTGGCAAAATGTTCCAAGATTTCTAAGAAATTATTAAACTTCCCTGAAAAAAACACACACACAAAAAAACCAAATAAGTAAGCTGAGAGAACTAAAACGAAAGCTATAAATACAACTTGACAGTTTTCAGCAGCAGGCGAATTTGTACGGTTACTGAGCTGCTAGCTAGCTAGCGAGCTACCGGCTGCAAGGTTAACAGTGCAAAGTCAGTAGCTAGCTAGCTACAGTAGCTACTACTAGCTAGCTACTGACTTTGCACTGTTAAAAGTGCTTCCGGTAGCTTGCTAGCTACAGTAGCTACTACTAGCTAGCTACTGACTTTGCACTGTTAAAAGTGCTTCCGGTAGCTAGCTAGCTACAGTAGCTACTACTAGCTAGCTACTGACTTTGCACTGTTAAAAGTGCTTCCGGTAGCTAGCTAGCTAGCTAGGTAGCTTGGTAATGGCTTTGCACTGTTAACCGTGCAGCCGGTAACTAGCGGTATCTAGTGGTTTAAATGCTTGCGGTTTAAATGCTTGGTGGACATTTGATTGTATGGTTTACTGAGCTGATAGCTAGCTAGCTAGCTACGGTTACTGAGCTG
The DNA here is from genome assembly GCF_041902795.1 of Electrophorus electricus. Classification (NCBI taxonomy): domain Eukaryota; kingdom Metazoa; phylum Chordata; class Actinopteri; order Gymnotiformes; family Gymnotidae; genus Electrophorus; species Electrophorus electricus. Next base: position 535,858 of record NC_137505.1, on the reverse strand, counting down.
AAAGCTAGCTAGCTACTTTACTGGGTATGATTCTGTGAGCTCCTGGGCTTGCAGGTCTGTTTCTAGTTTTGGTTAAGGGGTCAAACTGCGTGAAGTGTGCCCAGGCCCAGAGCTACTTTGCTGGGCATGACTGTGTGACCTCTTGGGCCTGGAAGTCTGGTTGTAGTATGATTTTAAAGGGTCAAATGGTCTCCATTGTGTGTCCAGGTTTAAGGCTACTTTGCTGGGCATGTGATTTGGACCCATCGGGTACGGAAGCCTGTCCGTTACGTGCTCGTTTTCCACGCCTTCAGCGCAGGTAGCCTGCGAATTTAAAACCGACGTGCATTTTATTCTTTTCCCCTTTTATCCTTTCATATCTCTCCGCTACCTTGGAGAAGAGAGACGCACGCGGGTAAATAAAATGTAAATATCTGTACATATCTGTATAATATCTAAATAAAAGGAAGAAGTGGTTGTATAGTGTAGTCGTTTGATTATAAATAATCTCATAATAATTTTATCCTCATATTCTTATACATTTATACATGTTTATCTCTCTCTCTCTGTGTGTGTGTGTGTGTGTGTGTGTGTGTGTGTGTGTGTGTGTGTGTGTGTGTGTGTGGTTCTGTGTTACTATTGGGGCCTGTGGCCCGATTGGAGTGTTTGCGGTGTAAGAAGGAGGAGTTGGAGAACAGTTTGTTGGAGCAGCTGAAGGAGTTGAGGTTGCAGAAGCAGAAGGAGCTGCAGGTTCTTCAGGAGATGCTGAAACACAAGCAGCAGGAGGAGACAGAGCTCCTGCAGAAACAGCAGGAGGAGGAGGAGCATAACAGGTCCATCAAGAGTAAGTACTATGGAAATGCAATAATACTAACATAACTAATAATGAATGTTAGCCTTTAGGCTCCAATAAAAGTGATACTAATATATGTATAGTACTATATATATTATATTTTATATATTCAGTAGTAATTATGTAGTATATACAATCTGTGTTATATCCAGCAGTAATGATACTTGCTCTGGCAGATATGAAAATGGCCAGTGAACAGGAGAAGAAATCTCTGGAGGAAGAACTTGAGAAGCTCAGACTGTCACTGCAGGTAGAGATCCCTTCTAGTGTCAGTACACATCCACCAGTACCTCCACCTTTCACTTATAACGTCAGTACACATTCAGTACACATTCCCACCTTTCCATTGTACTGGCTGTAGTGATGATTCGTGTGTGTGTTATACCAGCCCATAGAGGAGGACATTATGAGTCTGAAAGTGGCACTGGAGATGAAGAACCAGGAGATCAAAGATCAGCACGATCTTTTGGTCAAACTATATACTCTGTATGTATACTATATACTCTGTATGTAGTACCTGGTTTAACACTATATCCTCTGTATATATACTATATACTGTTTATGTAGTACCTGGTTTAACACTATACCCTCAGCTTACTCTAGTCTGCAGATGTGAAGAAATTAAACAGAATGTGTATCTGTGTATATGTGCGCACCTGTATGTGTCTGGTTGTAGTATTATTTAAAGGGTCAAACTGCGTGAAGTGTGCCCAGGCCCAGAGCTACTTTGATGGGCATGATTCTGTGACCTCTTGGGCCTTGAAATGTGGTGCTTTGAATGATTTAAAGAGTGAAACGGTCTGAAGTGTGCCCACGTTTAAAGCATCCTTGCTGGGCATGACTGTGTGACCTTTTGGGCCAGGAAGTCTGTTTCTACTTTTATTTAAACGGTCAAACTGCGTGAAGTGTGCCCAGGCCCAGAGCTACTTTGCTGTGCATGACTGTGTGACCTCTTGGGCCTGGAAGTCTGGTTGTAGTATGATTTTAAAGGGTCAAATGGTCTCCATTGTGTGTCCAGGTTTAAGGCTACTTTGCTGGGCATGTGATTTGGACCCATCGGGTACGGAAGCCTTTCCGTCACGTGCTCGTTTTCCACGCCTTCAGCGCAGGTAGCCTGCGAAATTAAAACCGACGTGCATTTTATTCTTTTCCCCTTTTATCCTTTCATATCTCTCCGCTACCTTGGAGAAGAGAGACGCACGCGGGTAAATAAAATGTAAATATCTGTAAATATCTGTATAACATGTAAATAAAAGGAAGAAGTGGTTGTGTAGTGTAGTCGTTTGATTATGAATAATCTCATAATAATTTTATCCACAAATTCTTATACATTTATACATGTTTATCTCTCTCTTTGTGTGTGTCTGTGTGTGTGTCTGTGTGTGTGTGTGTGTGGTTCTGTGTCACTAGTGGGGCCTGTGGCCCGATTGGAGTGTTTGCGGTGTGAGAAGGAGGAGTTGGAGAACAGTTTCTTGGAGCAGCTGAAGGAGTTGAGGTTGCAGAAGCAGAAGGAGCTGCAGGTTCTTCAGGAGATGCTGAAACACAAGCAGCAGGAGGAGACAGAGCTCCTGCAGAAACAGCAGGAGGAGGAGGAGCATAACAGGTCCATCAAGAGTAAGTACTATGGAAATGCAATAATACTAACATAACTAATAATGAATGCTAGCCTTTAGGCTCCAATAAAAGTGATACTAATATATGTATAGTACTATATATATTATATTTTATATATTCAGTAGTAATTATGTAGTATATACAATCTATGTTATATCCAGCAGTAATGATACTTGCTCTGGCAGATATGAAAATGGCCTGTGAACAGGAGAAGAAATCTCTGGAGGAAGAACTTGAGAAGCTCAGACTGTCACTGCAGGTAGAGATCCCTTATAGTGTCAGTACACATCCACCAGTACCTCCACCTTTCACTTATAACGTCAGTACACATTCAGTACACATTCCCACCTTTCCATTGTACTGGCTGTAGTGATGATTCGTATGTGTGGGTTATACCAGCCCATAGAGGAGGACATTATGAGTCTGAAAGTGGCGCTGGAGATGAAGAACCAGGAGATCAAAGATCAGCACGATCTTTTGGTCAAACTATATACTCTGTATGTATACTATATACTCTGTATGTAGTACCTGGTTTAACACTATATCCTCTTTATATATACTATATACTGTTTATGTAGCTCCTGGTTTAACACTATACCCTCAGCTTACTCTAGTCTGCAGATGTGAAGAAATTAAACAGAATGTGTATCTGTGTATATGTGCGCACCTGTATGTGTCTGGTTGTAGTATTATTTAAAGGGTGAAACTCCGTAAAGTGTGCCCAGGCCCAGAGCTACTTTGATGGGCATGATTCTGTTACCTCTTGGGCCTTGAAATGTGGTGCTTTGAATGATTTAAAGAGTGAAACGGTCTGAAGTGTGCCCACGTTTAAAGCAACCTTGCTGGGCATGACTGTGTGACCTCTTGGGCCAGGAAGTCTGTTTCTAGTTTTATTTAAACGGTCAAACTGCGTGAAGTGTGCCCAGGCCCAGAGCTACTTTGCTGGGAATGACTATGTGACCTCTTGGGCCTGGAAGTCTGGTTGTAGTATGATTTTAAAGGGTCAAATGGTCTCCATTGTGTGTCCAGGTTTAAGGCTACTTTGCTGGGCATGTGATTTGGACCCATCGGGTACGGAAGCCTTTCCGTCACGTGCTCGTTTTCCACGCCTTCAGCGCAGGTAGCCTGCGAATTTAAAACCGACGTGCATTTTATTCTTTTCCCCTTTTATCCTTTCATATCTCTCCGCTACCTTGGAGAAGAGAGACGCACGCGGGTAAATAAAATGTAAATATCTCTAAATATCTGTATAATATGTAAATAAAAGGAAGATGTGGTTGTGTAGTGTAGTCGTTTGATTATAAATAATCTCATAATAATTTTATCCACAAATTCTTATACATTTATACATGTTTATCTCTCTCTGTGTGTGTGTGTGTGTGTGTGTGTGTGTGTGTGTGTGTGTGTGTGTGGTTCTGTGTCACTAGTGGGGCCTGTGGCCCGATTGGAGTGTTTGCGGTGTGAGAAGGAGGAGTTGGAGAACAGTTTGTTGGAGCAGCTGAAGGAGTTGAGGTTGCAGAAGCAGAAGGAGCTGCAGGTTCTTCAGGAGATGCTGAAACACAAGCAGCAGGAGGAGACAGAGCTCCTGCAGAAACAGCAGGAGGAGGAGGAGCATAACAGGTCCATCAAGAGTAAGTACTATGGAAATGCAATAATACTAACATAACTAATAATGAATGCTAGCCTTTAGGCTCCAATAAAAGTGATACTAATATATGTATAGTACTATATATATTATATTTTATATATTCAGTAGTAATTATGTAGTATATACAATCTATGTTATATCCAGCAGTAATGATACTTGCTCTGGCAGATATGAAAATGGCCTGTGAACAGGAGAAGAAATCTCTGGAGGAAGAACTTGAGAAGCTCAGACTGTCACTGCAGGTAGAGATCCCTTATAGTGTCAGTACACATCCACCAGTACCTCCACCTTTCACTTATAACGTCAGTACACATTCAGTACACATTCCCACCTTTCCATTGTACTGGCTGTAGTGATGATTCGTATGTGTGGGTTATACCAGCCCATAGAGGAGGACATTATGAGTCTGAAAGTGGCGCTGGAGATGAAGAACCAGGAGATCAAAGATCAGCACGATCTTTTGGTCAAACTATATACTCTGTATGTATACTATATCGAACCCACGGTTTTCACGCTACGATTTTTTTAAATGTGGTGAGCTGCGGAGAAAAGACGCGGTCCGGACGTATTTGTGGCTTAATATCTCTTGTCTCCTTGGGAGTAGGAAGTCTGTTCATGGCTCTTTGGAAAGGGCTGCATCTCCCCTCTAATCGCCTTCGAGCTTCAAGCGGATTGGACCCACGGTTATCACGCTACGATTTTTTAAAGCCGCCAGGGACGGGCCGAAAGCGTGGCAGGTGGCGTTCGTTAGGGACAGTCATGGAGGTGATGCGCACCGAGTTGCACGCCATTTGGACTTGGCCAGACCTAGATGTGAGCGTTCAAAGTCAGCGCGTTTGTTTAAACTTTCTCCTCCAATTCGTTGCAACTGCTCAAGCGTTTCTCGCTCATCCGACTGGAGCGTAACGCTTTATATGTTAATATCTCTGGTCTCCTTGGGAGTAGGAAGTCTGTTCATGGCTCTTTTGAAAGGGCTGCATCTCCCCTGTAATCGCCTTCGAGCGGCACGCGGATCGAACCCACGGTTTTCACGCTATGATTTTTTTAAATGTGTTGCGCGTCGGAGAAAATGCGCGCGTCGGACGTCATTGCGGCTTAATATCTCTTGTCTCCTTGGGAGTAGAAAGTCTTTTCATGGTTCTTTGGAAAGGGTTGCATCTCCCCTGTAATCGCCTTTAAGCGGCACGCGGATCGGACCCACCGTTCTTACGCTACGATTTTTTAAATGTGGTGCGCGGCGTAGAAAATGCGCGCGTAGGACTTATTTGCGGCTTAATATCTTTGGGCTCCTTGGGAGTAGAAAGTCTGTTCATGGCTCTTTGGAAAGGGCTGCATCTCCCCTGTAATCGCCTTCGCGCGGCACGCGGATCGGAACCATCGTTATCACGCTACGATTTTTTAATGCCGACAGGGACGGGCCGAAAGCTTGGCAGGTGGCGTTCGTTAGGAAAAGTCATGGACGTGATGCGGACCGAGTTGCAGGCCATTTGGACCTGGCCCGGCCTAGATGTGAGCCTTCAAAGTCAGCGCGTTTGTTTAAACTTTCTCCTCCAATTCGTTGCAATTGTACAAGCGTTTCTCGCTCATCCGACTGGAGCGTAACGCTTTATCTGTTAATATCTCTGGTCTCCTTGGGAGTAGAAAGTCTGTTCATGGCTCTTTGGAAAGGGATGCATCTCCCCTGTAATCGCCTTCGAGCGGCACGCGGATCGAACCCACGGTTTTCATGCTATGATTTTTTTAAATGTGGTGCGCGGCGGAGGAAATGCGCGCGTCGGACGTCATTTCGGCTTAATATCGCTTGTCTCCTTGGGAGTAGAAAGTCTTTTCATGGCTCTTTGGAAAGGTTTGCATCTCCCTTGTAATCGCCTTTAAGCGGCACGCGGATCGGACCCACCGTTCTTCCGATACGATTTTTTAAATGTGGTGCGCGGCGTAGAAAAGACGCGCGTAGGACGTATTTGCGGCTTAATATCTTTGGGCTCCTTGGGAGTAGGAAGTCTGTTCATGGCTCTTTGGAAAGGGCTGCATCTCCCCTGTAATCGCCTTCGAGCGGCACGCGGATCGAACCCACGGTTTTCACGCTATGATTTTTTTAAATGTGCTGCGCAGCGGAGAAAATGCGCGCGTCGGACGTCATTGCGGCTTAATATCTCTTGTCTCATTGGGAGTAGAAAGTCTGTTCATGGCTCTTTGGAAAGGGCTGCATCTCCCCTGTAATCGCCTTCGAGCGGCACGCGGATCGAACCCACGGTTTTCACGCTATGATTTTTTTAATGTGGTGCGCGGCGTAGAAAATGCGCGCGTTGGACTTATTTGCGGCTTAATATCTTTGGGCTCCTTGGGAGTAGAAAGTCTGTTCATGGCTCTTTGGAAAGGGCTGCATCTCCCCTGTAATCGCCTTCGCGCGGCACGCGGATCGGAACCATCGTTATCACGCTACGATTTTTTAATGCCGACAGGGACGGGCCGAAAGCTTGGCAGGTGGCGTTCGTTAGGAAAAGTCATGGACGTGATGCGGACCGAGTTGCAGGCCATTTGGACCTGGCCCGGCCTAGATGTGAGCCTTCAAAGTCAGCGCGTTTGTTTAAACTTTCTCCTCCAATTCGTTGCAATTGTACAAGCGTTTCTCGCTCATCCGACTGGAGCGTAACGCTTTATCTGTTAATATCTCTGGTCTCCTTGGGAGTAGAAAGTCTGTTCATGGCTCTTTGGAAAGGGATGCATCTCCCCTGTAATCGCCTTCGAGCGGCACGCGGATCGAACCCACGGTTTTCACGCTATGATTTTTTTAAATGTGGTGCGCGGCGGAGGAAATGCGCGCGTCGGACGTCATTTCGGCTTAATATCGCTTGTCTCCTTGGGAGTAGAAAGTCTTTTCATGGCTCTTTGGAAAGGTTTGCATCTCCCTTGTAATCGCCTTTAAGCGGCACGCGGATCGGACCCACCGTTCTTCCGATACGATTTTTTAAATGTGGTGCGCGGCGTAGAAAAGACGCGCGTAGGACGTATTTGCGGCTTAATATCTTTGGGCTCCTTGGGAGTAGGAAGTCTGTTCATGGCTCTTTGGAAAGGGCTGCATCTCCCCTGTAATCGCCTTCGAGCGGCACGCGCATCGGAACCATCGTTATCACGCTACGATTTTTTTTAAATGTGTTGCGCGGCGGAGAATAGACGCGCGCCGGACGTATTTGCGGCTTGATATCTCTTGTCTCATTGGGAGTAGAAAGTCTCTTCATGGCTCTTTGGAAAGGGCTGCATCTCCCCTGTAATCGCCTTCGAGCGGCACGCGGATCGAACCCACGGTTTTCACGCTATGATTTTTTTAAATGTGTTGCGCGTCGGACGTCATTGCGGCTTAATATCTCTTGTCTCCTTGGGAGTAGAAAGTCTTTTCATGGCTCTTTGGAAAGGTTTGCATCTCCCCTGTAATCGCCTTTAAGCGGCACGCGGATCGGACCCACCGTTCTTACGCTACGATTTTTTAAATGTGGTGCGAGGCGTAGAAAAGACGCGCGTAGGACTTATTTGCGGCTTAATATCTTTGGGCTCCTTGGGAGTAGAAAGTCTGTTCATGGCTCTTTGGAAAGGGCTGCATCTCCCCTGTAATCGCCTTTAAGCGGCACGCGGATCGGACCCACCGTTCTTACGATACGATTTTTTAAATGTGGTGCGCGGCGTAGAAAAGACGCGCGTAGGACGTATTTGCGGCTTAATATCTTTGGGCTCCTTGGGAGTAGGAAGTCTGTTCATGGCTCTTTGGAAAGGGCTGCATCTCCCCTGTAATCGCCTTCGAGCGGCACGCGGATCGAACCCACGGTTTTCACGCTATGATTTTTTTAAATGTGCTGCGCAGCGGAGAAAATGCGCGCGTCGGACGTCATTGCGGCTTAATATCTCTTGTCTCCTTGGGAATAGAAAGTCTGTTCATGGCTCTTAGGAAAGGGCTGCATCTCCCCTGTAATCGCCTTTAAGCGGCACGCGGATCGGACCCACCGTTCTTACGCTACGATTTTTTAAATGTGGTGCACGGCGTAGAAAAGACGCGCGTAGGACGTATTTGCGGCTTAATATCTTTGGGCTCCTTGGGAGTAGAAAGTCTGTTCATGGCTCTTTGGAAAGGGCTGCATCTCCCCTGTAATCGCCTTCGCGCGGCACGCGGATCGGAACCATCGTTATCACGCTACGATTTTTTAATGCCGACAGGGACGGGCCGAAAGCGTGGCAGGTGGCGTTCGTTAGGGACAGTCATGGAGGTGATGCGCGCCGAGTTGCAGGCCATTTGGACCTGGCCCGGCCTAGATGTGAGCGTTCAAAGTCAGCGCGTTTGTTTAAACTTTCTCCTCCAATTCGTTGCAATTGTACAAGCGTTTCTCGCTCATCCGACTGGAGCGTAACGCTTTATATGTTAATATTTCTGGTCTCCTTGGGAGTAGAAAGTCTGTTCATGGCTCTTTGGAAAGGGCTGCATCTCCCCTGTAATCGCCTTCGCGCGGCACGCGGATCGAACCCACGGTTTTCACGCTATGATTTTTTTAAATGTGCTGCGCGGCGTAGAAAAGACGCGCGTAGGACGTATTTGCGGCTTAATATCTTTGGGCTCCTTGGGAGTAGGAAGTCTGTTCATGCCTCTTTGGAAAGGGCTCCATCTCCCCTGTAATCGCCTTTAAGCGGCACGCGGATCGGACCCACCGTTCTCACGCTACGATTTTTTAAACGTGGTGCGCGTCGGAGAAAATGCGCGTAATATCTCTTGTCTCCTTGGGAGTAGAAAGTCTGTTCATGGCTCTTTGGAAAGGGCTGCATCTCCCCTGTAATCGCCTTCGCGCGGCACGCGGATCGGAACCATCGTTATCACGCTACGATTTTTTAATGCCGACAGGGACGGGCCGAAAGCTTGGCAGGTGGCGTTCGTTAGGAAAAGTCATGGACGTGATGCGGACCGAGTTGCAGGCCATTTGGACCTGGCCCGGCCTAGATGTGAGCCTTCAAAGTCAGCGCGTTTGTTTAAACTTTCTCCTCCAATTCGTTGCAATTGTACAAGCGTTTCTCGCTCATCCGACTGGAGCGTAACGCTTTATCTGTTAATATCTCTGGTCTCCTTGGGAGTAGAAAGTCTGTTCATGGCTCTTTGGAAAGGGATGCATCTCCCCTGTAATCGCCTTTAAGCGGCACGCGGATCGGACCCACCGTTCTCACGCTACGATTTTTTAAACGTGGTGCGCGTCGGAGAAAATGCGCGTAATATCTCTTGTCTCCTTGGGAGTAGAAAGTCTTTTCATGGCTCTTTGGAAAGGTTTGCATCTCCCTTGTAATCGCCTTTAAGCGGCACGCGGATTGGACCCACCGTTCTTCCGATACGATTTTTTAAATGTGGTGCGCGGCGTAGAAAAGACACGCGTAGGACGTATTTGCGGCTTAATATCTTTGGGCTCCTTGGGAGTAGGAAGTCTGTTCATGCCTCTTTGGAAAGGGCTGCATCTCCCCTGTAATCGCCTTCGAGCGGCACGCGGATCGAACCCACGGTTTTCACGCTATGATTTTTTTAAATGTGGTGCGCGGCGGAGGAAATGCGCGCGTCGGACGTCATTTCGGCTTAATATCTCTTGTCTCCTTGGGAGTAGAAAGTCTTTTCATGGCTCTTTGGAAAGGGCTGCATCTCCCCTGTAATCGCCTTTAAGCGGCACGCGGATCGAACCCACGGTTTTCACGTTACGATTTTTTTTAAATGTGTTGCGCGGCGGAGAATAGACGCGCGCCGGACGTATTTGCGGCTTGATATCTCTTGTCTCATTGGGAGTAGAAAGTCTGTTCATGGCTCTTTGGAAAGGGCTGCATCTCCCCTGTAATCGCCTTCGAGCGGCACGCGGATCGAACCCACGGTTTTCACGCTATGATTTTTTTAAATGTGTTGCGCGGCGGAGAAAATGCGCGCGTCGGACGTCATTGCGGCGTAATATCTCTTGTCTCCTTGGGAGTAGAAAGTCTTTTCATGGCTCTTTGGAAAGGTTTGCATCTCCCCTGTAATCGCCTTTAAGCGGCACGCGGATCGGACCCACCGTTCTCACGTTACGATTTTTTAAACGTGGTGCGCGTCGGAGAAAATGCGCGTAATATCTCTTGTCTCCTTGGGAGTAGAAAGTCTGTTCATGGCTCTTTGGAAAGGGCTGTATCTCCCCTGTAATCGCCTTCGAGCGGCACGCGCATCGGAACCATCGTTATCACGCTACGATTTTTTAATGCCGCCAGGGATAGGCCGAAAGCGTGGCAGGTGGCGTTCGTTAGGGACAGTCATGGAGGTGATGCACACCGAGTTGCACGCCATTTGGAGTTGGCCCGGCCTAGATGTGAGCGTTCAAAGTCAGCGCGTTTGTTTAAACTTTCTCCTCCAATTCGTTGCAATTGTACAAGCGTTTCTCGTTCATCCGACTGGAGCGTAACGCTTTATATGTTAATATTTCTGGTCTCCTTGGGAGTAGAAAGTCTGTTCATGGCTCTTTTGAAAGGGATGCATCTCCCCTGTAATCGCCTTCGAGCGGCACGCGGATCGAACCCACGTTTTTCACGCTACGATTTTTTTTTAAATGTGGTGCGAGGCGTAGAAAAGACGCGCGTAGGACTTATTTGCGGCTTAATATCTTTGGGCTCCTTGGGAGTAGAAAGTCTGTTCATGGCTCTTTGGAAAGGGCTGCATCTCCCCTGTAATCGCCTTCGAGCGGCACGCGGATCGAACCCACGGTTTTCACGCTATGATTTTTTTAAATGTGGTGCGCGGCGGAGGAAATGCGCGCGTCGGACGTCATTTCGGCTTAATATCTCTTGTCTCCTTGGGAGTAGAAAGTCGTTTCATGGCTCTTTGGAAAGGGCTGCATCTCCGCTGTAATCGCCTTTAAGCGGCACGCGGATTGGACCCACCGTTCTTCCGATAAGATTTTTTAAATGTGGTGCGCGGCGTAGAAAAGACGCGCGTAGGACGTATTTGCGGCTTAATATCTTTGGGCTCCTTGGGAGTAGGAAGTCTGTTCATGCCTCTTTGGAAAGGGCTGCATCTCCCCTGTAATCGCCTTCGAGCGGCACGCGGATCGAACCCACGGTTTTCACGCTATGATTTTTTTAAATGTGGTGCGCGGCGGAGGAAATGCGCGCGTCGGACGTCATTTCGGCTTAATATCTCTTGTCTCCTTGGGAGTAGAAAGTCTTTTCATGGCTCTTTGGAAAGGGCTGCATCTCCCCTGTAATCGCCTTTAAGCGGCACGCGGATCGAACCCACGGTTTTCACGCTACGATTTTTTTTAAATGTGTTGCGCGGCGGAGAATAGACGCGCGCCGGACGTATTTGCGGCTTGATATCTCTTGTCTCATTGGGAGTAGAAAGTCTGTTCATGGCTCTTTGGAAAGGGCTGCATCTCCCCTGTAATCGCCTTCGAGCGGCACGCGGATCGAACCCACGGTTTTCACGCTATGATTTTTTTAAATGTGTTGCGCGTCGGAGAAAATGCGCGCGTCGGACGTCATTGCGGCTTAATATCTCTTGTCTCCTTGGGAGTAGAAAGTCTTTTCATGGTTCTTTGGAAAGGGTTGCATCTCCCCTGTAATCGCCTTTAAGCGGCACGCGGATCGGACCCACCGTTCTTACGCTACGATTTTTTAAATGTGGTGCGAGGCGTAGAAAAGACGCGCGTAGGACTTATTTGCGGCTTAATATCTTTGGGCTCCTTGGGAGTAGAAAGTCTGTTCATGGCTCTTTGGAAAGGGCTGCATCTCCCCTGTAATCGCCTTCGAGCGGCACGCGGATCGAACCCACGGTTTTCACGCTATGATTTTTTTAAATGTGGTGCGCGGCGGAGGAAATGCGCGCGTCGGACGTCATTTCGGCTTAATATCTCTTGTCTCCTTGGGAGTAGAAAGTCTTTTCATGGCTCTTTGGAAAGGGCTGCATCTCCGCTGTAATCGCCTTCGAGCGGCACGCGGATCGAACCCACGGTTTTCACGCTATGATTTTTTTAAATGTGGTGCGCGGCGGAGAAAATGCGCGCGTCGGACGTCATTTCGGCTTAATATCTATTGTCTCCTTGGGAGTAGAAAGTCTTTTCATGGCTCTTTGGAAAGGTTTGCATCTCCCTTGTAATCGCCTTCAAGCGGCACGCGGATTGGACCCACCGTTCTTCCGATACGATTTTTTAAATGTGGTGCGCGGCGTAGAAAAGACGCGCGTAGGACGTATTTGCGGCTTAATATCTTTGGGCTCCTTGGGAGTAGGAAGTCTGTTCATGCCTCTTTGGAAAGGGCTGCATCTCCCCTGTAATCGCCTTCGAGCGGCACGCGGATCGAACCCACGGTTTTCACGCTATGATTTTTTTAAATGTGGTGCGCGGCGGAGGAAATGCGCGCGTCGGACGTCATTTCGGCTTAATATCTCTTGTCTCCTTGGGAGTAGAAAGTCTTTTCATGGCTCTTTGGAAAGGGCTGCATCTCCCCTGTAATCGCCTTTAAGCGGCACGCGGATCGAACCCACGGTTTTCACGCTACGATTTTTTTTAAATGTGTTGCGCGGCGGAGAATAGACGCGCGCCGGACGTATTTGCGGCTTGATATCTCTTGTCTCATTGGGAGTAGAAAGTCTGTTCATGGCTCTTTGGAAAGGGCTGCATCTCCCCTGTAATCGCCTTCGAGCGGCACGCGGATCGAACCCACGGTTTTCACGCTATGATTTTTTTAAATGTGCTGCGCGGCGGAGAAAATGCGCGCGTCGGACGTCATTGCGGCTTAATATCTCTTGTCTCCTTGGGAGTAGGAAGTCTGTTCATGCCTCTTTGGAAAGGGTTGCATCTCCCCTGTAATCGCCTTTAAGCGGCACGCGGATCGGACCCACCGTTCTCACGCTACGATTTTTTAAACGTGGTGCGCGTCGGAGAAAATGCGCGTAATATCTCTTGTCTCCTTGGGAGTAGAAAGTCTGTTCATGGCTCTTTGGAAAGGGCTGTATCTCCCCTGTAATCGCCTTCGAGCGGCACGCGCATCGGAACCATCGTTATCACGCTACGATTTTTTAATGCCGCCAGGGATAGGCCGAAAGCGTGGCAGGTGGCGTTCGTTAGGGACAGTCATGGAGGTGATGCACACCGAGTTGCACGCCATTTGGAGTTGGCCCGGCCTAGATGTGAGCGTTCAAAGTCAGCGCGTTTGTTTAAACTTTCTCCTCCAATTCGTTGCAATTGTACAAGCGTTTCTCGTTCATCCGACTGGAGCGTAACGCTTTATAAGTTAATATTTCTGGTCTCCTTGGGAGTAGAAAGTCTGTTCATGGCTCTTTGGAAAGGGCTGCATCTCCCCTGTAATCGCCTTCGAGCGGCACGTGGATCGAACCCACGGTTTTCACGCTATGATTTTATTAAATGTGCTGCGCGGCGGAGAAAATGCGCGCGTCGGACGTCATTGCGGCTTAATATCTCTTGTCTCCTTGGGAGTAGAAAGTCTTTTCATGGTTCTTTGGAAAGGGTTGCATCTCCCCTGTAATCACCTTTAAGCGGCACGCGGATCGGACCCACCGTTCTTACGCTACGATTTTTTAAATGTGGTGCGAGGCGTAGAAAAGACGCGCGTAGGACTTATTTGCGGCTTAATATCTTTGGGCTCCTTGGGAGTAGAAAGTCTGTTCATGGCTCTTTGGAAAGGGCTGCATCTCCCCTGTAATCACCTTCGAGCGGCACGCGGATCGAACCCACGGTTTTCACGCTACGATTTTTTTTAAATGTGTTGCGCGGCGGAGGAAATGCGCGCGTCGGACGTCATTTCGGCTTAATATCTCTTGTCTCCTTGGGAGTAGAAAGTCTTTTCATGGCTCTTTGGAAAGGGCTGCATCTCCCCTGTAATCGCCTTTAAGCGGCACGCGGATCGAACCCACGGTTTTCACGCTACGATTTTTTTTAAATGTGTTGCGCGGCGGAGAATAGACGCGCGCCGGACGTATTTGCGGCTTGATATCTCTTGTCTCATTGGGAGTAGAAAGTCTGTTCATGGCTCTTTGGAAAGGGCTGCATCTCCCCTGTAATCGCCTTCGAGCGGCACGCGGATCGAACCCACGGTTTTCACGCTATGATTTTTTTAAATGTGCTGCGCGGCGGAGAAAATGCGCGCGTCGGACGTCATTGCGGCTTAATATCTCTTGTCTCCTTGGGAGTAGGAAGTCTGTTCATGCCTCTTTGGAAAGGGTTGCATCTCCCCTGTAATCGCCTTTAAGCGGCACGCGGATCGGACCCACCGTTCTCACGCTACGATTTTTTAAACGTGGTGCGCGTCGGAGAAAATGCGCGTAATATCTCTTGTCTCCTTGGGAGTAGAAAGTCTGTTCATGGCTCTTTGGAAAGGGCTGTATCTCCCCTGTAATCGCCTTCGAGCGGCACGCGCATCGGAACCATCGTTATCACGCTACGATTTTTTAATGCCGCCAGGGATAGGCCGAAAGCGTGGCAGGTGGCGTTCGTTAGGGACAGTCATGGAGGTGATGCACACCGAGTTGCACGCCATTTGGAGTTGGCCCGGCCTAGATGTGAGCGTTCAAAGTCAGCGCGTTTGTTTAAACTTTCTCCTCCAATTCGTTGCAATTGTACAAGCGTTTCTCGTTCATCCGACTGGAGCGTAACGCTTTATAAGTTAATATTTCTGGTCTCCTTGGGAGTAGAAAGTCTGTTCATGGCTCTTTGGAAAGGGCTGCATCTCCCCTGTAATCGCCTTCGAGCGGCACGTGGATCGAACCCACGGTTTTCACGCTATGATTTTATTAAATGTGCTGCGCGGCGGAGAAAATGCGCGCGTCGGACGTCATTGCGGCTTAATATCTCTTGTCTCCTTGGGAGTAGAAAGTCTTTTCATGGTTCTTTGGAAAGGGTTGCATCTCCCCTGTAATCACCTTTAAGCGGCACGCGGATCGGACCCACCGTTCTTACGCTACGATTTTTTAAATGTGGTGCGAGGCGTAGAAAAGACGCGCGTAGGACTTATTTGCGGCTTAATATCTTTGGGCTCCTTGGGAGTAGAAAGTCTGTTCATGGCTCTTTGGAAAGGGCTGCATCTCCCCTGTAATCACCTTCGAGCGGCACGCGGATCGAACCCACGGTTTTCACGCTACGATTTTTTTTAAATGTGTTGCGCGGCGGAGAATAGACGCGCGCCGGACGTATTTGCGGCTTGATATCTCTTGTCTCATTGGGAGTAGAAAGTCTGTTCATGGCTCTTTGGAAAGGGCTGCATCTCCCCTGTAATCGCCTTTGAGCGGCACGCGGATCGAACCCACGGTTTTCACGCTATGATTTTTTTAAATGTGGTGCGCGGCGGAGAAAATGCGCGCGTCGGACGTCATTTCGGCTTAATATCTATTGTCTCCTTGGGAGTAGAAAGTCTTTTCATGGCTCTTTGGAAAGGTTTGCATCTCCCTTGTAATCGCCTTTAAGCGGCACGCGGATTGGACCCACCGTTCTTCCGATACGATTTTTTAAATGTGGTGCGCGGCGTAGAAAAGACGCGCGTAGGACGTATTTGCGGCTTAATATCTTTGGGCTCCTTGGGAGTAGGAAGTCTGTTCATGCCTCTTTGGAAAGGGCTGCATCTCCCCTGTAATCGCCTTCGAGCGGCACGCGGATCGAACCCACGGTTTTCACGCTATGATTTTTTTAAATGTGGTGCGCGGCGGAGGAAATGCGCGCGTCGGACGTCATTTCGGCTTAATATCTCTTGTCTCCTTGGGAGTAGAAAGTCTTTTCATGGCTCTTTGGAAAGGGCTGCATCTCCCCTGTAATCGCCTTTAAGCGGCACGCGGATCGAACCCACGGTTTTCACGCTACGATTTTTTTTAAATGTGTTGCGCGGCGGAGAATAGACGCGCGCCGGACGTATTTGCGGCTTGATATCTCTTGTCTCCTTGGGAGTAGGAAGTCTGTTCATGCCTCTTTGGAAAGGGTTGCATCTCCCCTGTAATCGCCTTTAAGCGGCACGCGGATCGGACCCACCGTTCTCACGCTACGATTTTTTAAACGTGGTGCGCGTCGGAGAAAATGCGCGTAATATCTCTTGTCTCCTTGGGAGTAGAAAGTCTGTTCATGGCTCTTTGGAAAGGGCTGTATCTCCCCTGTAATCGCCTTCGAGCGGCACGCGCATCGGAACCATCGTTATCACGCTACGATTTTTTAATGCCGCCAGGGATAGGCCGAAAGCGTGGCAGGTGGCGTTCGTTAGGGACAGTCATGGAGGTGATGCACACCGAGTTGCACGCCATTTGGAGTTGGCCCGGCCTAGATGTGAGCGTTCAAAGTCAGCGCGTTTGTTTAAACTTTCTCCTCCAATTCGTTGCAATTGTACAAGCGTTTCTCGTTCATCCGACTGGAGCGTAACGCTTTATAAGTTAATATTTCTGGTCTCCTTGGGAGTAGAAAGTCTGTTCATGGCTCTTTGGAAAGGGCTGCATCTCCCCTGTAATCGCCTTCGAGCGGCACGTGGATCGAACCCACGGTTTTCACGCTATGATTTTATTAAATGTGCTGCGCGGCGGAGAAAATGCGCGCGTCGGACGTCATTGCGGCTTAATATCTCTTGTCTCCTTGGGAGTAGAAAGTCTTTTCATGGCTCTTTGGAAAGGTTTGCATCTCCCCTGTAATCGCCTTTAAGCGGCACGCGGATTGGACCCACCGTTCTTACGCTACGATTTTTTAAATGTGGTGCGCGGCGTAGAAAAGACGCGCGTAGGACGTATTTGCGGCTTAATATCTTTGGGCTCCTTGGGAGTAGGAAGTCTGTTCATGCCTCTTTGGAAAGGGCTGCATCTCCCCTGTAATCGCCTTCGAGCGGCACGCGGATCGAACCCACGGTTTTCACGCTATGATTTTTTTAAATGTGGTGCGCGGCGGAGGAAATGCGCGCGTCGGACGTCATTTCGGCTTAATATCTCTTGTCTCCTTGGGAGTAGAAAGTCTTTTCATGGCTCTTTGGAAAGGGCTGCATCTCCCCTGTAATCGCCTTTAAGCGGCACGCGGATCGAACCCACGGTTTTCACGCTACGATTTTTTTTAAATGTGTTGCGCGGCGGAGAATAGACGCGCGCCGGACGTATTTGCGGCTTGATATCTCTTGTCTCATTGGGAGTAGAAAGTCTGTTCATGGCTCTTTGGAAAGGGCTGCATCTCCCCTGTAATCGCCTTCGAGCGGCACGCGGATCGAACCCACGGTTTTCACGCTATGATTTTTTTAAATGTGGTGCGCGGCGGAGGAAATGCGCGCGTCGGACGTCATTTCGGCTTAATATCTCTTGTCTCCTTGGGAGTAGAAAGTCTTTTCATGGCTCTTTGGAAAGGGTTGCATCTCCCCTGTAATCGCCTTTAAGCGGCACGCGGATTGGACCCACCGTTCTTCCGATAAGATTTTTTAAATGTGGTGCGCGGCGTAGAAAAGACGCGCGTAGGACGTATTTGCGGCTTAATATCTTTGGGCTCCTTGGGAGTAGAAAGTCTGTTCATGGCTCTTTGGAAAGGGCTGCATCTCCCCTGTAATCACCTTCGAGCGGCACGCGGATCGAACCCACGTTTTTGACGCTACGATTTTTTTTAAATGTGTTGCGCGGCGGAGAAAAGACGCGCGCCGGACGTATTTGCGGCTTAATATCTCTTGTCTCATTGGGTGTAGAAAGTCTGTTCATGGCTCTTTGGAAAGGGCTGCATCTCCCCTGTAATCGCCTTCGAGCGGCACGCGGATCGAACCCACGGTTTTCACGCTATGATTTTTTTAAATGTGGTGCGCGGCGGAGGAAATGCGCGCGTCGGACGTCATTTCGGCTTAATATCTCTTGTCTCCTTGGGAGTAGAAAGTCTTTTCATGGCTCTTTGGAAAGGGCTGCATCTCCGCTGTAATCGCCTTCGAGCGGCACGCGGATCGAACCCACGGTTTTCACGCTATGATTTTTTTAAATGTGGTGCGCGGCGGAGAAAATGCGCGCGTCGGACGTCATTTCGGCTTAATATCTATTGTCTCCTTGGGAGTAGAAAGTCTTTTCATGGCTCTTTGGAAAGGTTTGCATCTCCCTTGTAATCGCCTTTAAGCGGCACGCGGATTGGACCCACCGTTCTTCCGATACGATTTTTTAAATGTGGTGCGCGGCGTAGAAAAGACGCGCGTAGGACGTATTTGCGGCTTAATATCTTTGGGCTCCTTGGGAGTAGGAAGTCTGTTCATGCCTCTTTGGAAAGGGCTGCATCTCCCCTGTAATCGCCTTCGAGCGGCACGCGGATCGAACCCACGGTTTTCATGCTATGATTTTTTTAAATGTGGTGCGCGGCGGAGGAAATGCGCGCGTCGGACGTCATTTCGGCTTAATATCTCTTGTCTCCTTGGGAGTAGAAAGTCTTTTCATGGCTCTTTGGAAAGGGCTGCATCTCCCCTGTAATCGCCTTCGAGCGGCACGCGGATCGAACCCACGGTTTTCACGCTATGATTTTTTTAAATGTGGTGTGCGGCGGAGAAAATGCACGCGTCGGATATCATTGCGGCTTAATATCTCTTGTCTCCTTGTGAGTAGAAAGTCTGTTCATGGCTCTTTGGAAAGGGCTGCATCTCCCCTGTAATCGCCTTCGCGCGGCACGCGCATCGGAACCATCGTTATCACGCTACGATTTTTTAATGCCGCCAGGGACGGGCCGAAAGCGTGGCAGGTGGCGTTCGTTAGGGACCGTCATGGAGGTGATGCGCACCGAGTTGCAGGCCATTTGGACCTGGCCCGGCCTAGATGTGAGCCTTCAAAGTCAGCGCGTTTGTTTAAACTTTCTCCTCCAATTCGTTGCAATTGTACAAGCGTTTCTCGCTCATCCGACTGGAGCGTAACGCTTTATCTGTTAATATCTCTGGTCTCCTTGGGAGTAGAAAGTCTGTTCATGGCTCTTTGGAAAGGGATGCATCTCCCCTGTAATCGCCTTTAAGCGGCACGCGGATCGGACCCACCGTTCTCACGCTACGATTTTTTAAACGTGGTGCGCGTCGGAGAAAATGCGCGTAATATCTCTTGTCTCCTTGGGAGTAGAAAGTCTTTTCATGGCTCTTTGGAAAGGTTTGCATCTCCCTTGTAATCGCCTTTAAGCGGCACGCGGATTGGACCCACCGTTCTTCCGATACGATTTTTTAAATGTGGTGCGCGGCGTAGAAAAGACACGCGTAGGACGTATTTGCGGCTTAATATCTTTGGGCTCCTTGGGAGTAGGAAGTCTGTTCATGCCTCTTTGGAAAGGGCTGCATCTCCCCTGTAATCGCCTTCGAGCGGCACGCGGATCGAACCCACGGTTTTCACGCTATGATTTTTTTAAATGTGGTGCGCGGCGGAGGAAATGCGCGCGTCGGACGTCATTTCGGCTTAATATCTCTTGTCTCCTTGGGAGTAGAAAGTCTTTTCATGGCTCTTTGGAAAGGGCTGCATCTCCCCTGTAATCGCCTTTAAGCGGCACGCGGATCGAACCCACGGTTTTCACGTTACGATTTTTTTTAAATGTGTTGCGCGGCGGAGAATAGACGCGCGCCGGACGTATTTGCGGCTTGATATCTCTTGTCTCATTGGGAGTAGAAAGTCTGTTCATGGCTCTTTGGAAAGGGCTGCATCTCCCCTGTAATCGCCTTCGAGCGGCACGCGGATCGAACCCACGGTTTTCACGCTATGATTTTTTTAAATGTGTTGCGCGGCGGAGAAAATGCGCGCGTCGGACGTCATTGCGGCGTAATATCTCTTGTCTCCTTGGGAGTAGAAAGTCTTTTCATGGCTCTTTGGAAAGGTTTGCATCTCCCCTGTAATCGCCTTTAAGCGGCACGCGGATCGGACCCACCGTTCTCACGTTACGATTTTTTAAACGTGGTGCGCGTCGGAGAAAATGCGCGTAATATCTCTTGTCTCCTTGGGAGTAGAAAGTCTGTTCATGGCTCTTTGGAAAGGGCTGTATCTCCCCTGTAATCGCCTTCGAGCGGCACGCGCATCGGAACCATCGTTATCACGCTACGATTTTTTAATGCCGCCAGGGATAGGCCGAAAGCGTGGCAGGTGGCGTTCGTTAGGGACAGTCATGGAGGTGATGCACACCGAGTTGCACGCCATTTGGAGTTGGCCCGGCCTAGATGTGAGCGTTCAAAGTCAGCGCGTTTGTTTAAACTTTCTCCTCCAATTCGTTGCAATTGTACAAGCGTTTCTCGTTCATCCGACTGGAGCGTAACGCTTTATATGTTAATATTTCTGGTCTCCTTGGGAGTAGAAAGTCTGTTCATGGCTCTTTTGAAAGGGATGCATCTCCCCTGTAATCGCCTTCGAGCGGCACGCGGATCGAACCCACGTTTTTCACGCTACGATTTTTTTTTAAATGTGGTGCGAGGCGTAGAAAAGACGCGCGTAGGACTTATTTGCGGCTTAATATCTTTGGGCTCCTTGGGAGTAGAAAGTCTGTTCATGGCTCTTTGGAAAGGGCTGCATCTCCCCTGTAATCGCCTTCGAGCGGCACGCGGATCGAACCCACGGTTTTCACGCTATGATTTTTTTAAATGTGGTGCGCGGCGGAGGAAATGCGCGCGTCGGACGTCATTTCGGCTTAATATCTCTTGTCTCCTTGGGAGTAGAAAGTCTTTTCATGGCTCTTTGGAAAGGTTTGCATCTCCCTTGTAATCGCCTTTAAGCGGCACGCGGATTGGACCCACCGTTCTTCCGATACGATTTTTTAAATGTGGTGCGCGGCGTAGAAAAGACACGCGTAGGACGTATTTGCGGCTTAATATCTTTGGGCTCCTTGGGAGTAGGAAGTCTGTTCATGCCTCTTTGGAAAGGGCTGCATCTCCCCTGTAATCGCCTTCGAGCGGCACGCGGATCGAACCCACGGTTTTCACGCTATG
Organism: Electrophorus electricus; assembly: GCF_041902795.1. Lineage (NCBI taxonomy): Eukaryota > Metazoa > Chordata > Actinopteri > Gymnotiformes > Gymnotidae > Electrophorus > Electrophorus electricus. Next base: position 514,868 of record NC_137505.1, on the reverse strand, counting down.
ATTTTTTTAAATGTGGTGCGCGGCGGAGGAAATGCGCGCGTCGGACGTCATTTCGGCTTAATATCTCTTGTCTCCTTGGGAGTAGAAAGTCTTTTCATGGCTCTTTGGAAAGGGCTGCATCTCCCCTGTAATCGCCTTTAAGCGGCACGCGGATCGAACCCACGGTTTTCACGTTACGATTTTTTTTAAATGTGTTGCGCGGCGGAGAATAGACGCGCGCCGGACGTATTTGCGGCTTGATATCTCTTGTCTCATTGGGAGTAGAAAGTCTGTTCATGGCTCTTTGGAAAGGGCTGCATCTCCCCTGTAATCGCCTTCGAGCGGCACGCGGATCGAACCCACGGTTTTCACGCTATGATTTTTTTAAATGTGTTGCGCGGCGGAGAAAATGCGCGCGTCGGACGTCATTGCGGCGTAATATCTCTTGTCTCCTTGGGAGTAGAAAGTCTTTTCATGGCTCTTTGGAAAGGTTTGCATCTCCCCTGTAATCGCCTTTAAGCGGCACGCGGATCGGACCCACCGTTCTCACGTTACGATTTTTTAAACGTGGTGCGCGTCGGAGAAAATGCGCGTAATATCTCTTGTCTCCTTGGGAGTAGAAAGTCTGTTCATGGCTCTTTGGAAAGGGCTGTATCTCCCCTGTAATCGCCTTCGAGCGGCACGCGCATCGGAACCATCGTTATCACGCTACGATTTTTTAATGCCGCCAGGGATAGGCCGAAAGCGTGGCAGGTGGCGTTCGTTAGGGACAGTCATGGAGGTGATGCACACCGAGTTGCACGCCATTTGGAGTTGGCCCGGCCTAGATGTGAGCGTTCAAAGTCAGCGCGTTTGTTTAAACTTTCTCCTCCAATTCGTTGCAATTGTACAAGCGTTTCTCGTTCATCCGACTGGAGCGTAACGCTTTATATGTTAATATTTCTGGTCTCCTTGGGAGTAGAAAGTCTGTTCATGGCTCTTTTGAAAGGGATGCATCTCCCCTGTAATCGCCTTCGAGCGGCACGCGGATCGAACCCACGTTTTTCACGCTACGATTTTTTTTTAAATGTGGTGCGAGGCGTAGAAAAGACGCGCGTAGGACTTATTTGCGGCTTAATATCTTTGGGCTCCTTGGGAGTAGAAAGTCTGTTCATGGCTCTTTGGAAAGGGCTGCATCTCCCCTGTAATCGCCTTCGAGCGGCACGCGGATCGAACCCACGGTTTTCACGCTATGATTTTTTTAAATGTGGTGCGCGGCGGAGGAAATGCGCGCGTCGGACGTCATTTCGGCTTAATATCTCTTGTCTCCTTGGGAGTAGAAAGTCGTTTCATGGCTCTTTGGAAAGGGCTGCATCTCCGCTGTAATCGCCTTTAAGCGGCACGCGGATTGGACCCACCGTTCTTCCGATAAGATTTTTTAAATGTGGTGCGCGGCGTAGAAAAGACGCGCGTAGGACGTATTTGCGGCTTAATATCTTTGGGCTCCTTGGGAGTAGGAAGTCTGTTCATGCCTCTTTGGAAAGGGCTGCATCTCCCCTGTAATCGCCTTCGAGCGGCACGCGGATCGAACCCACGGTTTTCACGCTATGATTTTTTTAAATGTGGTGCGCGGCGGAGGAAATGCGCGCGTCGGACGTCATTTCGGCTTAATATCTCTTGTCTCCTTGGGAGTAGAAAGTCTTTTCATGGCTCTTTGGAAAGGGCTGCATCTCCCCTGTAATCGCCTTTAAGCGGCACGCGGATCGAACCCACGGTTTTCACGCTACGATTTTTTTTAAATGTGTTGCGCGGCGGAGAATAGACGCGCGCCGGACGTATTTGCGGCTTGATATCTCTTGTCTCATTGGGAGTAGAAAGTCTGTTCATGGCTCTTTGGAAAGGGCTGCATCTCCCCTGTAATCGCCTTCGAGCGGCACGCGGATCGAACCCACGGTTTTCACGCTATGATTTTTTTAAATGTGTTGCGCGTCGGAGAAAATGCGCGCGTCGGACGTCATTGCGGCTTAATATCTCTTGTCTCCTTGGGAGTAGAAAGTCTTTTCATGGTTCTTTGGAAAGGGTTGCATCTCCCCTGTAATCGCCTTTAAGCGGCACGCGGATCGGACCCACCGTTCTTACGCTACGATTTTTTAAATGTGGTGCGAGGCGTAGAAAAGACGCGCGTAGGACTTATTTGCGGCTTAATATCTTTGGGCTCCTTGGGAGTAGAAAGTCTGTTCATGGCTCTTTGGAAAGGGCTGCATCTCCCCTGTAATCGCCTTCGAGCGGCACGCGGATCGAACCCACGGTTTTCACGCTATGATTTTTTTAAATGTGGTGCGCGGCGGAGGAAATGCGCGCGTCGGACGTCATTTCGGCTTAATATCTCTTGTCTCCTTGGGAGTAGAAAGTCTTTTCATGGCTCTTTGGAAAGGGCTGCATCTCCGCTGTAATCGCCTTCGAGCGGCACGCGGATCGAACCCACGGTTCTTCCGATACGATTTTTTAAATGTGGTGCGCGGCGTAGAAAAGACGCGCGTAGGACGTATTTGCGGCTTAATATCTTTGGGCTCCTTGGGAGTAGGAAGTCTGTTCATGCCTCTTTGGAAAGGGCTGCATCTCCCCTGTAATCGCCTTCGAGCGGCACGCGGATCGAACCCACGGTTTTCACGCTATGATTTTTTTAAATGTGGTGCGCGGCGTAGAAAAGACGCGCGTAGGACGTATTTGCGGCTTAATATCTCTTGTCTCCTTGGGAGTAGAAAGTCTTTTCATGGTTCTTTGGAAAGGGTTGCATCTCCCCTGTAATCGCCTTTAAGCGGCACGCGGATCGGACCCACCGTTCTTACGCTACGATTTTTTAAATGTGGTGCGAGGCGTAGAAAAGACGCGCGTAGGACTTATTTGCGGCTTAATATCTTTGGGCTCCTTGGGAGTAGAAAGTCTGTTCATGGCTCTTTGGAAAGGGCTGCATCTCCCCTGTAATCGCCTTCGAGCGGCACGCGGATCGAACCCACGGTTTTCACGCTATGATTTTTTTAAATGTGGTGCGCGGCGGAGGAAATGCGCGCGTCGGACGTCATTTCGGCTTAATATCTCTTGTCTCCTTGGGAGTAGAAAGTCTTTTCATGGCTCTTTGGAAAGGGCTGCATCTCCGCTGTAATCGCCTTCGAGCGGCACGCGGATCGAACCCACGGTTTTCACGCTATGATTTTTTTAAATGTGGTGCGCGGCGGAGAAAATGCGCGCGTCGGACGTCATTTCGGCTTAATATCTATTGTCTCCTTGGGAGTAGAAAGTCTTTTCATGGCTCTTTGGAAAGGTTTGCATCTCCCTTGTAATCGCCTTCAAGCGGCACGCGGATTGGACCCACCGTTCTTCCGATACGATTTTTTAAATGTGGTGCGCGGCGTAGAAAAGACGCGCGTAGGACGTATTTGCGGCTTAATATCTTTGGGCTCCTTGGGAGTAGGAAGTCTGTTCATGCCTCTTTGGAAAGGGCTGCATCTCCCCTGTAATCGCCTTCGAGCGGCACGCGGATCGAACCCACGGTTTTCACGCTATGATTTTTTTAAATGTGGTGCGCGGCGGAGGAAATGCGCGCGTCGGACGTCATTTCGGCTTAATATCTCTTGTCTCCTTGGGAGTAGAAAGTCTTTTCATGGCTCTTTGGAAAGGGCTGCATCTCCCCTGTAATCGCCTTTAAGCGGCACGCGGATCGAACCCACGGTTTTCACGCTACGATTTTTTTTAAATGTGTTGCGCGGCGGAGAATAGACGCGCGCCGGACGTATTTGCGGCTTGATATCTCTTGTCTCATTGGGAGTAGAAAGTCTGTTCATGGCTCTTTGGAAAGGGCTGCATCTCCCCTGTAATCGCCTTCGAGCGGCACGCGGATCGAACCCACGGTTTTCACGCTATGATTTTTTTAAATGTGCTGCGCGGCGGAGAAAATGCGCGCGTCGGACGTCATTGCGGCTTAATATCTCTTGTCTCCTTGGGAGTAGGAAGTCTGTTCATGCCTCTTTGGAAAGGGTTGCATCTCCCCTGTAATCGCCTTTAAGCGGCACGCGGATCGGACCCACCGTTCTCACGCTACGATTTTTTAAACGTGGTGCGCGTCGGAGAAAATGCGCGTAATATCTCTTGTCTCCTTGGGAGTAGAAAGTCTGTTCATGGCTCTTTGGAAAGGGCTGTATCTCCCCTGTAATCGCCTTCGAGCGGCACGCGCATCGGAACCATCGTTATCACGCTACGATTTTTTAATGCCGCCAGGGATAGGCCGAAAGCGTGGCAGGTGGCGTTCGTTAGGGACAGTCATGGAGGTGATGCACACCGAGTTGCACGCCATTTGGAGTTGGCCCGGCCTAGATGTGAGCGTTCAAAGTCAGCGCGTTTGTTTAAACTTTCTCCTCCAATTCGTTGCAATTGTACAAGCGTTTCTCGTTCATCCGACTGGAGCGTAACGCTTTATAAGTTAATATTTCTGGTCTCCTTGGGAGTAGAAAGTCTGTTCATGGCTCTTTGGAAAGGGCTGCATCTCCCCTGTAATCGCCTTCGAGCGGCACGTGGATCGAACCCACGGTTTTCACGCTATGATTTTATTAAATGTGCTGCGCGGCGGAGAAAATGCGCGCGTCGGACGTCATTGCGGCTTAATATCTCTTGTCTCCTTGGGAGTAGAAAGTCTTTTCATGGTTCTTTGGAAAGGGTTGCATCTCCCCTGTAATCACCTTTAAGCGGCACGCGGATCGGACCCACCGTTCTTACGCTACGATTTTTTAAATGTGGTGCGAGGCGTAGAAAAGACGCGCGTAGGACTTATTTGCGGCTTAATATCTTTGGGCTCCTTGGGAGTAGAAAGTCTGTTCATGGCTCTTTGGAAAGGGCTGCATCTCCCCTGTAATCACCTTCGAGCGGCACGCGGATCGAACCCACGGTTTTCACGCTACGATTTTTTTTAAATGTGTTGCGCGGCGGAGAATAGACGCGCGCCGGACGTATTTGCGGCTTGATATCTCTTGTCTCATTGGGAGTAGAAAGTCTGTTCATGGCTCTTTGGAAAGGGCTGCATCTCCCCTGTAATCGCCTTTGAGCGGCACGCGGATCGAACCCACGGTTTTCACGCTATGATTTTTTTAAATGTGGTGCGCGGCGGAGAAAATGCGCGCGTCGGACGTCATTTCGGCTTAATATCTATTGTCTCCTTGGGAGTAGAAAGTCTTTTCATGGCTCTTTGGAAAGGTTTGCATCTCCCTTGTAATCGCCTTTAAGCGGCACGCGGATTGGACCCACCGTTCTTCCGATACGATTTTTTAAATGTGGTGCGCGGCGTAGAAAAGACGCGCGTAGGACGTATTTGCGGCTTAATATCTTTGGGCTCCTTGGGAGTAGGAAGTCTGTTCATGCCTCTTTGGAAAGGGCTGCATCTCCCCTGTAATCGCCTTCGAGCGGCACGCGGATCGAACCCACGGTTTTCACGCTATGATTTTTTTAAATGTGGTGCGCGGCGGAGGAAATGCGCGCGTCGGACGTCATTTCGGCTTAATATCTCTTGTCTCCTTGGGAGTAGAAAGTCTTTTCATGGCTCTTTGGAAAGGGCTGCATCTCCCCTGTAATCGCCTTTAAGCGGCACGCGGATCGAACCCACGGTTTTCACGCTACGATTTTTTTTAAATGTGTTGCGCGGCGGAGAATAGACGCGCGCCGGACGTATTTGCGGCTTGATATCTCTTGTCTCATTGGGAGTAGAAAGTCTGTTCATGGCTCTTTGGAAAGGGCTGCATCTCCCCTGTAATCGCCTTCGAGCGGCACGCGGATCGAACCCACGGTTTTCACGCTATGATTTTTTTAAATGTGCTGCGCGGCGGAGAAAATGCGCGCGTCGGACGTCATTGCGGCTTAATATCTCTTGTCTCCTTGGGAGTAGGAAGTCTGTTCATGCCTCTTTGGAAAGGGTTGCATCTCCCCTGTAATCGCCTTTAAGCGGCACGCGGATCGGACCCACCGTTCTCACGCTACGATTTTTTAAACGTGGTGCGCGTCGGAGAAAATGCGCGTAATATCTCTTGTCTCCTTGGGAGTAGAAAGTCTGTTCATGGCTCTTTGGAAAGGGCTGTATCTCCCCTGTAATCGCCTTCGAGCGGCACGCGCATCGGAACCATCGTTATCACGCTACGATTTTTTAATGCCGCCAGGGATAGGCCGAAAGCGTGGCAGGTGGCGTTCGTTAGGGACAGTCATGGAGGTGATGCACACCGAGTTGCACGCCATTTGGAGTTGGCCCGGCCTAGATGTGAGCGTTCAAAGTCAGCGCGTTTGTTTAAACTTTCTCCTCCAATTCGTTGCAATTGTACAAGCGTTTCTCGTTCATCCGACTGGAGCGTAACGCTTTATAAGTTAATATTTCTGGTCTCCTTGGGAGTAGAAAGTCTGTTCATGGCTCTTTGGAAAGGGCTGCATCTCCCCTGTAATCGCCTTCGAGCGGCACGTGGATCGAACCCACGGTTTTCACGCTATGATTTTATTAAATGTGCTGCGCGGCGGAGAAAATGCGCGCGTCGGACGTCATTGCGGCTTAATATCTCTTGTCTCCTTGGGAGTAGAAAGTCTTTTCATGGTTCTTTGGAAAGGGTTGCATCTCCCCTGTAATCACCTTTAAGCGGCACGCGGATCGGACCCACCGTTCTTACGCTACGATTTTTTAAATGTGGTGCGAGGCGTAGAAAAGACGCGCGTAGGACTTATTTGCGGCTTAATATCTTTGGGCTCCTTGGGAGTAGAAAGTCTGTTCATGGCTCTTTGGAAAGGGCTGCATCTCCCCTGTAATCACCTTCGAGCGGCACGCGGATCGAACCCACGGTTTTCACGCTACGATTTTTTTTAAATGTGTTGCGCGGCGGAGAATAGACGCGCGCCGGACGTATTTGCGGCTTGATATCTCTTGTCTCATTGGGAGTAGAAAGTCTGTTCATGGCTCTTTGGAAAGGGCTGCATCTCCCCTGTAATCGCCTTTGAGCGGCACGCGGATCGAACCCACGGTTTTCACGCTATGATTTTTTTAAATGTGGTGCGCGGCGGAGAAAATGCGCGCGTCGGACGTCATTTCGGCTTAATATCTATTGTCTCCTTGGGAGTAGAAAGTCTTTTCATGGCTCTTTGGAAAGGTTTGCATCTCCCTTGTAATCGCCTTTAAGCGGCACGCGGATTGGACCCACCGTTCTTCCGATACGATTTTTTAAATGTGGTGCGCGGCGTAGAAAAGACGCGCGTAGGACGTATTTGCGGCTTAATATCTTTGGGCTCCTTGGGAGTAGGAAGTCTGTTCATGCCTCTTTGGAAAGGGCTGCATCTCCCCTGTAATCGCCTTCGAGCGGCACGCGGATCGAACCCACGGTTTTCACGCTATGATTTTTTTAAATGTGGTGCGCGGCGGAGGAAATGCGCGCGTCGGACGTCATTTCGGCTTAATATCTCTTGTCTCCTTGGGAGTAGAAAGTCTTTTCATGGCTCTTTGGAAAGGGCTGCATCTCCCCTGTAATCGCCTTTAAGCGGCACGCGGATCGAACCCACGGTTTTCACGCTACGATTTTTTTTAAATGTGTTGCGCGGCGGAGAATAGACGCGCGCCGGACGTATTTGCGGCTTGATATCTCTTGTCTCCTTGGGAGTAGGAAGTCTGTTCATGCCTCTTTGGAAAGGGTTGCATCTCCCCTGTAATCGCCTTTAAGCGGCACGCGGATCGGACCCACCGTTCTCACGCTACGATTTTTTAAACGTGGTGCGCGTCGGAGAAAATGCGCGTAATATCTCTTGTCTCCTTGGGAGTAGAAAGTCTGTTCATGGCTCTTTGGAAAGGGCTGTATCTCCCCTGTAATCGCCTTCGAGCGGCACGCGCATCGGAACCATCGTTATCACGCTACGATTTTTTAATGCCGCCAGGGATAGGCCGAAAGCGTGGCAGGTGGCGTTCGTTAGGGACAGTCATGGAGGTGATGCACACCGAGTTGCACGCCATTTGGAGTTGGCCCGGCCTAGATGTGAGCGTTCAAAGTCAGCGCGTTTGTTTAAACTTTCTCCTCCAATTCGTTGCAATTGTACAAGCGTTTCTCGTTCATCCGACTGGAGCGTAACGCTTTATAAGTTAATATTTCTGGTCTCCTTGGGAGTAGAAAGTCTGTTCATGGCTCTTTGGAAAGGGCTGCATCTCCCCTGTAATCGCCTTCGAGCGGCACGTGGATCGAACCCACGGTTTTCACGCTATGATTTTATTAAATGTGCTGCGCGGCGGAGAAAATGCGCGCGTCGGACGTCATTGCGGCTTAATATCTCTTGTCTCCTTGGGAGTAGAAAGTCTTTTCATGGCTCTTTGGAAAGGTTTGCATCTCCCCTGTAATCGCCTTTAAGCGGCACGCGGATTGGACCCACCGTTCTTACGCTACGATTTTTTAAATGTGGTGCGCGGCGTAGAAAAGACGCGCGTAGGACGTATTTGCGGCTTAATATCTTTGGGCTCCTTGGGAGTAGGAAGTCTGTTCATGCCTCTTTGGAAAGGGCTGCATCTCCCCTGTAATCGCCTTCGAGCGGCACGCGGATCGAACCCACGGTTTTCACGCTATGATTTTTTTAAATGTGGTGCGCGGCGGAGGAAATGCGCGCGTCGGACGTCATTTCGGCTTAATATCTCTTGTCTCCTTGGGAGTAGAAAGTCTTTTCATGGCTCTTTGGAAAGGGCTGCATCTCCCCTGTAATCGCCTTTAAGCGGCACGCGGATCGAACCCACGGTTTTCACGCTACGATTTTTTTTAAATGTGTTGCGCGGCGGAGAATAGACGCGCGCCGGACGTATTTGCGGCTTGATATCTCTTGTCTCATTGGGAGTAGAAAGTCTGTTCATGGCTCTTTGGAAAGGGCTGCATCTCCCCTGTAATCGCCTTCGAGCGGCACGCGGATCGAACCCACGGTTTTCACGCTATGATTTTTTTAAATGTGGTGCGCGGCGGAGGAAATGCGCGCGTCGGACGTCATTTCGGCTTAATATCTCTTGTCTCCTTGGGAGTAGAAAGTCTTTTCATGGCTCTTTGGAAAGGGTTGCATCTCCCCTGTAATCGCCTTTAAGCGGCACGCGGATTGGACCCACCGTTCTTCCGATAAGATTTTTTAAATGTGGTGCGCGGCGTAGAAAAGACGCGCGTAGGACGTATTTGCGGCTTAATATCTTTGGGCTCCTTGGGAGTAGAAAGTCTGTTCATGGCTCTTTGGAAAGGGCTGCATCTCCCCTGTAATCACCTTCGAGCGGCACGCGGATCGAACCCACGTTTTTGACGCTACGATTTTTTTTAAATGTGTTGCGCGGCGGAGAAAAGACGCGCGCCGGACGTATTTGCGGCTTAATATCTCTTGTCTCATTGGGTGTAGAAAGTCTGTTCATGGCTCTTTGGAAAGGGCTGCATCTCCCCTGTAATCGCCTTCGAGCGGCACGCGGATCGAACCCACGGTTTTCACGCTATGATTTTTTTAAATGTGGTGCGCGGCGGAGGAAATGCGCGCGTCGGACGTCATTTCGGCTTAATATCTCTTGTCTCCTTGGGAGTAGAAAGTCTTTTCATGGCTCTTTGGAAAGGGCTGCATCTCCGCTGTAATCGCCTTCGAGCGGCACGCGGATCGAACCCACGGTTTTCACGCTATGATTTTTTTAAATGTGGTGCGCGGCGGAGAAAATGCGCGCGTCGGACGTCATTTCGGCTTAATATCTATTGTCTCCTTGGGAGTAGAAAGTCTTTTCATGGCTCTTTGGAAAGGTTTGCATCTCCCTTGTAATCGCCTTTAAGCGGCACGCGGATTGGACCCACCGTTCTTCCGATACGATTTTTTAAATGTGGTGCGCGGCGTAGAAAAGACGCGCGTAGGACGTATTTGCGGCTTAATATCTTTGGGCTCCTTGGGAGTAGGAAGTCTGTTCATGCCTCTTTGGAAAGGGCTGCATCTCCCCTGTAATCGCCTTCGAGCGGCACGCGGATCGAACCCACGGTTTTCATGCTATGATTTTTTTAAATGTGGTGCGCGGCGGAGGAAATGCGCGCGTCGGACGTCATTTCGGCTTAATATCTCTTGTCTCCTTGGGAGTAGAAAGTCTTTTCATGGCTCTTTGGAAAGGGCTGCATCTCCCCTGTAATCGCCTTCGAGCGGCACGCGGATCGAACCCACGGTTTTCACGCTATGATTTTTTTAAATGTGGTGTGCGGCGGAGAAAATGCACGCGTCGGATATCATTGCGGCTTAATATCTCTTGTCTCCTTGTGAGTAGAAAGTCTGTTCATGGCTCTTTGGAAAGGGCTGCATCTCCCCTGTAATCGCCTTCGCGCGGCACGCGCATCGGAACCATCGTTATCACGCTACGATTTTTTAATGCCGCCAGGGACGGGCCGAAAGCGTGGCAGGTGGCGTTCGTTAGGGACCGTCATGGAGGTGATGCGCACCGAGTTGCAGGCCATTTGGACCTGGCCCGGCCTAGATGTGAGCCTTCAAAGTCAGCGCGTTTGTTTAAACATTCTCCTCCAATTCGTTGCAATTGTACAAGCGTTTCTCGCTCATCCGACTGGAGCGTAACGCTTTATCTGTTAATATCTCTGGTCTCCTTGGGAGTAGAAAGTCTGTTCATGGCTCTTTGGAAAGGGATGCATCTCCCCTGTAATCGCCTTTAAGCGGCACGCGGATCGGACCCACCGTTCTCACGCTACGATTTTTTAAACGTGGTGCGCGTCGGAGAAAATGCGCGTAATATCTCTTGTCTCCTTGGGAGTAGAAAGTCTGTTCATGGCTCTTTGGAAAGGGCTGTATCTCCCCTGTAATCGCCTTCGAGCGGCACGCGCATCGGAACCATCGTTATCACGCTACGATTTTTTAATGCCGCCAGGGATAGGCCGAAAGCGTGGCAGGTGGCGTTCGTTAGCGACAGTCATGGAGGTGATGCGCACCGAGTTGCACGCCATTTGGAGTTGGCCCGGCCTAGATGTGAGCGTTCAAAGTCAGCGCGTTTGTTTAAACTTTCTCCTCCAATTCGTTGCAATTGTACAAGCGTTTCTCGTTCATCCGACTGGAGCGTAACGCTTTATATGTTAATATTTCTGGTCTCCTTGGGAGTAGAAAGTCTGTTCATGGCTCTTTTGAAAGGGATGCATCTCCCCTGTAATCGCCTTCGAGCGGCACGCGGATCGAACCCACGTTTTTCACGCTACGATTTTTTTTAAATGTGTTGCGCGGCGGAGAAAAGACGCGCGACGGACGTATTTGCGGCTTAATATCTCTTGTCTCATTGGGTGTAGAAAGTCTGTTCATGGCTCTTTGGAAAGGGCTGCATCTCCCCTGTAATCGCCTTTAAGCGGCACGCGGATCGGACCCACCGTTCTTACGATACGATTTTTTAAATGTGGTGCGCGGCGTAGAAAAGACGCGCGTAGGACGTATTTGCGGCTTAATATCTTTGGGCTCCTTGGGAGTAGGAAGTCTGTTCATGGCTCTTTGGAAAGGGCTGCATCTCCCCTGTAATCGCCTTTAAGCGGCACGCGGATCGGACCCACCGTTCTCACGCTACGATTTTTTAAATGTGGTGCGCGGCGCAATAAATGCGCGCGTCGGACGTCATTGCGGCTTAATATCTCTTGTCTCCTTGGGAGTAGGAAGTCTGTTCATGGCTCTTTGGAAAGGGCTGCATCTCCCCTGTAATCGCCTTCGACCGGCACGCGGATCGAACCCACGGTTTTCACGCTATGATTTTTTTAAATGTGGTGCGCGGCGGAGAAAATGCGCGCGTCGGACGTCATTTCGGCTTAAATCTCTTGTCTCCTTGGGAGTAGAAAGTCTTTTCATGGCTCTTTGGAAAGGGTTGCATCTCCCCTGTAATCGCCTTTAAGCGGCACGCGGATCGGACCCACCGTTCTCACGCTAAGATTTTTTAAATGTGGTGCGCGGCGGAGAAAATGCGCGCGTCGGACATCATTGCGGCTTAATATCTCTTGTCTCCTTGGGAGTAGAAAGTCTGTTCATGGCTCTTTGGAAAGGGCTGCATCTCCCCTGTAATCGCCTTCGAGCGGCACGCGGATCGAACCCACGGTTTTCACGCTATGATTTTTTTAAATGTGGTGCGTGTCGGAGAAAATGCGCGCGTATGACGTATTTGCGGCTTAATATCTTTGGGCTCCTTGGGAGTAGAAAGTCTGTTCATGGCTATTTGGAAAGGGCTGCATCTCCACTGTTATCGCCTTCGAGCGGCACGCGCATCGGAACCATCGTTATCACGCTACGATTTTTTAATGCCGCCAGGGACGGGCCGAAAGCGTGGCAGGTGGCGTTCGTTAGGGACCGTCATGGAGGTGATGCACACCGAGTTGCAGGCCATTTGGACCTGGCCCGGCCTAGATGTGAGCGTTCAAATCAGCGCGTTTGTTTAAACTTTCTCCTCCAATTCGTTGCAATTGTACAAGCGTTTCTCGCTCATCCGACTGGAGCGTAACGCTTTATCTGTTAATATCTCTGGTCTCCTTGGGAGTAGAAAGTCTATTCATGGCTCTTTGGAAAGGGCTGCATCTCCCCTGTAATCGCCTTTAAGCGGCACGCGGATCGGACCCACCGTTCTCACGCTACGATTTTTTAAATGTGGTGCGCGGCGCAATAAATGCGCGCGTCGGACGTCATTGCGGCTTAATATCTCTTGTCTCCTTGGGAGTAGGAAGTCTGTTCATGGCTCTTTGGAAAGGGCTGCATCTCCCCTGTAATCGCCTTCGACCGGCACGCGGATCGAACCCACGGTTTTCACGCTATGATTTTTTTAAATGTGGTGCGCGGCGGAGAAAATGCGCGCGTCGGACGTCATTTCGGCTTAAATCTCTTGTCTCCTTGGGAGTAGAAAGTCTTTTCATGGCTCTTTGGAAAGGGTTGCATCTCCCCTGTAATCGCCTTTAAGCGGCACGCGGATCGGACCCACCGTTCTCACGCTAAGATTTTTTAAATGTGGTGCGCGGCGGAGAAAATGCGCGCGTCGGACATCATTGCGGCTTAATATCTCTTGTCTCCTTGGGAGTAGAAAGTCTGTTCATGGCTCTTTGGAAAGGGCTGCATCTCCCCTGTAATCGCCTTCGAGCGGCACGCGGATCGAACCCACGGTTTTCACGCTACGATTTTTTTAAAATCCGCCAGGGACGGAACGAACGCTTGGCAGGTGGCGTTCGTGACGGACAGTCAAGCAGTTAATGCGCACCGAGCTGCAGGCCATTTGGACCTGGCCCAGCCTAGATGTGAGTATTCAAAGTCAGCACGTTTGTTTCAAAGTTCTCCACCAATTCGTTGTAATTGCGTGTGTGCGCGTGAACACCAGGTTTGTGGAGGAGTTCGTCCCTGGACGGTACAAGGGGAGACAGTGTGTGGCCTGGCTGCGTGAGGTTGCAGTTTGCTGGGCATGAGAGATTGGCATGTGGTGCCCTGGAGGTGTGGTTGTTCCAGGACGGGCAAGGTGGGGTAGTGTGGCTGGGTGACGGTGCGCTTCACTGGGGATGTGGTTGTGAGTTGCAGGCCCATTCCTTTGAATGACAGAAAGGATCTGATTTGTTTCCAGGTTTAAACGTACTTTGCTGGGTATGACTGTGACTTCTTGGGCCAGGAAGTCTGTTTCTAGTTTTATTTAAACGGTCAAACTGCGTGAAGTGTGCCCAGGCCCAGAGCTACTTTGCTGGGCATGGCTGTGTGACCTCTTGGGCCTGGAAGTCTGGTTGTAGTATGATTTTAAAGGGTCAAATGCTCTCCATTGTGTGTCCAGGTTTAAGGCTACTTTGCTGGGCATGTGATTTGGACCCATCGGGTACGGAAGCCTTTCCGTCACGTGTTCGTTTTCCACGCCTTCAGCGCAGGTAGCCTGCGAATTTAAAACCGACGTGCATTTTATTCTTTTCCCCTTTTATCCTTTCATATCTCTCCGCTACCTTGGAGAAGAGAGACGCACGCGGGTAAATAAAATGTAAATATCTGTAAATATCTGTATAATATGTAAATAAAAGGAAGAAGTGGTTGTGTAGTGTAGTCGTTTGATTATAAATAATCTCATAATAATTTTATCCACAAATTCTTATACATTTATACATGTTTATCTCTCTCTTTGTGTGTGTGTGTGTGTGTGTGTGTCTGTGTGTGTGTGTGTGTGGTTCTGTGTCACTAGTGGGGCCTGTGGCCCGATTGGAGTGTTTGCGGTGTGAGAAGGAGGAGTTGGAGAACAGTTTGTTGGAGCAGCTGAAGGAGTTGAGGTTGCAGAAGCAGAAGGAGCTGCAGGTTCTTCAGGAGATGCTGAAACACAAGCAGCAGGAGGAGACAGAGCTCCTGCAGAAACAGCAGGAGGAGGAGGAGCATAACAGGTCCATCAAGAGTAAGTACTATGGAAATGCAATAATACTAAAATAACTAATAATGAATGTTAGCCTTTAGGCTCCAATCAAAGTGATACTAATATATGTATAGTACTATATTTATATTATATTTTATATATTCAGTAGTAATTATGTAGTATATACAATCGGTGTTATATCCAGCAGTAATGATACTTGCTCTGGCAGATATGAAAATGGCCTGTGAACAGGAGAAGAAATCTCTGGAGGAAGAACTTGAGAAGCTCAGACTGTCACTGCAGGTAGAGATCCCTTATAGTGTCAGTACACATCCACCAGTAGCTCCACCTTTCACTTATAACGTCAGTACACATTCAGTACACATTCCCACCTTTCCATTGTACTGGCTGTAGTGATGATTCGTGTGTGTGTTATACCAGCCCATAGAGGAGGACATTATGAGTCTGAAAGTGGCGCTGGAGATGAAGAACCAGGAGATCAAAGATCAGCACGATCTTTTGGTCAAACTATATACTCTGTATGTATACTATATACTCTGTATGTAGTACCTGGTTTAACATTATATCCTCTGTATATATACTATATACTGTTTATGTAGTACCTGGTTTAACACTATACCCTCAGCTTACTCTATTCTGCAGATGTGAAGAAATTAAACAGAATGTGTATCTGTGTATATGTGCGCACCTGTATGTGTCTGGTTGTAGTATTATTTAAAGGGTCAAACTGCGTGAAGTGTGCCCAGGCCCAGAGCTACTTTGATGGGCATGATTCTGTGACCTCTTGGGCCTTGAAATGTGGTGCTTTGAATGATTTAAAGAGTGAAACGGTCTGAAGTGTGCCCACGTTTAAAGCAACCTTGCTGGGCATGACTGTGTGACCTCTTGGGCCAGGAAGTCTGTTTCTAGTTTTATTTAAACGGTCAAACTGCGTGAAGTGTGCCCAGGCCCAGAGCTACTTTGCTGGGCATGACTGTGTGACCTCTTGGGCCTGGAAGTCTGGTTGTAGTATGATTTTAAAGGTTCAAATGGTCTCCATTGTGTGTCCAGGTTTAAGGCTACTTTGCTGGGCATGTGATTTGGACCCATCGGGTACGGAAGCCTTTCCGTCACGTGCTCGTTTTCCACGCCTTCAGCCCAGGTAGCCTGCGAATTTAAAACCGACGTGCATTTTATTCTTTTCCCCTTTTATCCCTTCATATCTCTCCGCTACCTTGGAGAAGAGAGACGCACGCGGGTAAATAAAATGTAAATATCTCTAAATATCTGTATAATATGTAAATAAAAGGAAGAAGTGGTTGTGTAGTGTAGTCGTTTGATTATAAATAATCTCATAATAATTTTATCCACAAATTCTTATACATTTATACATGTTTATCTCTCTCTTTGTGTGTGTGTGTGTGTGTGTGTGTGTGTGTCTGTGTGTGTGTGTGTGTGGTTCTGTGTCACTAGTGGGGCCTGTGGCCCGATTGGAGTGTTTGCGGTGTGAGAAGGAGGAGTTGGAGAACAGTTTGTTGGAGCAGCTGAAGGAGTTGAGGTTGCAGAAGCAGAAGGAGCTGCAGGTTCTTCAGGAGATGCTGAAACACAAGCAGCAGGAGGAGACAGAGCTCCTGCAGAAACAGCAGGAGGAGGAGGAGCATAACAGGTCCATCAAGAGTAAGTACTATGGAAATGCAATAATACTAAAATAACTAATAATGAATGTTAGCCTTTAGGCTCCAATCAAAGTGATACTAATATATGTATAGTACTATATTTATAATATATTTTATATATTCAGTAGTAATTATGTAGTATATACAATCGGTGTTATATCCAGCAGTAATGATACTTGCTCTGGCAGATATGAAAATGGCCTGTGAACAGGAGAAGAAATCTCTGGAGGAAGAACTTGAGAAGCTCAGACTGTCACTGCAGGTAGAGATCCCTTATAGTGTCAGTACACATCCACCAGTAGCTCCACCTTTCACTTATAACGTCAGTACACATTCAGTACACATTCCCACCTTTCCATTGTACTGGCTGTAGTGATGATTCGTGTGTGTGTTATACCAGCCCATAGAGGAGGACATTATGAGTCTGAAAGTGGCGCTGGAGATGAAGAACCAGGAGATCAAAGATCAGCACGATCTTTTGGTCAAACTATATACTCTGTATGTATACTATATACTCTGTATGTAGTACCTGGTTTAACATTATATCCTCTGTATATATACTATATACTGTTTATGTAGTACCTGGTTTAACACTATACCCTCAGCTTACTCTATTCTGCAGATGTGAAGAAATTAAACAGAATGTGTATCTGTGTATATGTGCGCACCTGTATGTGTCTGGTTGTAGTATTATTTAAAGGGTCAAACTGCGTGAAGTGTGCCCAGGCCCAGAGCTACTTTGATGGGCATGATTCTGTGACCTCTTGGGCCTTGAAATGTGGTGCTTTGAATGATTTAAAGAGTGAAACGGTCTGAAGTGTGCCCACGTTTAAAGCAACCTTGCTGGGCATGACTGTGTGACCTCTTGGGCCAGGAAGTCTGTTTCTAGTTTTATTTAAACGGTCAAACTGCGTGAAGTGTGCCCAGGCCCAGAGCTACTTTGCTGGGCATGACTGTGTGACCTCTTGGGCCTGGAAGTCTGGTTGTAGTATGATTTTAAAGGTTCAAATGGTCTCCATTGTGTGTCCAGGTTTAAGGCTACTTTGCTGGGCATGTGATTTGGACCCATCGGGTACGGAAGCCTTTCCGTCACGTGCTCGTTTTCCACGCCTTCAGCGCAGGTAGCCTGCGAATTTAAAACCGACGTGCATTTTATTCTTTTCCCCTTTTATCCCTTCATATCTCTCCGCTACCTTGGAGAAGAGAGACGCACGCGGGTAAATAAAATGTAAATATCTCTAAATATCTGTATAATATGTAAATAAAAGGAAGAAGTGGTTGTGTAGTGTAGTCGTTTCATTATAAATAATCTCATAATAATTTTATCCACAAATTCTTATACATTTATACATGTTTATCTCTCTCTCTGTGTGTGTGTGTGTGTGTGTGTGTGTGTGTGTGTGTGTGTGTGTGTGTGTGTGTGTGTGTGTGTGTGTGTGTGTGGTTCTGTGTCACTAGTGGGGCCTGTGGACCGATTGGAGTGTTTGCGGTGTGAGAAGGAGGAGTTGGATAACAGTTTGTTGGAGCAGCTGAAGGAGTTGAGGTTGCAGAAGCAGAAGGAGCTGCAGGTTCTTCAGGAGATGCTGAAACACAAGCAGCAGGAGGAGACAGAGCTCCTGCAGAAACAGCAGGAGGAGGAGGAGCATAACAGGTCCATCAAGAGTAAGTACTATGGAAATGCAATAATACTAACATAACTAATAATGAATGCTAGCCTTTAGGCTCCAATAAAAGTGATACTAATATATGTATAGTACTATATATATTATATTTTATATATTCAGTAGTAATTATGTAGTATATACAATCTATGTTATATCCAGCAGTAATGATACTTGCTCTGGCAGATATGAAAATGGCCTGTGAACAGGAGAAGAAATCTCTGGAGGAAGAACTTGAGAAGCTCAGACTGTCACTGCAGGTAGAGATCCCTTATAGTGTCAGTACACATCCACCAGTACCTCCACCTTTCACTTATAACGTCAGTACACATTCAGTACACATTCCCACCTTTCCATTGTACTGGCTGTAGTGATGATTCGTGTGTGTGGGTTATACCAGCCCATAGAGGAGGACATTATGAGTCTGAAAGTGGCGCTGGAGATGAAGAACCAGGAGATCAAAGATCAGCACGATCTTTTGGTCAACCTATATACTCTGTATGTAGTACCTGGTTTAACATTATATCCTCTGTATATATACTATATACTGTTTATGTAGTACCTGGTTTAACACTATACCCTCAGCTTACTCTAGTCTGCAGATGTGAAGAAATTAAACAGAATGTGTATCTGTGTATATGTGCGCACCTGTATGTGTCTGGTTGTAGTACTATTTAAAGGGTCAAACTGCATGAAGTGTGCCCAGGCCCAGAGCTACTTTGATGGGCATGATTCTGTGACCTCTTGGGCCTTGAAATGTGGTGCTTTGAATGATTTAAAGAGTGAAACGGTCTGAAGTGTGCCCACGTTTAAAGCATCCTTGCTGGGCATGACTGTGTGACCTCTTGGGCCAGGAAGTCTGTTTCAACTTTTATTTAAACGGTCAAACTGCGTGAAGTGTGCCCATGCCCAGAGCTACTTTGCTGGGCATGACTGTGTGACCTCTTGGACCTGGAAGTCTGGTTGTAGTATGATTTTAAAGGGTCAAATGGTCTCCATTGTGTGTCCAGGTTTAAGGCTACTTTGCTTGGCATGTGATTTGGACCCATCGGGTACGGAAGCCTTTCCGTCACGTGCTCGTTTTCCACGCCTTCAGCGCAGGTAGCCTGCGAATTTAAAACCGACGTGCATTTTATTCTTTTCCCCTTTTATCCTTTCATATCTCTCCGCTACCTTGGAGAAGAGAGACGCACGCGGGTAAATAAAATGTAAATATCTGTAAATATCTGTATAATATGTCAATAAAAGGAAGAAGTGAATTATGTAGTATATACTATCTGTGTTATATCCAGCAGTAATGATACTTGCTCTGGCAGATATGAAAATGGCCTGTGAACAGGAGAAGAAATCTCTGGAGGAAGTACTTGAGAAGCACAGACTGTCACTGCAGGTAGAGATCCCTTATAGTGTCAGTACACATCCACCAGTACCTCCACCTTTCACTTATAACGTCAGTACACATTCAGTACACATTCCCACCTTTCCATTGTACTGGCTGTAGTGATGATTCGTGTGTGTGTTATACCAGCCCATAGAGGAGGACATTATGAGTCTGAAAGTGGCGCTGGAGATGAAGAACCAGGAGATCAAAGATCAGCACGATCTTTTGGTCAAACTATATACTCTGTATGTATACTATATACTCTGTATGTAGTACCTGGTTTAACACTATATCCTCTGTATATATACTATATACTGTTTATGTAGTACCTGGTTTAACACTATACCCTCAGCTTACTCTAGTCTGCAGATGTGAAGAAATTAAACAGAATGTGTATCTGTGTATATGTGTGCACCTGTATGTGTCTGGTTGTAGTATTATTTAAAGGGTCAAACTGCATGAAGTGTGCCCAGGCCCAGAGCTACTTTGCTTTGCATGACTGTGTGACCTCTTGGCCCTCGAAGTCTGGTGGTAGTAGTAGTATGATTTAAAGGAACAAAGTGATTGAAGTGTGCCCAGGCCCAGAGCTACTTTGCTGGGCATGACTGTGTGACCTCTTGGGCCAGGAAGTCTGTTTCTAGTTTTATTTAAACGGTCAAACTGCGTGAAGTGTGCCCAGGCCCAGAGCTACTTTGCTGGGCATGACTGTGTGACCTCTTGGGCCTGGAAGTCTGGTTGTAGTATAATTTTAAAGGGTCAAATGGTCTCCATTGTGTGTCCAGGTTTAAGGCTACTTTGATGGGCATGTGATTTGGACCCATCGGGTACGGAAGCCTTTCGGTCACGTGCTCGTTTTCCACGCCTTCAGCGCAGGTAGCCTGCGAATTTAAAACCGACGTGCATTTTATTCTTTTCCCCTTTTATCCTTTCATATCTCTCCGCTACCTTGGAGAAGAGAGACGCACGCGGGTAAATAAAATGTAAATATCTGTATAATATGTAAATAAAAGGAAGAAGTGGTTGTGTAGTGTAGTCGTTTGATTATAAATAATCTCATAATAATTTTATCCACAAATTCTCTATTTTATCGTTTTTTCCTGATCAATAATAGAAAAAAAAGAAAAAAAAAGATGAACAGCACCCTCTAGCGATGAACCTCAATTATTTCAAGATAACTGTAAAACATGGCTAGGTAAAGTCGGCGTTAGAACAAAAAATGCTCAGATTAACTTGTGTCTCATGGCACGCAGCTGAGTTTAAAATTAAACACAATGAAATCAAATTAAATTGACCCAGCTGCAACAGGCTCTGCAACCACATTTTATTTCACTGATTGGTCAGTTAGCCAGGCTATACAAAACAGGCTATTGTTAGAAATTCTGCACATGTGCTTCGCTTAGCTTCACATCTCACACTGCTTATAATGATAAGATAACGTATCCACGTTCGTAATAACGTGGTGAAATCTGCCAAAAATGGTGAGACTGAGCATAATAAGTAATAAGACAATCTGAGCACTTAGTCCACATATTTCTAAATGAGAAGAAAAAGTTCCTCCAAACAATATAAGGCACACAATTCTATATGGGAAAACAGTTACAGTTGTCATTAAGAGAAGCACTACTCATTACACAGATGTCAATAACCGTCCTAATATTAATAGTTCAACAGTCTTCCTCTGTCTATTATACGCACTGTACACATGTTAAATATCTGCCTTGAAATGACAATGAAATGACTTCCGGGCGCACTGAAAATTGTTATATACACACACAGACACCCCCATACCAACATAAGCATAGTGCAACTCTTTGTTTACGCACCAGAGATTGAGTGGGCAAGTGCGTGTATATGCGAGTTTAAATTATTATACACAAATGTAAGTAGTAGGCTATTTATGTGAAAATGTTTCATATGTATGTACAAGTAGTGTTTCCCTGATTTCTCCCTAAATGGCCCCTCATAGTTCAGCAGTAATGAGGCTAGTTAGATTTTGCTCAGAATTAAGTACACTTTGGGATGTTATACGTATCACAGTCTCCGGTGAGCCGTACATGGTTGATCAATCCAGGTTGAGGTAGAGTCACTGCATTAATGACACGTCTGTTTGCATTGCCAGTTGTTGCTATGGCAGCAATGAAATTAGGAAATTCAAAGAAAAACAACTCATCTACGCTCTTGGAACTTTAGAACCCCATATGTCCTGTGGCCCGATGTCACACGTGAGGGGAATCCCATGAACACCTTTACAGATCAGTCTGTGGAAAGACACTGAAGAGGACAGAGGAAAAATGAGGCGTTTCTGGAGCTGGTGTGCTGGACGCATCGAGGACGAATACACAGACACAAAGGATGTGGAGGGTAAATGTAAATATAATGCCACTCACACCTGCGGTTGCTGGTGCTGGCACTCATACCTGTGGTTAAAATTCCTTTTTTGTCTTTAGCGCTGCATTGTCGCCTCTATCTCCCAATAATTCATACTCGAGGCTTTAGAAATCTAAGTTTTTGGGGGGTATATGCCATTTCCTGTTATTTGTGCAGAATACACACACTTTCACTTTGGAATCCACAAAGTTTTATAAATGAGGTCCCTGAATAACATCTATCTATTTCTACACTATATGGCTTGCTAATTTGTGTGTGTGTGTGTGTGTGTGTGTGTGTGTGTGTGTGTGTGTGTGTGTGTGTGTCTGTGTGTGTGTGTGTGTGTGGTTCTGTGTCACTAGTGGGGCCTGTGGCCCAATTGGAGTGTTTGCGGTGTGAGAAGGAAGAGTTGGAGAACAGTTTGTTGGAGCAGCTGAAGGAGTTGAGGTTGCAGAAGCAGAAGGAGCTGCAGGTTCTTCAGTAGATGCTGAAACACAAGCAGCAGGAGGAGACAGAGCTAACATAACTAATAACTAATAATGAATGTTAGCCTTTAGGCTCCAATAAAAGTGATACTAATATATGTATAGTACTATATATATTATATTTTATATATTCAGTAGTAATTATGTAGTATATACAATCTGTGTTATATCCAGCAGTAATGATACTTGCTCTGGCAGATATGAAAATGGCCTGTGAACAGGAGAAGAAATCTCTGGAGGAAGAACTTGAGAAGCTCAGACTGTCACTGCAGGTAGAGATCCCTTATAGTGTCAGTACACATCCACCAGTAGCTCCACCTTTCACTTATAACGTCAGTACACATTCAGTACACATTCCCACCTTTCCATTGTACTGGCTGTAGTGATGATTCGTGTGTGTGTTATACCAGCCCTTAGAGGAGGACATTATGAGTCTGAAAGTGGCGCTGGAGATGAAGAACCAGGAGATCAAAGATCACCACGATCTTTTGGTCAAACTATATACTCTGTATGTAGTACCTGGTTTAACATTATATCCTCTGTTTATATATTATATACTGTTTATGTAGTACCTGGTTTAACACTATACCCTCAGCTTACTCTAGTCTGCAGATGTGAAGAAATTAAACAGAATGTGCATCTGTGTATATGTGCGCACCTGTATGTGTCTGGTTGTAGTATTATTTAAAGGGTCAAACTGCATGAAGTGTGCCCAGGCCCAGAGCTACTTTGATGGTCATGATTCTGTGACCTCTTGGGCCTTGAAATGTGGTGCTTTGAATGATTTAAAGAGTGAAACGGTCTGAAGTGTGCCCACGTTTAAAGCATCCTTGCTGGGCATGACTGTGTGACCTCTTGGGCCAGGAAGTCTGTTTCTACTTTTATTTAAACGGTCAAACTGCGTGAAGTGTGCCCATGCCCAGAGCTACTTTGCTGGGCATGACTGTGTGACCTCTTGGGCCTGGAAGTCTGGTTGTAGTATGATTTTAAAGGGTCAAATGGTCTCCATTGTGTGTCCAGGTTTAAGGCTACTTTGCTGGGCATGTGATTTGGACCCATCGGGTACGGAAGCCTTTCCGTCACGTGCTCGTTTTCCACGCCTTCAGCGCAGGTAGCCTGCGAATTTAAAACCGACGTGCATTTTATTCTTTTCCCCTTTTATCCTTTCATATCTCTCCGCTACCTTGGAGAAGAGAGACGCACGCGGGTAAATAAAATGTAAATATCTCTAAATATCTGTATAATATGTAAATAAAAGGAAGATGTTGTTGTGTAATGTAGTCGTTTGATTATAAATAATCTCATAATAATTTTATCCACAAATTCTTATACATTTATACATGTTTATCTCTCTCTGTGTATGTGTGTGTGTGTGGTTCTGTGTCACTAGTGGGGCCTGTGGCCCGATTGGAGTGTTTGCGGTGTGAGAAGGAGGAGTTGGAGAACAATTTGTTGGAGCAGCTGAAGGAGTTGAGGTTGCAGAAGCAGAAGGAGCTGCAGGTTCTTCAGGAGATGCTGAAACACAAGCAGCAGGAGGAGACAGAGCTCCTGCAGAAACAGCAGGAGGAGGAGGAGCATAACAGGTCCATCAAGAGTAAGTACTATGGAAATGCAATAATACTAACATAACTAATAATGAATGTTAGCCTTTAGGCTCCAATAAAAGTGATACTAATATATGTATAGTACTATATATATTATATTTTATATATTCAGTAGTAATTATGTAGTATATACAATCTGTGTTATATCCAGCAGTAATGATACTTGCTCTGGCAGATATGAAAATGGCCTGTGAACAGGAGAAGAAATCTCTGGAGGAAGAACTTGAGAAGCTCAGACTGTCACTGCAGGTAGAGATCCCTTATAGTGTCAGTACACATCCACCAGTACCTCCACCTTTCACTTATAACGTCAGTACACATTCAGTACACATTCCCACCTTTCCATTGTACTGGCTGTAGATATGATTCGTGTGTGTGTTATACCAGCCCATAGAGGAGGACTTTATGAGTCTGAAAGTGGCGCTGGAGATGAAGAACCAGGAGATCAAAGATCAGCACGATCTTTTGGTCAAACTATATACTCTGTATGTATACTATATACTCTGTATGTAGTACCTGGTTTAACACTATATCCTCTGTATATATACTATATACTGTTTATGTAGTTCCTGGTTTAACACTATACCCTCAGCTTACTCTAGTCTGCAGATGTGATGAAATTTAAACAGAATGTGTATCTGTGTATATGTGCGCACCTGTATGTGTCTGGTTGTAGTATTATTTAAAGGGTCAAATGGTCTCCATTGTGTGTCCAGGTTTAAGGATACTTTGCTGGGCATGTGTTTTGGACCCATCGGGTACGGAAGCCTTTCCGTCACGTGCTCGTTTTCCACGCCTTCAGCGCAGGTAGCCTGCGAATTTAAAACCGACGTGCATTTTATTCTTTTCCCCTTTTATCCTTTCATATCTCTCCGCTACCTTGGAGAAGAGAGACGCACGCGGGTAAATAAAATGTAAATATCTCTAAATATCTGTATAATATGTAAATAAAAGGAAGAAGTGGTTGTGTAGTGTAGTCGTTTCATTATAAATAATCTCATAATAATTTTATCCACAAATTCTTATACATTTATACATGTTTATCTCTCTCTTTGTGTGTGTGTGTGTGTGTGTGTGTGTGTCTGTGTGTGTGTGTGTGGTTCTGTGTCACTAGTGGGGCCTGTGGCCCGATTGGAGTGTTTGCGGTGTGAGAAGGAGGAGTTGGAGAACAGTTTGTTGGAGCAGCTGAAGAAGTTGAGGTTGCAGAAGCAGAAGGAGCTGCAGGTTCTTCAGGAGATGCTGAAACACAAGCAGCAGGAGGAGACAGAGCTCCTGCAGAAACAGCAGGAGGAGGAGGAGCATAACAGGTCCCTCAAGGGTAAGTACTATGGAAATGCAATAATACTAACATAACTAATAATGAATGTTAGCCTTTAGGCTCCAATAAAAGTGATACTAATATATGTATAGTACTATATATATTATATTTTATATATTCAGTAGTAATTATGTAGTATATACAATCTGTGTTATATCCAGCAGTAATGATACTTGCTCTGGCAGATATGAAAATGGCCTGTGAACAGGAGAAGAAATCTCTGGAGGAAGAACTTGAGAAGCTCAGACTGTCACTGCAGGTAGAGATCCCTTATAGTGTCAGTACACATCCACCAGTAGCTCCACCTTTCACTTATAACGTCAGTACACATTCAGTACACATTCCCACCTTTCCATTGTACTGGCTGTAGTGATGATTCGTGTGTGTGTTATACCAGCCCATAGAGGAGGACATTATGAGTCTCAAAGTGGCGCTGGAGATGAAGAACCAGGAGATCAAAGATCACCACGATCTTTTGGTCAAACTATATACTCTGTATGTAGTACCTGGTTTAACATTATATCCTCTGTTTATATATTATATACTGTTTATGTAGTACCTGGTTTAACACTTTACCCTCAGCTTACTCTAGTCTGCAGATGTGAAGAAATTAAACAGAATGTGCATCTGTGTATATGTGCGCACCTGTATGTGTCTGGTTGTAGTATTATTTAAAGGGTCAAACTGCATGAAGTGTGCCCAGGCCCAGAGCTACTTTGATGGGCATGATTCTGTGACCTCTTCGGCCTTGAAATGTGGTGCTTTGAATGATTTAAAGAGTGAAACGGTCTGAAGTGTGCCCACGTTTAAAGCATCCTTGCTGGGCATGACTGTGTGACCTCTTGGGCCAGGAAGTCTGTTTCTACTTTTATTTAAACGGTCAAACTGCGTGAAGTGTGCCCATGCCCAGAGCTACTTTGCTGGGCATGACTGTGTGACCTCTTGGGCCTGGAAGTCTGGTTGTAGTATGATTTTAAAGGGTCAAATGGTCTCCATTGTGTGTCCAGGTTTAAGGCTACTTTGCTTGGCATGTGATTTGGACCCATCGGGTACGGAAGCCTTTCCGTCACGTGCTCGTTTTCCACGCCTTCAGCGGAGGTAGCCTGCGAATTTAAAACCGACGTGCATTTTATTCTTTTCCCCTTTTATCCTTTCATATCTCTCCGCTACCTTGGAGAAGAGAGACGCACGCGGGTAAATAAAATGTAAATATCTGTAAATATCTGTATAATATGTAAATAAAAGCAAGAAGTGAATTATGTAGTATATACTATCTGTGTTATATCCAGCAGTAATGATACTTGCTCTGGCAGATATGAAAATGGCCTGTGAACAGGAGAAGAAATCTCTGGAGGAAGTACTTGAGAAGCACAGACTGTCACTGCAGGTAGAGATCCCTTATAGTGTCAGTACACATCCACCAGTACCTCCACCTTTCACTTATAACGTCAGTACACATTCAGTACACATTCCCACCTTTCCATTGTACTGGCTGTAGTGATGATTCGTGTGTGTGTTATACCAGCCCATAGAGGAGGACATTATGAGTCTGAAAGTGGCGCTGGAGATGAAGAACCAGGAGATCAAAGATCAGCACGATCTTTTGGTCAAACTATATACTCTGTATGTATACTATATACCCTGTATGTAGTACCTGGTTTAACACTATATCCTCTGTATATATACTATATACTGTTTATGTAGTACCTGGTTTAACACTATACCCTCAGCTTACTCTAGTCTGCAGATGTGAAGAAATTTAAACAGAATGTGTATCTGTGTATATGTGCACACCTGTATGTGTCTGGTTGTAGTATTATTTAAAGGGTCAAACTGCATGAAGTGTGCCCAGGCCCAGAGCTACTTTGCTGTGCATGACTGTGTGACCTCTTGGCCCTGGAAATCTGGTGGTAGTAGTAGTATGATTTAAAGGAACAAAGTGATTGAAGTGTGCCCAGGCCCAGAGCTACTTTGCAGGGCATGACTGTGTGACCTCTTGGGCCAGGAAGTCTGTTTCTAGTTTTATTTAAACGGTCAAACTGCGTGAAGTGTGCCCAGGCCCAGAGCTACTTTGCTGGGCATGACTGTGTGACCTCTTGGGCCTGGAAGTCTGGTTGTAGTATGATTTTAAAGGGTCAAATGGTCTCCATTGTGTGTCCAGGTTTAAGGCTACTTTGCTGGGCATGTGATTTGGACCCATCGGGTACGGAAGCCTTTCCGTCACGTGCTCGTTTTCCACGCCTTCAGCGCAGGTAGCCTGCGAATTTAACACCGACGTGCATTTTATTCTTTTCCCCTTTTATCCCTTCATATCTCTCCGCTACCTTGGAGAAGAGAGACGCACGCGGGTAAATAAAATGTAAATATCTCTAAATATCTGTATAATATGTAAATAAAAGGAAGAAGTGGTTGTGTAGTGTAGTCGTTTCATTATAAATAATCTCATAATAATTTTATCCACAAATTCTTATACATTTATACATGTTTATCTCTCTCTGTGTGTGTGTGTGTGTGTGTGTGTGTGTGTGTGTGTGTGTGTGTGTGTGTGTGTGTGTGTGTGTGGTTCTGTGTCACTAGTGGGGCCTGTGGCCCGATTGGAGTGTTTGCGGTGTGAGAAGGAGGAGTTGGAGAACAGTTTGTTGGAGCAGCTGAAGGAGTTGAGGTTGCAGAAGCAGAAGGAGCTGCAGGTTCTTCAGGAGATGCTGAAACACAAGCAGCATGAGGAGACAGAGCTCCTGCAGAAACAGCAGGAGGAGGAGGAGCATAACAGGTCCATCAAGAGTAAGTACTATGGAAATGCAATAATACTAACATAACTAATAATGAATGCTAGCCTTTAGGCTCCAATAAAAGTGATACTAATATATGTATAGTACTATATATATTATATTTTATATATTCAGTAGTAATTATGTAGTATATACAATCTATGTTATATCCAGCAGTAATGATACTTGCTCTGGCAGATATGAAAATGGCCTGTGAACAGGAGAAGAAATCTCTGGAGGAAGAACTTGAGAAGCTCAGACTGTCACTGCAGGTAGAGATCCCTTATAGTGTCAGTACACATCCACCAGTACCTCCACCTTTCACTTATAACGTCAGTACACATTCAGTACACATTCCCACCTTTCCATTGTACTGGCTGTAGTGATGATTCGTATGTGTGGGTTATACCAGCCCATAGAGGAGGACATTATGAGTCTGAAAGTGGCGCTGGAGATGAAGAACCAGGAGATCAAAGATCAGCACGATCTTTTGGTCAAACTATATACTCTGTATGTAGTACCTGGTTTAACACTATATCCTCTTTATATATACTATATACTGTTTATGTAGCTCCTGGTTTAACACTATACCCTCAGCTTACTCTAGTCTGCAGATGTGAAGAAATTAAACAGAATGTGTATCTGTGTATATGTGCGCACCTGTATGTGTCTGGTTGTAGTATTATTTAAAGGGTCAAACTCCGTAAAGTGTGCCCAGGCCCAGAGCTACTTTGATGGGCATGATTCTGTGACATCTTGGGCCTTGAAATGTGGTGCTTTGAATGATTTAAAGAGTGAAACGGTCTGAAGTGTGCCCACGTTTAAAGCAACCTTGCTGGGCATGACTGTGTGACCTCTTGGGCCAGGAAGTCTGTTTCTAGTTTTATTTAAACGGTCAAACTGCGTGAAGTGTGCCCAGGCCCAGAGCTACTTTGCTGGGCATGACTGTGTGACCTCTTGGGCCTGGAAGTCTGGTTGTAGTATGATTTTAAAGGGTCAAATGGTCTCCATTGTGTGTCCAGGTTTAAGGCTACTTTGCTGGGCATGTGATTTGGACCCATCGGGTACGGAAGCCTTTCCGTCACGTGCTCGTTTTCCACGCCTTCAGCGCAGGTAGCCTGCGAATTTAAAACCGACGTGCATTTTATTCTTTTCCCCTTTTATCCTTTCATATCTCTCCGCTACCTTGGAGAAGAGAGACGCACGCGGGTAAATAAAATGTAAATATCTCTAAATATCTGTATAATATGTAAATAAAAGGAAGATGTGGTTGTGTAGTGTAGTCGTTTGATTATAAATAATCTCATAATAATTTTATCCACAAATTCTTATACATTTATACATGTTTATCTCTCTCTCTGTGTGTGTGTGTGTGTGTGTCTGTGTGTGTGTGTGTGTGTGTGGTTCTGTGTCACTAGTGGGGCCTGTGGCCCGATTGGAGTGTTTGCGGTGTGAGAAGGAGGAGTTGGAGAATAGTTTGTTTGAGCAGCTGAAGGAGTTGAGGTTGCAGAAGCAGAAGGAGCTGTAGGTTCTTCAGGAGATGCTGAAACACAAGCAGCAGGAGGAGACAGAGCTCCTGCAGAAACAGCAGGAGGAGGAGGAGCATAACAGGTCCATCAAGAGTAAGTACTATGGAAATGCAATAATACTAACATAACTAATAATGAATGTTAGCCTTTAGGCTCCAATAAAAGTGACACTAATATATGTATAGTACTATATATATTATATTTTATATATTCAGCAGTAATTATGTAGTATATACAATCTGTGTTATATCCAGCAGTAATGATACTTGCTCTGGCAGATATGAAAATGGCCTGTGAACAGGAGAAGAAATCTCTGGAGGAAGAACTTGAGAAGCTCAAACTGTCACTGCAGGTAGAGATCCCTTATAGTGTCAGTACACATCCACCAGTACCACCACCTCTCACTTATAACGTCAGTACACATTCAGTACACATTCCCACCTTTCCATTGTACTGGCTGTAGTGATGATTCGTGTGTGTGTTATACCAGCCCATAGAGGAGGACATTATGAGTCTGAAAGTGGCGCTGGAGATGAAGAACCAGGAGATCAAAGATCAGCACGATCTTTTGGTCAAACTATATACTCTGTATGTATACTATATCGAACCCACGGTTTTCACGCTACGATTTTTTAAAATGTGGTGAGCTGCGGAGAAAAGACGCGGTCCGGACGTATTTGTGGCTTAATATCTCTTGTCTCCTTGGGAGTAGGAAGTCTGTTCATGGCTCTTTGGAAAGGGCTGCATCTCCCCTCTAATCGCCTTCGAGCTTCAAGCGGATTGGACCCACGGTTATCACGCTACGATTTTTTAAACGTGGTGCGCGTCGGAGAAAATGCGCGTAATATCTCTTGTCTCCTTGGGAGTAGAAAGTCTGTTCATGGCTCTTTGGAAAGGGCTGTATCTCCCCTGTAATCGCCTTCGAGCGGCACGCGCATCGGAACCATCGTTATCACGCTACGATTTTTTAATGCCGCCAGGGATAGGCCGAAAGCGTGGCAGGTGGCATTCGTTAGCGACAGTCATGGAGGTGATGCGCACCGAGTTGCACGCCATTTGGAGTTGGCCCGGCCTAGATGTGAGCGTTCAAAGTCAGCGCGTTTGTTTAAACTTTCTCCTCCAATTCGTTGCAATTGTACAAGCGTTTCTCGTTCATCCGACTGGAGCGTAACGCTTTATATGTTAATATTTCTGGTCTCCTTGGGAGTAGAAAGTCTGTTCATGGCTCTTTTGAAAGGCATGCATCTCCCCTGTAATCGCCTTCGAGCGGCACGCGGATCGAACCCACGTTTTTCACGCTACGATTTTTTTTAAATGTGTTGCGCGGCGGAGAAAAGACGCGCGCCGGACGTATTTGCGGCTTAATATCTCTTGTCTCATTGGGTGTAGAAAGTCTGTTCATGGCTCTTTGGAAAGGGCTGCATCTCCCCTATAATCGCCTTCGAGCGGCACGCGGATCGAACCCACGGTTTTCACGCTATAATTTTTTTAAATGTGGTGCGCGGCGGAGGAAATGCGCGCGTCGGACGTAATTTCGGCTTAATATCTCTTGTCTCCTTGGGAGTAGAAAGTCTTTTCATGGCTCTTTGGAAAGGGCTGCATCTCCGCTGTAATCGCCTTCGAGCGGCACGCGGATCGAACCCACGGTTTTCACGCTATGATTTTTTTAAATGTGGTGCGCGGCGGAGAAAATGCGCGCGTCGGACGTCATTTCGGCTTAATATCTATTGTCTCCTTGGGAGTAGAAAGTCTTTTCATGGCTCTTTGGAAAGGTTTGCATCTCCCTTGTAATCGCCTTTAAGCGGCACGCGGATTGGACCCACCGTTCTTCCGATACGATTTTTTAAATGTGGTGCGCGGCGTAGAAAAGACGCGCGTAGGACGTATTTGCGGCTTAATATCTTTGGGCTCCTTGGGAGTAGGAAGTCTGTTCATGCCTCTTTGGAAAGGGCTGCATCTCCCCTGTAATCGCCTTCGAGCGGCACGCGGATCGAACCCACGGTTTTCACGCTATGATTTTTTAAAATGTGGTGCGCGGCGGAGGAAATGCGCGCGTCGGACGTCATTTCGGCTTAATATCTCTTGTCTCCTTGGGAGTAGAAAGTCTTTTCATGGCTCTTTGGAAAGGGCTGCATCTCCCCTGTAATCGCCTTTAAGCGGCACGCGGATCGAACCCACTGTTTTCACGCTACGATTTTTTTTAAATGTGTTGCGCGGCGGAGAATAGACGCGCGCCGGACGTATTTGCGGCTTGATATCTCTTGTCTCATTGGGAGTAGAAAGTCTGTTCATGGCTCTTTGGAAAGGGCTGCATCTCCCCTGTAATCGCCTTTGAGCGGCACGCGGATCGAACCCACGGTTTTCACGCTATGATTTTTTAAAATGTGTTGCGCGTCGGAGAAAATGCGCGCGTCGGACGTCATTGCGGCTTAATATCTCTTGTCTCCTTGGGAGTAGAAAGTCTTTTCATGGCTCTTTGGAAAGGTTTGCATCTCCCCTGTAATCGCCTTTAAGCGGCACGCGGATCGGACCCACCGTTCTTACGCTACGATTTTTTAAATGTGGTGCGCGGCGTAGAAAAGACGCGCGTAGGACGTATTTGCGGCTTAATATCTTTGGGCTCCTTGGGAGTAGGAAGTCTGTTCATGCCTCTTTGGAAAGGGCTCCATCTCCCCTGTAATCGCCTTCGAGCGGCACGCGGATCGAACCCACGGTTTTCACGCTATGATTTTTTTAAATGTGCTGCGCGGCGGAGAAAATGCGCGCGTCGGACGTCATTGCGGCTTAATATCTCTTGTCTCCTTGGGAGTAGAAAGTCTTTTCATGGTTCTTTGGAAAGGGTTGCATCTCCCCTGTAATCGCCTTTAAGCGGCACGCGGATCGGACCCACCGTTCTCACGCTACGATTTTTTAAACGTGGTGCGCGTCGGAGAAAATGCGCGTAATATTTCTTGTCTCCTTGGGAGTAGAAAGTCTGTTCATGGTTCTTTGGAAAGGGCTGTATCTCCCCTGTAATCGCCTTCGAGCGGCACGCGCATCGGAACCATCGTTATCACGCTACGATTTTTTAATGCTGCCAGGGATAGGCCGAAAGCGTGGCAGGTGGCGTTGGTTAGGGACAGTCATGGAGGTGATGCACACCGAGTTGCACGCCATTTGGAGTTGGCCCGGCCTAGATGTGAGCGTTCAAAGTCAGCGCGTATGTTTAAACTTTCTCCTCCAATTCGTTGCAATTGTACAAGCGTTTCTCGTTCATCCGACTGGAGCGTAACGCTTTATATGTTAATATTTCTGGTCTCCTTGGGAGTAGAAAGTCTGTTCATGGCTCTTTTGAAAGGGATGCATCTCCCCTGTAATCGCCTTCGAGCGGCACGCGGATCGAACCCACGTTTTTCACGCTACGATTTTTTTAAAATGTGTTGCGCGGCGGAGAAAAGACGCGCGCCGGACGTATTTGCGGCTTAATATCTCTTGTCTCATTGGGTGTAGAAAGTCTGTTCATGGCTCTTTGGAAAGGGCTGCATCTCCCCTGTAATCGCCTTTAAGCGGCATGCGGATCGAACCCACGGTTTTCACGCTATGATTTTTTTAAATGTGCTGCGCGGCGGAGAAAATGCGCGCGTCGGATGTCATTGCGGCTTAATATCTCGTTTCCTTGGCAGTAGAAAGTCTTTTCATGGTTCTTTGGAAAGGGTTGCATCTCCCCTGTAATCGCCTTTAAGCGGCACGCGGATCGGACCCATCGTTCTCACGCTACGATTTTTTAAAATCCGCCAGGGACGGAACGAACGCTTGGCAGGTGGCGTTCGTGACGGACAGTCAAGCAGTTAATGCGCACCGAGCTGCAGGCCATTTGGACCTGGCCCAGCCTAGATGTGAGTATTCAAAGTCAGCACGTTTGTTTCAAAGTTCTCCACCAATTCGTTGTAATTGCGTGTGTGCGCGTGAACACCAGGTTTGTGGAGGAGTTCGTCCTTGGACTGTACAAGGGGAGACAGTGTGTGGCCTGGCTGCGTGAGGTTGCAGTTTGCTGGGCATGAGAGATTGGCATGTGGTGCCCTGGAGGTGTGGTTGTTCCAGGACGGGCAAGGTGGGGTAGTGTGGCTGGGTGACGGTGCGCTTCACTGGGGATGTGGCTGTGAGTTGCAGGCCCATTCCTTTGAATGACAGAAAGGATCTGATTTGTTTCCAGGTTTAAACGTACTTTGCTGGGTATGACTGTGACCTCTTGGGCCAGGAAGTCTGTTTCTAGTTTTATTTAAACAGTCAAACTGCGTGAAGTGTGCCCAGGCCCAGAGCTACTTTGCTGGGCATGGCTGTGTGACCTCTTGGGCCTGGAAGTCTGGTTGTAGTATGATTTTAAAGGGTCAAATGTTCTCCATTGTGTGTCCAGGTTTAAGGCTACTTTGCTGGGCATGTGATTTGGACCCATCGGGTACGGAAGCCTTTCCGTCACGTGCTCGTTTTCCACGCCTTCAGCGCAGGTAGCCTGCGAATTTAAAACCGACGTGCATTTTATTCTTTTCCCCTTTTATCCTTTCATATCTCTCCGCTACCTTGGAGAAGAGAGACGCACGCGGGTAAATAAAATGTAAATATCTCTAAATATCTGTATAATATGTAAATAAAAGGAAGATGTGGTTGTGTAGTGTAGTCGTTTGATTATAAATAATCTCATAATAATTTTATCCACAAATTCTTATACATTTATAGATGTTTATCTCTCTCTTTGTGTGTGTGTGTGTGTGTGTGTGTGTGTGGTTCTGTGTCACTAGTGGGGCCTGTGGCCCGATTGGAGTGTTTGCGGTGTGAGAAGGAGGAGTTGGAGAACAGTTTGTTGGAGCAGCTGAAGGAGTTGAGGTTGCAGAAGCAGAAGGAGCTGCAGGTTCTTCAGGAGATGCTGAAACACAAGCAGCAGGAGGAGACAGAGCTCCTGCAGAAACAGCAGGAGGAGGAGGAGCATAACAGGTCCATCAAGAGTAAGTACTATGGAAATGCAATAATACTAAAATAACTAATAATGAATGTTAGCCTTTAGGCTCCAATCAAAGTGATACTAATATATGTATAGTACTATATTTATATTATATTTTATATATTCAGTAGTAATTATGTAGTATATACAATCGGTGTTATATCCAGCAGTAATGATACTTGCTCTGGCAGATATGAAAATGGCCTGTGAACAGGAGAAGAAATCTCTGGAGGAAGAACTTGAGAAGCTCAGACTGTCACTGCAGGTAGAGATCCCTTATAGTGTCAGTACACATCCACCAGTAGCTCCACCTTTCACTTATAACGTCAGTACACATTCAGTACACATTCCCACCTTTCCATTGTACTGGCTGTAGTGATGATTCGTGTGTGTGTTATACCAGCCCATAGAGGAGGACATTATGAGTCTGAAAGTGGCGCTGGAGATGAAGAACCAGGAGATCAAAGATCAGCACGATCTTTTGGTCAAACTATATACTCTGTATGTATACTATATACTCTGTATGTAGTACCTGGTTTAACATTATATCCTCTGTATATATACTATATACTGTTTATGTAGTACCTGGTTTAACACTATACCCTCAGCTTACTCTATTCTGCAGATGTGAAGAAATTAAACAGAATGTGTATCTGTGTATATGTGCGCACCTGTATGTGTCTGGTTGTAGTATTATTTAAAGGGTCAAACTGCGTGAAGTGTGCCCAGGCCCAGAGCTACTTTGATGGGCATGATTCTGTGACCTCTTGGGCCTTGAAATGTGGTGCTTTGAATGATTTAAAGAGTGAAACGGTCTGAAGTGTGCCCACGTTTAAAGCAACCTTGCTGGGCATGACTGTGTGACCTCTTGGGCCAGGAAGTCTGTTTCTAGTTTTATTTAAACGGTCAAACTGCGTGAAGTGTGCCCAGGCCCAGAGCTACTTTGCTGGGCATGACTGTGTGACCTCTTGGGCCTGGAAGTCTGGTTGTAGTATGATTTTAAAGGTTCAAATGGTCTCCATTGTGTGTCCAGGTTTAAGGCTACTTTGCTGGGCATGTGATTTGGACCCATCGGGTACGTAAGCCTTTCCGTCACGTGCTCGTTTTCCACGCCTTCAGCGCAGGTAGCCTGCGAATTTAAAACCGACGTGCATTTTATTCTTTTCCCCTTTTATCCCTTCATATCTCTCCGCTACCTTGGAGAAGAGAGACGCACGCGGGTAAATAAAATGTAAATATCTCTAAATATCTGTATAATATGTAAATAAAAGGAAGAAGTGGTTGTGTAGTGTAGTCGTTTCATTATAAATAATCTCATAATAATTTTATCCACAAATTCTTATACATTTATACATGTTTATCTCTCTCTTTGTCTGTGTGTGTGTGTGTGTGTGTGTGTGTGTGTGTGTGTGTGTGTGTGTGTGGTTCTGTGTCACTAGTGGGGCCTGTGGACCGATTGGAGTGTTTGCGGTGTGAGAAGGAGGAGTTGGATAACAGTTTGTTGGAGCAGCTGAAGGAGTTGAGGTTGCAGAAGCAGAAGGAGCTGCAGGTTCTTCAGGAGATGCTGAAACACAAGCAGCAGGAGGAGACAGAGCTCCTGCAGAAACAGCAGGAGGAGGAGGAGCATAACAGGTCCATCAAGAGTAAGTACTATGGAAATGCAATAATACTAACATAACTAATAATGAATGCTAGCCTTTAGGCTCCAATAAAAGTGATACTAATATATGTATAGTACTATATATATTATATTTTATATATTCAGTAGTAATTATGTAGTATATACAATCTATGTTATATCCAGCAGTAATGATACTTGCTCTGGCAGATATGAAAATGGCCTGTGAACAGGAGAAGAAATCTCTGGAGGAAGAACTTGAGAAGCTCAGACTGTCACTGCAGGTAGAGATCCCTTATAGTGTCAGTACACATCCACCAGTACCTCCACCTTTCACTTATAACGTCAGTACACATTCAGTACACATTCCCACCTTTCCATTGTACTGGCTGTAGTGATGATTCGTGTGTGTGGGTTATACCAGCCCATAGAGGAGGACATTATGAGTCTGAAAGTGGCGCTGGAGATGAAGAACCAGGAGATCAAAGATCAGCACGATCTTTTGGTCAACCTATATACTCTGTATGTAGTACCTGGTTTAACATTATATCCTCTGTATATATACTATATACTGTTTATGTAGTACCTGGTTTAACACTATACCCTCAGCTTACTCTAGTCTGCAGATGTGAAGAAATTAAACAGAATGTGTATCTGTGTATATGTGCGCACCTGTATGTGTCTGGTTGTAGTACTATTTAAAGGGTCAAACTGCATGAAGTGTGCCCAGGCCCAGAGCTACTTTGATGGGCATGATTCTGTGACCTCTTGGGCCTTGAAATGTGGTGCTTTGAATGATTTAAAGAGTGAAACGGTCTGAAGTGTGCCCACGTTTAAAGCATCCTTGCTGGGCATGACTGTGTGACCTCTTGGGCCAGGAAGTCTGTTTCAACTTTTATTTAAACGGTCAAACTGCGTGAAGTGTGCCCATGCCCAGAGCTACTTTGCTGGGCATGACTGTGTGACCTCTTGGACCTGGAAGTCTGGTTGTAGTATGATTTTAAAGGGTCAAATGGTCTCCATTGTGTGTCCAGGTTTAAGGCTACTTTGCTTGGCATGTGATTTGGACCCATCGGGTACGGAAGCCTTTCCGTCACGTGCTCGTTTTCCACGCCTTCAGCGCAGGTAGCCTGCGAATTTAAAACCGACGTGCATTTTATTCTTTTCCCCTTTTATCCTTTCATATCTCTCCGCTACCTTGGAGAAGAGAGACGCACGCGGGTAAATAAAATGTAAATATCTGTAAATATCTGTATAATATGTCAATAAAAGGAAGAAGTGAATTATGTAGTATATACTATCTGTGTTATATCCAGCAGTAATGATACTTGCTCTGGCAGATATGAAAATGGCCTGTGAACAGGAGAAGAAATCTCTGGAGGAAGTACTTGAGAAGCACAGACTGTCACTGCAGGTAGAGATCCCTTATAGTGTCAGTACACATCCACCAGTACCTCCACCTTTCACTTATAACGTCAGTACACATTCAGTACACATTCCCACCTTTCCATTGTACTGGCTGTAGTGATGATTCGTGTGTGTGTTATACCAGCCCATAGAGGAGGACATTATGAGTCTGAAAGTGGCGCTGGAGATGAAGAACCAGGAGATCAAAGATCAGCACGATCTTTTGGTCAAACTATATACTCTGTATGTATACTATATACTCTGTATGTAGTACCTGGTTTAACACTATATCCTCTGTATATATACTATATACTGTTTATGTAGTACCTGGTTTAACACTATACCCTCAGCTTACTCTAGTCTGCAGATGTGAAGAAATTAAACAGAATGTGTATCTGTGTATATGTGTGCACCTGTATGTGTCTGGTTGTAGTATTATTTAAAGGGTCAAACTGCATGAAGTGTGCCCAGGCCCAGAGCTACTTTGCTTTGCATGACTGTGTGACCTCTTGGCCCTCGAAGTCTGGTGGTAGTAGTAGTATGATTTAAAGGAACAAAGTGATTGAAGTGTGCCCAGGCCCAGAGCTACTTTGCTGGGCATGACTGTGTGACCTCTTGGGCCAGGAAGTCTGTTTCTAGTTTTATTTAAACGGTCAAACTGCGTGAAGTGTGCCCAGGCCCAGAGCTACTTTGCTGGGCATGACTGTGTGACCTCTTGGGCCTGGAAGTCTGGTTGTAGTATAATTTTAAAGGGTCAAATGGTCTCCATTGTGTGTCCAGGTTTAAGGCTACTTTGATGGGCATGTGATTTGGACCCATCGGGTACGGAAGCCTTTCGGTCACGTGCTCGTTTTCCACGCCTTCAGCGCAGGTAGCCTGCGAATTTAAAACCGACGTGCATTTTATTCTTTTCCCCTTTTATCCCTTCATATCTCTCCGCTACCTTGGAGAAGAGAGACGCACGCGGGTAAATAAAATGTAAATATCTGTATAATATGTAAATAAAAGGAAGAAGTGGTTGTGTAGTGTAGTCGTTTGATTATAAATAATCTCATAATAATTTTATCCACAAATTCTCTATTTTATCGTTTTTTCCTGATCAATAATAGAAAAAAAAAGAAAAAAAAAGATGAACAGCACCCTCTAGCGATGAACCTCAATTATTTCAAGATAACTGTAAAACATGGCTAGGTAAAGTCGGCGTTAGAACAAAAAATGCTCAGATTAACTTGTGTCTCATGGCACGCAGCTGAGTTTAAAATTAAACACAATGAAATCAAATTAAATTGACCCAGCTGCAACAGGCTCTGCAACCACATTTTATTTCACTGATTGGTCAGTTAGCCAGGCTATACAAAACAGGCTATTGTTAGAAATTCTGCACATGTGCTTCGCTTAGCTTCACATCTCACACTGCTTATAATTATAAGATAACGTATCCACGTTCGTAATAACGTGGTGAAATCTGCCAAAAATGGTGAGACTGAGCATAATAAGTAATAAGACAATCTGAGCACTTAGTCCACATATTTCTAAATGAGAAGAAAAAGTTCCTCCAAACAATATAAGGCACACAATTCTATATGGGAAAACAGTTACAGTTGTCATTAAGAGAAGCACTACTCATTACACAGATGTCAATAACCGTCCTAATATTAATAGTTCAACAGTCTTCCTCTGTCTATTATACGCACTGTACACATGTTAAATATCTGCCTTGAAATGACAATGAAATGACTTCCGGGCGCACTGAAAATTGTTATATACACACACAGACACCCCCATACCAACATAAGCATAGTGCAACTCTTTGTTTACGCACCAGAGATTGAGTGGGCAAGTGCGTGTATATGCGAGTTTAAATTATTATACACAAATGTAAGTAGTAGGCTATTTATGTGAAAATGTTTCATATGTATGTACAAGTAGTGTTTCCCTGATTTCTCCCTAAATGGCCCCTCATAGTTCAGCAGTAATGAGGCTAGTTAGATTTTGCTCAGAATTAAGTACACTTTGGGATGTTATACGTATCACAGTCTCCGGTGAGCCGTACATGGTTGATCAATCCAGGTTGAGGTAGAGTCACTGCATTAATGACACGTCTGTTTGCATTGCCAGTTGTTGCTATGGCAGCAATGAAATTAGGAAATTCAAAGAAAAACAACTCATCTACGCTCTTGGAACTTTAGAACCCCATATGTCCTGTGGCCCGATGTCACACGTGAGGGGAATCCCATGAACACCTTTACAGATCAGTCTGTGGAAAGACACTGAAGAGGACAGAGGAAAAATGAGGCGTTTCTGGAGCTGGTGTGCTGGCCGCATCGAGGACGAATACACAGACACAAAGGATGTGGAGGGTAAATGTAAATATAATGCCACTCACACCTGCGGTTGCTGGTGCTGGCACTCATACCTGTGGTTAAAATTCCTTTTTTGTCTTTAGCGCTGCATTGTCGCCTCTATCTCCCAATAATTCATACTCGAGGCTTTAGAAATCTAAGTTTTTGGGGGGTATATGCCATTTCCTGTTATTTGTGCAGAATACACACACTTTCACTTTGGAATCCACAAAGTTTTATAAATGAGGTCCCTGAATAACATCTATCTATTTCTACACTATATGGCTTGCTAATTTGTGTGTGTGTGTGTGTGTGTGTGTGTGTGTGTGTGTTATACCAGCCCATAGAGGAGGACAAGAGTCTGAAAGTGGTGCTGGAGATGAAGAACCAGGAGATCAAAGATCAGCACGATCTTTTGGTAAAACTATATACTCTGTATGTAGTACCTGGTTTAACATTATATCCTCTGTATATATATTATATACTGTTTATGTAGTACCTGGTTTAACACTATACCCTCAGCTTACTCTAGTCTGCAGATGTGAAGAAATTAAACAGAATGTGTATCTGTGTATATGTGCGCACCTGTATGTGTCTGGTTGTAGTATTATTTAAAGGGTCAAACTGCGTGAAGTGTGCCCAGACCCAGGCATGACTCTGTGACCTCTTGGGCCAGGAAGTCTGTTTCTAGTTTTATTTAAACGGTCAAACTGCGTGAAGTGTGCCCAGGCCCAGAGCTACTTTGCTGGGCATGACTGTGTGACCTCTTGGGCCTGGAAGTCTGGTTTTAGTATGATTTTAAAGGGTCAAATGGTCTCCATTGTGTGTCCAGGTTTAAGGCTAGTTTGCTGGGCATGTGATTTGGACCCATCGGGTACGGAAGCCTTTCCCTCAAGTGCTCGTTTTATACGCCTTCAGCGCAGGTAGCCTGCGAATTTAAAACCGACGTGCATTTTATTCTTTTCCCCTTTTATCCTTTCATATCTCTCCGCTACCTTGGAGAAGAGAGACGCACGCGGGTAAATAAAATGTAAATATCTGTATAATATGTAAATAAAAGGAAGAAGTGGTTGTGTAGTGTAGTCGTTTGATTATAAATAATCTCATAATAATTTTATCCACAAATTCTCTATTTTATCGTTTTTTCCTGATCAATAATAGAAAAAAAAGAAAAAAAAAGATGAACAGCACCCTCTAGCGATGAACCTCAATTATTTCAAGATAACTGTAAAACATGGCTAGGTTAAGTCGGCGTTAGAACAAAAAATGCTCAGATTAACTTGTGTCTCATGGCACGCAGCTGAGTTTAAAATTAAACACAATGAAATCAAATTAAATTGACCCAGCTGCAACAGGCTCAGCAACCACATTTTATTTCACTGATTGGTCAGTTAGCCAGGCTATACAAAACAGGCTATTGTTAGAAATTCTGCACATGTGCTTCGCTTAGCTTCACATCTCACACTGCTTATAATTATAAGATAACGTATCCACGTTCGTAATAACGTGGTGAAATCTGCCAAAAATGGTGAGACTGAGCATAATAAGTAATAAGACAATCTGAGCACTTAGTCCACATATTTCTAAATGAGAAGAAAAAGTTCCTCCAAACAATATAAGGCACACAATTCTATATGGGAAAACAGTTACAGTTGTCATTAAGAGAAGCACTACTCATTACACAGATGTCAATAACCGTCCTAATATTAATAGTTCAACAGTCTTCCTCTGTCTATTATACGCACTGTACACATGTTAAATATCTGCCTTGAAATGACAATGAAATGACTTCCGGGCGCACTGAAAATTGTTATATACACACAGACACCCCCATACCAACATAAGCATAGTGCAACTCTTTGTTTACGCACCAGAGATTGAGTGGGCAAGTGCGTGTATATGCGAGTTTAAATTATTATACACAAATGTAAGTAGTAGGCTATTTATGTGAAAATGTTTCATATGTATGTACAAGTAGTGTTTCCCTGATTTCTCCCTAAATGGCCCCTCATAGTTCAGCAGTAATGAGGCTAGTTAGATTTTGCTCAGAATTAAGTACACTTTGGGATGTTATACGTATCACAGTCTCCGGTGAGCCGTACATGGTTGATCAATCCAGGTTGAGGTAGAGTCACTGCATTAATGACACGTCTGTTTGCATTGCCAGTTGTTGCTATGGCAGCAATGAAATTAGGAAATTCAAAGAAAAACAACTCATCTACGCTCTTGGAACTTTAGAACCCCATATGTCCTGTGGCCCGATGTCACACGTGAGGGGAATCCCATGAACACCTTTACAGATCAGTCTGTGGAAAGACACTGAAGAGGACAGAGGAAAAATGAGGCGTTTCTGGAGCTGGTGTGCTGGACGCATCGAGGACGAATACACAGACACAAAGGATGTGGAGGGTAAATGTAAATATAATGCCACTCACACCTGCGGTTGCTGGTGCTGGCACTCATACCTGTGGTTAAAATTCCTTTTTTGTCTTTAGCGCTGCATTGTCGCCTCTATCTCCCAATAATTCATACTCGAGGCTTTAGAAATCTAAGTTTTTGGGGGGTATATGCCATTTCCTGTTATTTGTGCAGAATACACACACTTTCACTTTGGAATCCACAAAGTTTTATAAATGAGGTCCCTGAATAACATCTATCTATTTCTACACTATATGGCTTGCTAATTTGTGTGTGTGTGTGTGTGTGTGTGTGTGTGTGTGTGTGTGTCTGTGTGTGTGTGTGTGTGGTTCTGTGTCACTAGTGGGGCCTGTGGCCCAATTGGAGTGTTTGCGGTGTGAGAAGGAGGAGTTGGAGAACAGTTTGTTGGAGCAGCTGAAGGAGTTGAGGTTGCAGAAGCAGAAGGAGCTGCAGGTTCTTCAGTAGATGCTGAAACACAAGCAGCAGGAGGAGACAGAGCTAACATAACTAATAACTAATAATGAATGCTAGCCTTTAGGCTCCAATAAAAGTGATACTAATATATGTATAGTACTATATATATTATATTTTATATATTCAGTAGTAATTATGTAGTATATACAATCTATGTTATATCCAGCAGTAATGATACTTGCTCTGGCAGATATGAAAATGGCCTGTGAACAGGAGAAGAAATCTCTGGAGGAAGAACTTGAGAAGCTCAGACTGTCACTGCAGGTAGAGATCCCTTATAGTGTCAGTACACATCCACCAGTACCTCCACCTTTCACTTATAACGTCAGTACACATTCAGTACACATTCCCACCTTTCCATTGTACTGGCTGTAGTGATGATTCGTATGTGTGGGTTATACCAGCCCATAGAGGAGGACATTATGAGTCTGAAAGTGGCGCTGGAGATGAAGAACCAGGAGATCAAAGATCAGCACGATCTTTTGGTCAAACTATATACTCTGTATGTATACTATATACTCTGTATGTAGTACCTGGTTTAACACTATATCCTCTGTATATATACTATATACTGTTTATGTAGCACCTGGTTTAACACTATACCCTCAGCTTACTCTAGTCTGCAGATGTGAAGAAATTAAACAGAATGTGTATCTGTGTATATGTGCACACCTGTATGTGTCTGGTTGTAGTATTATTTAAAGGGTCAAACTCCGTAAAGTGTGCCCAGGCCCAGAGCTTCTTTGATGGGCATGATTCTGTGACCTCTTGGGCCTTGAAATGTGGTGCTTTGAATGATTTAAAGAGTGAAACGGTCCACGTTTAAAGCAACCTTGCTGGGCATGACTGTGTGACCTCTTGGGCCAGGAAGTCTGTTTCTAGTTTTATTTAAACGGTCAAACTGCGTGAAGTGTGCCCAGGCCCAGAGCTACTTTGCTGGGCATGACTGTGTGACCTCTTGGGCCTGGAAGTCTGGTTGTAGTATGATTTTAAAGGGTCAAATGGTCTCCATTGTGTGTCCAGGTTTAAGGCTACTTTGCTGGGCATGTGATTTGGACCCATCGGGTACGGAAGCCTTTCCGTCACGTGCTCGTTTTCCACGCCTTCAGCGCAGGTAGCCTGCAAATTTAAAACCGACGTGCATTTTATTCTTTTCCCCTTTTATCCTTTCATATCTCTCCGCTACCTTGGAGAAGAGAGACGCACGCGGGTAAATAAAATGTAAATATCTCTAAATATCTGTATAATATGTAAATAAAAGGAAGATGTGGTTGTGTAGTGTAGTCGTTTGATTATAAATAATCTCATAATAATTTTATCCACAAATTCTTATACATTTATACATGTTTATCTCTCTCTGTGTGTGTGTGTGTGTGTGTGTGTGTGTCTGTGTGTGTGTGTGTGTGGTTCTGTGTCACTAGTGGGGCCTGTGGCCCGATTGGAGTGTTTGCGGTGTGAGAAGGAGGAGTTGGAGAACAGTTTGTTGGAGCAGCTGAAGGAGTTGAGGTTGCAGAAGCAGAAGGAGCTGCAGGTTCTTCAGGAGATGCTGAAACACAAGCAGCAGGAGGAGACAGAGCTCCTGCAGAAACAGCAGGAGGAGGAGGAGCATAACAGGTCCATCAAGAGTAAGTACTATGGAAATGCAATAATACTAAAATAACTAATAATGAATGTTAGCCTTTAGGCTCCAATCAAAGTGATACTAATATATGTATAGTACTATATTTATATTATATTTTATATATTCAGTAGTAATTATGTAGTATATACAATCGGTGTTATATCCAGCAGTAATGATACTTGCTCTGGCAGATATGAAAATGGCCTGTGAACAGGAGAAGAAATCTCTGGAGGAAGAACTTGAGAAGCTC
This sequence comes from Electrophorus electricus, assembly GCF_041902795.1. Classification (NCBI taxonomy): domain Eukaryota; kingdom Metazoa; phylum Chordata; class Actinopteri; order Gymnotiformes; family Gymnotidae; genus Electrophorus; species Electrophorus electricus. Next base: position 470,648 of record NC_137505.1, on the reverse strand, counting down.
AGACTGTCACTGCAGGTAGAGATCCCTTATAGTGTCAGTACACATCCACCAGTAGCTCCACCTTTCACTTATAACGTCAGTACACATTCAGTACACATTCCCACCTTTCCATTGTACTGGCTGTAGTGATGATTCGTGTGTGTGTTATACCAGCCCATAGAGGAGGACATTATGAGTCTGAAAGTGGCGCTGGAGATGAAGAACCAGGAGATCAAAGATCAGCACGATCTTTTGGTCAAACTATATACTCTGTATGTATACTATATACTCTGTATGTAGTACCTGGTTTAACATTATATCCTCTGTATATATACTATATACTGTTTATGTAGTACCTGGTTTAACACTATACCCTCAGCTTACTCTATTCTGCAGATGTGAAGAAATTAAACAGAATGTGTATCTGTGTATATGTGCGCACCTGTATGTGTCTGGTTGTAGTATTATTTAAAGGGTCAAACTGCGTGAAGTGTGCCCAGGCCCAGAGCTACTTTGATGGGCATGATTCTGTGACCTCTTGGGCCTTGAAATGTGGTGCTTTGAATGATTTAAAGAGTGAAACGGTCTGAAGTGTGCCCACGTTTAAAGCAACCTTGCTGGGCATGACTGTGTGACCTCTTGGGCCAGGAAGTCTGTTTCTAGTTTTATTTAAACGGTCAAACTGCGTGAAGTGTGCCCAGGCCCAGAGCTACTTTGCTGGGCATGACTGTGTGACCTCTTGGGCCTGGAAGTCTGGTTGTAGTATGATTTTAAAGGTTCAAATGGTCTCCATTGTGTGTCCAGGTTTAAGGCTACTTTGCTGGGCATGTGATTTGGACCCATCGGGTACGGAAGCCTTTCCGTCACGTGCTCGTTTTCCACGCCTTCAGCGCAGGTAGCCTGCGAATTTAAAACCGACGTGCATTTTATTCTTTTCCCCTTTTATCCCTTCATATCTCTCCGCTACCTTGGAGAAGAGAGACGCACGCGGGTAAATAAAATGTAAATATCTGTATAATATGTAAATAAAAGGAAGAAGTGGTTGTGTAGTGTAGTCGTTTGATTATAAATAATCTCATAATAATTTTATCCACAAATTCTTATACATTTATACATGTTTATCTCTCTCTGTGTGTGTGTGTGTGTGTGTGTGTGTGGTTCTGTGTCACTAGTGGGGCCTGTGGCCCGATTGGATTGTTTGCGGTGTGAGAAGGAGGAGTTGGAGAACAATTTGTTGGAGCAGCTGAAGGAGTTGAGGTTGCAGAAGCAGAAGGAGCTGCAGGTTCTTCAGGAGATGCTGAAACACAAGCAGCAGGAGGAGACAGAGCTCCTGCAGAAACAGCAGGAGGAGGAAGAGCATAACAGGTCCATCAAGAGTAAGTACTATGGAAATGCAATAATACTAACATAACTAATAATGAATGTTAGCCTTTAGGCTCCAATAAAAGTGATACTAATATATGTATAGTACTATATATATTATATTTTATATATTCAGTAGTAATTATGTAGTATATACAATCTGTGTTATATCCAGCAGTAATGATACTTGCTCTGGCAGATATGAAAATGGCCTGTGAACAGGAGAAGAAATCTCTGGAGGAAGAACTTGAGAAGCTCAGACTGTCACTGCAGGTAGAGATCCCTTATAGTGTCAGTACGCATCCACCAGTACCTCCACCTCTCACTTATAACGTCAGTACACATTCAGTACATATTCCCACCTTTCCATTGTACTGGCTGTAGTGATGATTCGTGTGTGTGTTATACCAGCCCATAGAGGAGGACATTATGAGTCTCAAAGTGGCGCTGGAGATGAAGAACCAGGAGATCAAAGATCACCACGATCTTTTGGTCAAACTATATACTCTGTATGTAGTACCTGGTTTAACATTATATCCTCTGTTTATATATTATATACTGTTTATGTAGTACCTGGTTTAACACTTTACCCTCAGCTTACTCTAGTCTGCAGATGTGAAGAAATTAAACAGAATGTGCATCTGTGTATATGTGCGCACATGTATGTGTCTGGTTGTAGTATTATTTAAAGGGTCAAACTGCATGAAGTGTGCCCAGGCCCAGAGCTACTTTGATGGGCATGATTCTGTGACCTCTTCGGCCTTGAAATGTGGTGCTTTGAATGATTTAAAGAGTGAAACGGTCTGAAGTGTGCCCACGTTTAAAGCATCCTTGCTGGGCATGACTGTGTGACCTCTTGGGCCAGGAAGTCTGTTTCTACTTTTATTTAAACGGTCAAACTGCGTGAAGTGTGCCCATGCCCAGAGCTACTTTGCTGGGCATGACTGTGTGACCTCTTGGGCCTGGAAGTCTGGTTGTAGTATGATTTTAAAGGGTCAAATGGTCTCCATTGTGTGTCCAGGTTTAAGGCTACTTTGCTTGGCATGTGATTTGGACCCATCGGGTACGGAAGCCTTTCCGTCACGTGCTCGTTTTCCACGCCTTCAGCGGAGGTAGCCTGCGAATTTAAAACCGACGTGCATTTTATTCTTTTCCCCTTTTATCCTTTCATATCTCTCCGCTACCTTGGAGAAGAGAGACGCACGCGGGTAAATAAAATGTAAATATCTGTAAATATCTGTATAATATGTAAATAAAAGCAAGAAGTGAATTATGTAGTATATACTATCTGTGTTATATCCAGCAGTAATGATACTTGCTCTGGCAGATATGAAAATGGCCTGTGAACAGGAGAAGAAATCTCTGGAGGAAGTACTTGAGAAGCACAGACTGTCACTGCAGGTAGAGATCCCTTATAGTGTCAGTACACATCCACCAGTACCTCCACCTTTCACTTATAACGTCAGTACACATTCAGTACACATTCCCACCTTTCCATTGTACTGGCTGTAGTGATGATTCGTGTGTGTGTTATACCAGCCCATAGAGGAGGACATTATGAGTCTGAAAGTGGCGCTGGAGATGAAGAACCAGGAGATCAAAGATCAGCACGATCTTTTGGTCAAACTATATACTCTGTATGTATACTATATACCCTGTATGTAGTACCTGGTTTAACACTATATCCTCTGTATATATACTATATACTGTTTATGTAGTACCTGGTTTAACACTATACCCTCAGCTTACTCTAGTCTGCAGATGTGAAGAAATTTAAACAGAATGTGTATCTGTGTATATGTGCACACCTGTATGTGTCTGGTTGTAGTATTATTTAAAGGGTCAAACTGCATGAAGTGTGCCCAGGCCCAGAGCTACTTTGCTGTGCATGACTGTGTGACCTCTTGGCCCTGGAAATCTGGTGGTAGTAGTAGTATGATTTAAAGGAACAAAGTGATTGAAGTGTGCCCAGGCCCAGAGCTACTTTGCAGGGCATGACTGTGTGACCTCTTGGGCCAGGAAGTCTGTTTCTAGTTTTATTTAAACGGTCAAACTGCGTGAAGTGTGCCCAGGCCCAGAGCTACTTTGCTGGGCATGACTGTGTGACCTCTTGGGCCTGGAAGTCTGGTTGTAGTATGATTTTAAAGGGTCAAATGGTCTCCATTGTGTGTCCAGGTTTAAGGCTACTTTGCTGGGCATGTGATTTGGACCCATCGGGTACGGAAGCCTTTCCGTCACGTGCTCGTTTTCCACGCCTTCAGCGCAGGTAGCCTGCGAATTTAACACCGACGTGCATTTTATTCTTTTCCCCTTTTATCCCTTCATATCTCTCCGCTACCTTGGAGAAGAGAGACGCACGCGGGTAAATAAAATGTAAATATCTCTAAATATCTGTATAATATGTAAATAAAAGGAAGAAGTGGTTGTGTAGTGTAGTCGTTTCATTATAAATAATCTCATAATAATTTTATCCACAAATTCTTATACATTTATACATGTTTATCTCTCTCTGTGTGTGTGTGTGTGTGTGTGTGTGTGTGTGTGTGTGTGTGTGTGTGTGCTTCTGTGTCACTAGTGGGGCCTGTGGCCCGATTGGAGTGTTTGCGGTGTGAGAAGGAGGAGTTGGAGAACAGTTTGTTGGAGCAGCTGAAGGAGTTGAGGTTGCAGAAGCAGAAGGAGCTGCAGGTTCTTCAGGAGATGCTGAAACACAAGCAGCATGAGGAGACAGAGCTCCTGCAGAAACAGCAGGAGGAGGAGGAGCATAACAGGTCCATCAAGAGTAAGTACTATGGAAATGCAATAATACTAACATAACTAATAATGAATGCTAGCCTTTAGGCTCCAATAAAAGTGATACTAATATATGTATAGTACTATATATATTATATTTTATATATTCAGTAGTAATTATGTAGTATATACAATCTATGTTATATCCAGCAGTAATGATACTTGCTCTGGCAGATATGAAAATGGCCTGTGAACAGGAGAAGAAATCTCTGGAGGAAGAACTTGAGAAGCTCAGACTGTCACTGCAGGTAGAGATCCCTTATAGTGTCAGTACACATCCACCAGTACCTCCACCTTTCACTTATAACGTCAGTACACATTCAGTACACATTCCCACCTTTCCATTGTACTGGCTGTAGTGATGATTCGTATGTGTGGGTTATACCAGCCCATAGAGGAGGACATTATGAGTCTGAAAGTGGCGCTGGAGATGAAGAACCAGGAGATCAAAGATCAGCACGATCTTTTGGTCAAACTATATACTCTGTATGTATACTATATACTCTGTATGTAGTACCTGGTTTAACACTATATCCTCTTTATATATACTATATACTGTTTATGTAGCTCCTGGTTTAACACTATACCCTCAGCTTACTCTAGTCTGCAGATGTGAAGAAATTAAACAGAATGTGTATCTGTGTATATGTGCGCACCTGTATGTGTCTGGTTGTAGTATTATTTAAAGGGTCAAACTCCGTAAAGTGTGCCCAGGCCCAGAGCTACTTTGATGGGCATGATTCTGTGACCTCTTGGGCCTTGAAATGTGGTGCTTTGAATGATTTAAAGAGTGAAACGGTCTGAAGTGTGCCCACGTTTAAAGCAACCTTGCTGGGCATGACTGTGTGACCTCTTGGGCCAGGAAGTCTGTTTCTAGTTTTATTTAAACGGTCAAACTGCGTGAAGTGTGCCCAGGCCCAGAGCTACTTTGCTGGGCATGACTGTGTGACCTCTTGGGCCTGGAAGTCTGGTTGTAGTATGATTTTAAAGGGTCAAATGGTCTCCATTGTGTGTCCAGGTTTAAGGCTACTTTGCTGGGCATGTGATTTGGACCCATCGGGTACGGAAGCCTTTCCGTCACGTGCTCGTTTTCCACGCCTTCAGCGCAGGTAGCCTGCGAATTTAACACCGACGTGCATTTTATTCTTTTCCCCTTTTATCCCTTCATATCTCTCCGCTACCTTGGAGAAGAGAGACGCACGCGGGTAAATAAAATGTAAATATCTCTAAATATCTGTATAATATGTAAATAAAAGGAAGAAGTGGTTGTGTAGTGTAGTCGTTTCATTATAAATAATCTCATAATAATTTTATCCACAAATTCTTATACATTTATACATGTTTATCTCTCTCTGTGTGTGTGTGTGTGTGTGTGTGTGTGTGTGTGTGGTTCTGTGTCACTAGTGGGGCCTGTGGCCCGATTGGAGTGTTTGCGGTGTGAGAAGGAGGAGTTGGAGAACAGTTTGTTGGAGCAGCTGAAGGAGTTGAGGTTGCAGAAGCAGAAGGAGCTGCAGGTTCTTCAGGAGATGCTGAAACACAAGCAGCATGAGGAGACAGAGCTCCTGCAGAAACAGCAGGAGGAGGAGGAGCATAACAGGTCCATCAAGAGTAAGTACTATGGAAATGCAATAATACTAACATAACTAATAATGAATGCTAGCCTTTAGGCTCCAATAAAAGTGATACTAATATATGTATAGTACTATATATATTATATTTTATATATTCAGTAGTAATTATGTAGTATATACAATCTATGTTATATCCAGCAGTAATGATACTTGCTCTGGCAGATATGAAAATGGCCTGTGAACAGGAGAAGAAATCTCTGGAGGAAGAACTTGAGAAGCTCAGACTGTCACTGCAGGTAGAGATCCCTTATAGTGTCAGTACACATCCACCAGTACCTCCACCTTTCACTTATAACGTCAGTACACATTCAGTACACATTCCCACCTTTCCATTGTACTGGCTGTAGTGATGATTCGTATGTGTGGGTTATACCAGCCCATAGAGGAGGACATTATGAGTCTGAAAGTGGCGCTGGAGATGAAGAACCAGGAGATCAAAGATCAGCACGATCTTTTGGTCAAACTATATACTCTGTATGTATACTATATACTCTGTATGTAGTACCTGGTTTAACATTATATCCTCTGTTTATATATTATATACTGTTTATGTAGTACCTGGTTTAACACTTTACCCTCAGCTTACTCTAGTCTGCAGATGTGAAGAAATTAAACAGAATGTGCATCTGTGTATATGTGCGCACCTGTATGTGTCTGGTTGTAGTATTATTTAAAGGGTCAAACTGCATGAAGTGTGCCCAGGCCCAGAGCTACTTTGATGGGCATGATTCTGTGACCTCTTCGGCCTTGAAATGTGGTGCTTTGAATGATTTAAAGAGTGAAACGGTCTGAAGTGTGCCCACGTTTAAAGCATCCTTGCTGGGCATGACTGTGTGACCTCTTGGGCCAGGAAGTCTGTTTCTACTTTTATTTAAACGGTCAAACTGCGTGAAGTGTGCCCATGCCCAGAGCTACTTTGCTGGGCATGACTGTGTGACCTCTTGGGCCTGGAAGTCTGGTTGTAGTATGATTTTAAAGGGTCAAATGGTCTCCATTGTGTGTCCAGGTTTAAGGCTACTTTGCTTGGCATGTGATTTGGACCCATCGGGTACGGAAGCCTTTCCGTCACGTGCTCGTTTTCCACGCCTTCAGCGGAGGTAGCCTGCGAATTTAAAACCGACGTGCATTTTATTCTTTTCCCCTTTTATCCTTTCATATCTCTCCGCTACCTTGGAGAAGAGAGACGCACGCGGGTAAATAAAATGTAAATATCTGTAAATATCTGTATAATATGTAAATAAAAGCAAGAAGTGAATTATGTAGTATATACTATCTGTGTTATATCCAGCAGTAATGATACTTGCTCTGGCAGATATGAAAATGGCCTGTGAACAGGAGAAGAAATCTCTGGAGGAAGTACTTGAGAAGCACAGACTGTCACTGCAGGTAGAGATCCCTTATAGTGTCAGTACACATCCACCAGTACCTCCACCTTTCACTTATAACGTCAGTACACATTCAGTACACATTCCCACCTTTCCATTGTACTGGCTGTAGTGATGATTCGTGTGTGTGTTATACCAGCCCATAGAGGAGGACATTATGAGTCTGAAAGTGGCGCTGGAGATGAAGAACCAGGAGATCAAAGATCAGCACGATCTTTTGGTCAAACTATATACTCTGTATGTATACTATATACCCTGTATGTAGTACCTGGTTTAACACTATATCCTCTGTATATATACTATATACTGTTTATGTAGTACCTGGTTTAACACTATACCCTCAGCTTACTCTAGTCTGCAGATGTGAAGAAATTTAAACAGAATGTGTATCTGTGTATATGTGCACACCTGTATGTGTCTGGTTGTAGTATTATTTAAAGGGTCAAACTGCATGAAGTGTGCCCAGGCCCAGAGCTACTTTGCTGTGCATGACTGTGTGACCTCTTGGCCCTGGAAATCTGGTGGTAGTAGTAGTATGATTTAAAGGAACAAAGTGATTGAAGTGTGCCCAGGCCCAGAGCTACTTTGCAGGGCATGACTGTGTGACCTCTTGGGCCAGGAAGTCTGTTTCTAGTTTTATTTAAACGGTCAAACTGCGTGAAGTGTGCCCAGGCCCAGAGCTACTTTGCTGGGCATGACTGTGTGACCTCTTGGGCCTGGAAGTCTGGTTGTAGTATGATTTTAAAGGGTCAAATGGTCTCCATTGTGTGTCCAGGTTTAAGGCTACTTTGCTGGGCATGTGATTTGGACCCATCGGGTACGGAAGCCTTTCCGTCACGTGCTCGTTTTCCACGCCTTCAGCGCAGGTAGCCTGCGAATTTAACACCGACGTGCATTTTATTCTTTTCCCCTTTTATCCCTTCATATCTCTCCGCTACCTTGGAGAAGAGAGACGCACGCGGGTAAATAAAATGTAAATATCTCTAAATATCTGTATAATATGTAAATAAAAGGAAGAAGTGGTTGTGTAGTGTAGTCGTTTCATTATAAATAATCTCATAATAATTTTATCCACAAATTCTTATACATTTATACATGTTTATCTCTCTCTGTGTGTGTGTGTGTGTGTGTGTGTGTGTGTGTGTGTGTGTGTGTGTGCTTCTGTGTCACTAGTGGGGCCTGTGGCCCGATTGGAGTGTTTGCGGTGTGAGAAGGAGGAGTTGGAGAACAGTTTGTTGGAGCAGCTGAAGGAGTTGAGGTTGCAGAAGCAGAAGGAGCTGCAGGTTCTTCAGGAGATGCTGAAACACAAGCAGCATGAGGAGACAGAGCTCCTGCAGAAACAGCAGGAGGAGGAGGAGCATAACAGGTCCATCAAGAGTAAGTACTATGGAAATGCAATAATACTAACATAACTAATAATGAATGCTAGCCTTTAGGCTCCAATAAAAGTGATACTAATATATGTATAGTACTATATATATTATATTTTATATATTCAGTAGTAATTATGTAGTATATACAATCTATGTTATATCCAGCAGTAATGATACTTGCTCTGGCAGATATGAAAATGGCCTGTGAACAGGAGAAGAAATCTCTGGAGGAAGAACTTGAGAAGCTCAGACTGTCACTGCAGGTAGAGATCCCTTATAGTGTCAGTACACATCCACCAGTACCTCCACCTTTCACTTATAACGTCAGTACACATTCAGTACACATTCCCACCTTTCCATTGTACTGGCTGTAGTGATGATTCGTATGTGTGGGTTATACCAGCCCATAGAGGAGGACATTATGAGTCTGAAAGTGGCGCTGGAGATGAAGAACCAGGAGATCAAAGATCAGCACGATCTTTTGGTCAAACTATATACTCTGTATGTATACTATATACTCTGTATGTAGTACCTGGTTTAACACTATATCCTCTTTATATATACTATATACTGTTTATGTAGCTCCTGGTTTAACACTATACCCTCAGCTTACTCTAGTCTGCAGATGTGAAGAAATTAAACAGAATGTGTATCTGTGTATATGTGCGCACCTGTATGTGTCTGGTTGTAGTATTATTTAAAGGGTCAAACTCCGTAAAGTGTGCCCAGGCCCAGAGCTACTTTGATGGGCATGATTCTGTGACCTCTTGGGCCTTGAAATGTGGTGCTTTGAATGATTTAAAGAGTGAAACGGTCTGAAGTGTGCCCACGTTTAAAGCAACCTTGCTGGGCATGACTGTGTGACCTCTTGGGCCAGGAAGTCTGTTTCTAGTTTTATTTAAACGGTCAAACTGCGTGAAGTGTGCCCAGGCCCAGAGCTACTTTGCTGGGCATGACTGTGTGACCTCTTGGGCCTGGAAGTCTGGTTGTAGTATGATTTTAAAGGGTCAAATGGTCTCCATTGTGTGTCCAGGTTTAAGGCTACTTTGCTGGGCATGTGATTTGGACCCATCGGGTACGGAAGCCTTTCCGTCACGTGCTCGTTTTCCACGCCTTCAGCGCAGGTAGCCTGCGAATTTAACACCGACGTGCATTTTATTCTTTTCCCCTTTTATCCCTTCATATCTCTCCGCTACCTTGGAGAAGAGAGACGCACGCGGGTAAATAAAATGTAAATATCTCTAAATATCTGTATAATATGTAAATAAAAGGAAGAAGTGGTTGTGTAGTGTAGTCGTTTCATTATAAATAATCTCATAATAATTTTATCCACAAATTCTTATACATTTATACATGTTTATCTCTCTCTGTGTGTGTGTGTGTGTGTGTGTGTGTGTGTGTGTGTGTGTGTGTGTGCTTCTGTGTCACTAGTGGGGCCTGTGGCCCGATTGGAGTGTTTGCGGTGTGAGAAGGAGGAGTTGGAGAACAGTTTGTTGGAGCAGCTGAAGGAGTTGAGGTTGCAGAAGCAGAAGGAGCTGCAGGTTCTTCAGGAGATGCTGAAACACAAGCAGCATGAGGAGACAGAGCTCCTGCAGAAACAGCAGGAGGAGGAGGAGCATAACAGGTCCATCAAGAGTAAGTACTATGGAAATGCAATAATACTAACATAACTAATAATGAATGCTAGCCTTTAGGCTCCAATAAAAGTGATACTAATATATGTATAGTACTATATATATTATATTTTATATATTCAGTAGTAATTATGTAGTATATACAATCTATGTTATATCCAGCAGTAATGATACTTGCTCTGGCAGATATGAAAATGGCCTGTGAACAGGAGAAGAAATCTCTGGAGGAAGAACTTGAGAAGCTCAGACTGTCACTGCAGGTAGAGATCCCTTATAGTGTCAGTACACATCCACCAGTACCTCCACCTTTCACTTATAACGTCAGTACACATTCAGTACACATTCCCACCTTTCCATTGTACTGGCTGTAGTGATGATTCGTATGTGTGGGTTATACCAGCCCATAGAGGAGGACATTATGAGTCTGAAAGTGGCGCTGGAGATGAAGAACCAGGAGATCAAAGATCAGCACGATCTTTTGGTCAAACTATATACTCTGTATGTATACTATATACTCTGTATGTAGTACCTGGTTTAACACTATATCCTCTTTATATATACTATATACTGTTTATGTAGCTCCTGGTTTAACACTATACCCTCAGCTTACTCTAGTCTGCAGATGTGAAGAAATTAAACAGAATGTGTATCTGTGTATATGTGCGCACCTGTATGTGTCTGGTTGTAGTATTATTTAAAGGGTCAAACTCCGTAAAGTGTGCCCAGGCCCAGAGCTACTTTGATGGGCATGATTCTGTGACCTCTTGGGCCTTGAAATGTGGTGCTTTGAATGATTTAAAGAGTGAAACGGTCTGAAGTGTGCCCACGTTTAAAGCAACCTTGCTGGGCATGACTGTGTGACCTCTTGGGCCAGGAAGTCTGTTTCTAGTTTTATTTAAACGGTCAAACTGCGTGAAGTGTGCCCAGGCCCAGAGCTACTTTGCTGGGCATGACTGTGTGACCTCTTGGGCCTGGAAGTCTGGTTGTAGTATGATTTTAAAGGGTCAAATGGTCTCCATTGTGTGTCCAGGTTTAAGGCTACTTTGCTGGGCATGTGATTTGGACCCATCGGGTACGGAAGCCTTTCCGTCACGTGCTCGTTTTCCACGCCTTCAGCGCAGGTAGCCTGCGAATTTAACACCGACGTGCATTTTATTCTTTTCCCCTTTTATCCCTTCATATCTCTCCGCTACCTTGGAGAAGAGAGACGCACGCGGGTAAATAAAATGTAAATATCTCTAAATATCTGTATAATATGTAAATAAAAGGAAGAAGTGGTTGTGTAGTGTAGTCGTTTCATTATAAATAATCTCATAATAATTTTATCCACAAATTCTTATACATTTATACATGTTTATCTCTCTCTGTGTGTGTGTGTGTGTGTGTGTGTGTGTGTGTGTGGTTCTGTGTCACTAGTGGGGCCTGTGGCCCGATTGGAGTGTTTGCGGTGTGAGAAGGAGGAGTTGGAGAACAGTTTGTTGGAGCAGCTGAAGGAGTTGAGGTTGCAGAAGCAGAAGGAGCTGCAGGTTCTTCAGGAGATGCTGAAACACAAGCAGCATGAGGAGACAGAGCTCCTGCAGAAACAGCAGGAGGAGGAGGAGCATAACAGGTCCATCAAGAGTAAGTACTATGGAAATGCAATAATACTAACATAACTAATAATGAATGCTAGCCTTTAGGCTCCAATAAAAGTGATACTAATATATGTATAGTACTATATATATTATATTTTATATATTCAGTAGTAATTATGTAGTATATACAATCTATGTTATATCCAGCAGTAATGATACTTGCTCTGGCAGATATGAAAATGGCCTGTGAACAGGAGAAGAAATCTCTGGAGGAAGAACTTGAGAAGCTCAGACTGTCACTGCAGGTAGAGATCCCTTATAGTGTCAGTACACATCCACCAGTACCTCCACCTTTCACTTATAACGTCAGTACACATTCAGTACACATTCCCACCTTTCCATTGTACTGGCTGTAGTGATGATTCGTATGTGTGGGTTATACCAGCCCATAGAGGAGGACATTATGAGTCTGAAAGTGGCGCTGGAGATGAAGAACCAGGAGATCAAAGATCAGCACGATCTTTTGGTCAAACTATATACTCTGTATGTACCTGGTTTAACACTATATCCTCTTTATATATACTATATACTGTTTATGTAGCTCCTGGTTTAACACTATACCCTCAGCTTACTCTAGTCTGCAGATGTGAAGAAATTAAACAGAATGTGTATCTGTGTATATGTGCGCACCTGTATGTGTCTGGTTGTAGTATTATTTAAAGGGTCAAACTCCGTAAAGTGTGCCCAGGCCCAGAGCTACTTTGATGGGCATGATTCTGTGACCTCTTGGGCCTTGAAATGTGGTGCTTTGAATGATTTAAAGAGTGAAACGGTCTGAAGTGTGCCCACGTTTAAAGCAACCTTGCTGGGCATGACTGTGTGACCTCTTGGGCCAGGAAGTCTGTTTCTAGTTTTATTTAAACGGTCAAACTGCGTGAAGTGTGCCCAGGCCCAGAGCTACTTTGCTGGGCATGACTGTGTGACCTCTTGGGCCTGGAAGTCTGGTTGTAGTATGATTTTAAAGGGTCAAATGGTCTCCATTGTGTGTCCAGGTTTAAGGCTACTTTGCTGGGCATGTGATTTGGACCCATCGGGTACGGAAGCCTTTCCGTCACGTGTTCGTTTTCCACGCCTTCAGCGCAGGTAGCCTGCGAATTTAAAACCGACGTGCATTTTATTCTTTTCCCCTTTTATCCTTTCATATCTCTCCGCTACCTTGGAGAAGAGAGACGCACGCGGGTAAATAAAATGTAAATATCTCTAAATATCTGTATAATATGTAAATAAAAGGAAGATGTGGTTGTGTAGTGTAGTCGTTTGATTATAAATAATCTCATAATAATTTTATCCACAAATTCTTATACATTTATACATGTTTATCTCTCTCTCTGTGTGTGTGTGTGTGTGTGTGTGTGTCTGTGTGTGTGTGTGTGTGGTTCTGTGTCACTAGTGGGGCCTGTGGCCCGATTGGAGTGTTTGCGGTGTGAGAAGGAGGAGTTGGAGAACAGTTTGTTTGAGCAGCTGAAGGAGTTGAGGTTGCAGAAGCAGAAGGAGCTGCAGGTTCTTCAGGAGATGCTGAAACACAAGCAGCAGGAGGAGACAGAGCTCCTGCAGAAACAGCAGGAGGAGGAGGAGCATAACAGGTCCATCAAGAGTAAGTACTATGGAAATGCAATAATACTAACATAACTAATAATGAATGTTAGCCTTTAGGCTCCAATAAAAGTGACACTAATATATGTATAGTACTATATATATTATATTTTATATATTCAGCAGTAATTATGTAGTATATACAATCTGTGTTATATCCAGCAGTAATGATACTTGCTCTGGCAGATATGAAAATGGCCTGTGAACAGGAGAAGAAATCTCTGGAGGAAGAACTTGAGAAGCTCAAACTGTCACTGCAGATAGAGATCCCTTATAGTGTCAGTACACATCCACCAGTACCACTACCTCTCACTTATAACGTCAGTACACATTCAGTACACATTCCCACCTTTCCATTGTACTGGCTGTAGTGATGATTCGTGTGTGTGTTATACCAGCCCATAGAGGAGGACATTATGAGTCTGAAAGTGGCGCTGGAGATGAAGAACCAGGAGATCAAAGATCAGCACGATCTTTTGGTCAAACTATATACTCTGTATGTATACTATATCGAACCCACGGTTTTCACGCTACGATTTTTTAAAATGTGGTGAGCTGCGGAGAAAAGACGCGGTCCGGACGTATTTGTGGCTTAATATCTCTTGTCTCCTTGGGAGTAGGAAGTCTGTTCATGGCTCTTTGGAAAGGGCTGCATCTCCCCTCTAATCTCCTTCGAGCTTCAAGCGGATTGGACCCACGGTTATCACGCTACGATTTTTTAAAGCCGCCAGGGACGGGCCGAAAGCGTGGCAGGTGGCGTTCGTTAGGGACAGTCATGGAGGTGATGCGCACCGAGTTGCACGCCATTTGGACTTGGCCAGACCTAGATGTGAGCGTTCAAAGTCAGCGCGTTTGTTTAAACTTTCTCCTCCAATTCGTTGCAACTGCTCAAGCGTTTCTCGCTCATCCGACTGGAGCGTAACGCTTTATATGTTAATATCTCTTGTCTCCTTGGGAGTAGGAAGTCTGTTCATGGATCTTTGGAAAGGGCTGCATCTCCCCTGTAATCGCCTTCGAGCGGCACGCGGATCGAACCCACGGTTTTCACGCTATGATTTTTTTAAATGTGGTGCGCGGCGGAGAAAATGCGCGCGTCGGACGTCATTTCGGCTTAATATCTCTTGTCTCCTTGGGAGTAGAAAGTCTTTTCATGGCTCTTTGGAAAGGGCTGCATCTCCCCTGTAATCGCCTTTAAGCGGCACGCGGATCGGACCCACCGTTCTCACGCTAAGATTTTTTAAATGTGGTGCGCGGCGGAGAAAATGCGCGTGTCGGACATCATTGCTGCTTAATATCTCTTGTCTCCTTGGGAGTAGGAAATCTGTTCATGACTCTTTGGAAAGGGCTGCATCTCCCCTGTAATCGCCTTCGAGCGGCACGCGGATCGAACCCACGGTTTTCACGCTATGATTTTTTAAAATGTGGTGCGCGGCGGAGAAAATGCGCGCATCGGACGTCATTGCGGCTTAATATCTCTTGTCTCCTTGGGAATAGAAAGTCTTTTCATGGCTCTTTGGAAAGGGTTGCATCTCCCCTGTAATCGCCTTTAAGCGGCACGCGGATCGGACCCACCGTTCTTACGCTACGATTTTTTTAAATGTGGTGCGCGGCGTAGAAAAGACGCGCGTAGGACGTATTTGCGGCTTAATATCTTTGGGCTCCTTGGGAGTAGGAAGTCTGTTCATGCCTCTTTGGAAAGAGCTGCATCTCCCCTGTAATCGCCTTCGAGCGGCACGCGGATCGAACCCACGGTTTTCACGCTATGATTTTTTTAAATGTGCTGCGCGGCGGAGAAAATGAGCGCGTCGGACGTCATTGCGGCTTAATATCTCTTGTCTCCTTGGGAGTAGAAAGTCTTTTCATGGTTCTTTGGAAAGGGTTGCATCTCCCCTGTAATCGCCTTTAAGCGGCACGCGGATCGGACCCACCGTTCTTACGCTACGATTTTTTAAATGTGGTGCGCGGCGTAGAAAAGACGCGCGTAGGACTTATTTGCGGCTTAATATCTTTGGGCTCCTTGGGAGTAGAAAGTCTGTTCATGGCTCTTTGGAAAGGGCTGCATCTCCCCTGTAATCGCCTTCGCGCGGCACGCGGATCGGAACCATCATTATCACGCTACGATTTTTTAATGCCGACAGGGACGGGCCGAAAGCTTGGCAGGTGGCGTTCGTTAGGAAAAGTCATGGACGTGATGCGGACCGAGTTGCAGGCCATTTGGACCTGGCCCGGCCTAGATGTGAGCCTTCAAAGTCAGCGCGTTTGTTTAAACTTTCTCCTCCAATTCGTTGCAATTGTACAAGCGTTTCTCGCTCATCCGACTGGAGCTTAACGCTTTATCTGTTAATATCTCTGGTCTCCTTGGGAGTAGAAAGTCTGTTCATGGCTCTTTGGAAAGGGATGCATCTCCCCTGTAATCGCCTTTAAGCGGCACGCGGATCGGACCCACCGTTCTCACGCTACGATTTTTTAAACGTGGTGCGCGTCGGAGAAAATGCGCGTAATATCTCTTGTCTCCTTGGGAGTAGAAAGTCTGTTCATGGCTCTTTGGAAAGGGCTGTATCTCCCCTGTAATCGCCTTCGAGCGGCACGCGCATCGGAACCATCGTTATCACGCTACGATTTTTTAATGCCGCCAGGGATAGGCCGAAAGCGTGGCAGGTGGCATTCGTTAGCGACAGTCATGGAGGTGATGCGCACCGAGTTGCACGCCATTTGGAGTTGGCCCGGCCTAGATGTGAGCGTTCAAAGTCAGCGCGTTTGTTTAAACTTTCTCCTCCAATTCGTTGCAATTGTACAAGCGTTTCTCGTTCATCCGACTGGAGCGTAACGCTTTATATGTTAATATTTCTGGTCTCCTTGGGAGTAGAAAGTCTGTTCATGGCTCTTTTGAAAGGGATGCATCTCCCCTGTAATCGCCTTCGAGCGGCACGCGGATCGAACCCACGTTTTTCACGCTACGATTTTTTTTAAATGTGTTGCGCGGCGGAGAAAAGACGCGCGCCGGACGTATTTGCGGCTTAATATCTCTTGTCTCATTGGGTGTAGAAAGTCTGTTCATGGCTCTTTGGAAAGGGCTGCATCTCCCCTGTAATCGCCTTCGAGCGGCACGCGGATCGAACCCACGTTTTTCACGCTACGATTTTTTTTAAATGTGGTGCGCGGCGGAGGAAATGCGCGCGTCGGACGTCATTTCGGCTTAATATCTCTTGTCTCCTTGGGAGTAGAAAGTCTTTTCATGGCTCTTTGGAAAGGGCTGCATCTCCGCTGTAATCGCCTTCGAGCGGCACGCGGATCGAACCCACGGTTTTCACGCTATGATTTTTTTAAATGTGGTGCGCGGCGGAGAAAATGCGCGCGTCGGACGTCATTTCGGCTTAATATCTATTGTCTCCTTGGGAGTAGAAAGTCTTTTCATGGCTCTTTGGAAAGGTTTGCATCTCCCTTGTAATCGCCTTTAAGCGGCACGCGGATTGGACCCACCGTTCTTCCGATACGATTTTTTAAATGTGGTGCGCGGCGTAGAAAAGACGCGCGTAGGACGTATTTGCGGCTTAATATCTTTGGGCTCCTTGGGAGTAGGAAGTCTGTTCATGCCTCTTTGGAAAGGGCTGCATCTCCCCTGTAATCGACTTCGAGCGGCACGCGGATCGAACCCACGGTTTTCACGCTATGATTTTTTAAAATGTGGTGCGCGGCGGAGGAAATGCGCGCGTCGGACGTCATTTCGGCTTAATATCTCTTGTCTCCTTGGGAGTAGAAAGTCTTTTCATGGCTCTTTGGAAAGGGCTGCATCTCCCCTGTAATCGCCTTTAAGCGGCACGCGGATCGAACCCACGGTTTTCACGCTACGATTTTTTTTAAATGTGTTGCGCGGCGGAGAATAGACGCGCGCCGGACGTATTTGCGGCTTGATATCTCTTGTCTCATTGGGAGTAGAAAGTCTGTTCATGGCTCTTTGGAAAGGGCTGCATCTCCCCTGTAATCGCCTTCGAGCGGCACGCGGATCGAACCCACGGTTTTCACGCTATGATTTTTTTAAATGTGTTGCGCGTCGGAGAAAATGCGCGCGTCGGACGTCATTGCGGCTTAATATCTCTTGTCTCCTTGGGAGTAGAAAGTCTTTTCATGGCTCTTTGGAAAGGTTTGCATCTCCCCTGTAATCGCCTTTAAGCGGCACGCGGATCGGACCCACCGTTCTTACGCTACGATTTTTTAAATGTGGTGCGCGGCGTAGAAAAGACGCGCGTAGGACGTATTTGCGGCTTAATATCTTTGGGCTCCTTGGGAGTAGGAAGTCTGTTCATGCCTCTTTGGAAAGGGCTCCATCTCCCCTGTAATCGCCTTCGAGCGGCACGCGGATCGAACCCACGGTTTTCACGCTATGATTTTTTAAACGTGGTGCGCGTCGGAGAAAATGCGCGTAATATTTCTTGTCTCCTTGGGAGTAGAAAGTCTGTTCATGGCTCTTTGGAAAGGGCTGTATCTCCCCTGTAATCGCCTTCGAGCGGCACGCGCATCGGAACCATCGTTATCACGCTACGATTTTTTAATGCCGACAGGGACGGGCTGAAAGCGTGGCAGGTGGCGTTGGTTAGGGACAGTCATGGAGGTGATGCACACCGAGTTGCACGCCATTTGGAGTTGGCCCGGCCTAGATGTGAGCGTTCAAAGTCAGCGCGTATGTTTAAACTTTCTCCTCCAATTCGTTGCAATTGTACAAGCGTTTCTCGTTCATCCGACTGGAGCGTAACGCTTTATATGTTAATATTTCTGGTCTCCTTGGGAGTAGAAAGTCTGTTCATGGCTCTTTTGAAAGGGATGCATCTCCCCTGTAATCGCCTTCGAGCGGCACGCGGATCGAACCCACGTTTTTCACGCTACGATTTTTTTTAAATGTGTTGCGCGGCGGAGAAAAGACGCGCGCCGGACGTATTTGCGGCTTAATATCTCTTGTCTCATTGGGTGTAGAAAGTCTGTTCATGGCTCTTTGGAAAGGGCTGCATCTCCCCTGTAATCGCCTTTAAGCGGCATGCGGATCGAACCCACGGTTTTCACGCTATGATTTTTTTAAATGTGCTGCGCGGCGGAGAAAATGCGCGCGTCGGATGTCATTGCGGCTTAATATCTCGTTTCCTTGGGAGTAGAAAGTCTTTTCATGGTTCTTTGGAAAGGGTTGCATCTCCCCTGTAATCGCCTTTAAGCGGCACGCGGATCGGACCCATCGTTCTCACGCTACGATTTTTTAAAATCCGCCAGGGACGGAACGAACGCTTGGCAGGTGGCGTTCGTGACGGACAGTCAAGCAGTTAATGCGCACCGAGCTGCAGGCCATTTGGACCTGGCCCAGCCTAGATGTGAGTATTCAAAGTCAGCACGTTTGTTTCAAAGTTCTCCACCAATTCGTTGTAATTGCGTGTGTGCGCGTGAACACCAGGTTTGTGGAGGAGTTCGTCCTTGGACTGTACAAGGGGAGACAGTGTGTGGCCTGGCTGCGTGAGGTTGCAGTTTGCTGGGCATGAGAGATTGGCATGTGGTGCCCTGGAGGTGTGGTTGTTCCAGGACGGGCAAGGTGGGGTAGTGTGGCTGGGTGACGGTGCGCTTCACTGGGGATGTGGTTGTGAGTTGCAGGCCCATTCCTTTGAATGACAGAAAGGATCTGATTTGTTTCCAGGTTTAAACGTACTTTGCTGGGTATGACTGTGACCTCTTGGGCCAGGAAGTCTGTTTCTAGTTTTATTTAAACGGTCAAACTGCGTGAAGTGTGCCCAGGCCCAGAGCTACTTTGCTGGGCATGGCTGTGTGACCTCTTGGGCCTGGAAGTCTGGTTGTAGTATGATTTTAAAGGGTCAAATGCTCTCCATTGTGTGTCCAGGTTTAAGGCTACTTTGCTGGGCATGTGATTTGGACCCATCGGGTACGGAAGCCTTTCCGTCACGTGCTCGTTTTCCACGCCTTCAGCGCAGGTAGCCTGCGAATTTAAAACCGACGTGCATTTTATTCTTTTCCCCTTTTATCCTTTCATATCTCTCCGCTACCTTGGAGAAGAGAGACGCACGCGGGTAAATAAAATGTAAATATCTCTAAATATCTGTATAATATGTAAATAAAAGGAAGATGTGGTTGTGTAGTGTAGTCGTTTGATTATAAATAATCTCATAATAATTTTATCCACAAATTCTTATACATTTATACATGTTTATCTCTCTCTTTGTGTGTGTGTGTGTGTGTGTGTGGTTCTGTGTCACTAGTGGGGCCTGTGGCCCGATTGGAGTGTTTGCGGTGTGAGAAGGAGGAGTTGGAGAACAGTTTCTTGGAGCAGCTGAAGGAGTTGAGGTTGCAGAAGCAGAAGGAGCTGCAGGTTCTTCAGGAGATGCTGAAACACAAGCAGCAGGAGGAGACAGAGCTCCTGCAGAAACAGCAGGAGGAGGAGGAGCATAACAGGTCCATCAAGAGTAAGTACTATGGAAATGCAATAATACTAACATAACTAATAATGAATGTTAGCCTTTAGGCTCCAATAAAAGTGACACTAATATATGTATAGTACTATATATATTATATTTTATATATTCAGCAGTAATTATGTAGTATATACAATCTGTGTTATATCCAGCAGTAATGATACTTGCTCTGGCAGATATGAAAATGGCCTGTGAACAGGAGAAGAAATCTCTGGAGGAAGAACTTGAGAAGCTCAAACTGTCACTGCAGGTAGAGATCCCTTATAGTGTCAGTACACATCCACCAGTACCACCACCTCTCACTTATAACGTCAGTACACATTTAGTACACATTCCCACCTTTCCATTGTACTGGCTGTAGTGATGATTCGTGTCTGTGTTATACCAGCCCATAGAGGAGGACATTATGAGTCTGAAAGTGGCGCTGGAGATGAAGAACCAGGAGATCAAAGATCAGCACGATCTTTTGGTCAAACTATATACTCTGTATGTATACTATATCGAACCCACGGTTTTCACGCTACAATTTTTTTAAATGTGGTGAGCTGCGGAGAAAAGACGCGGTCCGGACGTATTTGTGGCTTAATATCTCTTGTCTCCTTGGGAGTAGGAAGTCTGTTCATGGCTCTTTGGAAAGGGCTGCATCTCCCCTCTAATCGCCTTCGAGCTTCAAGCGGATTGGACCCACGGTTATCACGCTACGATTTTTTAAAGCCGCCAGGGACGGGCCGAAAGCTTGGCAGGTGGCGTTCGTTAGGGACAGTCATGGAGGTGATGCGCACCGAGTTGCACGCCATTTGGACATGGCCAGACCTAGATGTGAGCGTTCAAAGTCAGCGCGTTTGTTTAAACTTTCTCCTCCAATTCGTTGCAACTGCTCAAGCGTTTCTCGCTCATCCGACTGGAGCGTAACGCTTTATATGTTAATATCTCTTGTCTCCTTGGGAGTAGGAAGTCTGTTCATGGATCTTTGGAAAGGGCTGCATCTCCCCTGTAATCGCCTTCGAGCGGCACGCGGATCGAACCCACGGTTTTCACGCTATGATTTTTTTAAATGTGGTGCGCGGCGGAGAAAATGCGCGCGTCGGACGTCATTTCGGCTTAATATCTCTTGTCTCCTTGGGAGTAGAAAGTCTTTTCATGGCTCTTTGGAAAGGGCTGCATCTCCCCTGTAATCGCCTTTAAGCGGCACGCGGATCGGACCCACCGTTCTCACGCTAAGATTTTTTAAATGTGGTGCGCGGCGGAGAAAATGCGCGTGTCGGACATCATTGCTGCTTAATATCTCTTGTCTCCTTGGGAGTAGGAAGTCTGTTCATGGCTCTTTGGAAAGGGCTGCATCTCCCCTGTAATCGCCTTTAAGCGGCACGCGGATCGAACCCACGGTTTTCACGCTACGATTTTTTTTAAATGTGTTGCGCGGCGGAGAATAGACGCGCGCCGGACGTATTTGCGGCTTGATATCTCTTGTCTCATTGGGAGTAGAAAGTCTGTTCATGGCTCTTTGGAAAGGTTTGCATCTTCCCTGTAATCGCCTTTAAGCGGCACGCGGATCGGACCCACCGTTCTTACGCTACGATTTTTTAAATGTGGTGCGCGGCGTAGAAAAGACGCGCGTAGGACGTATTTGCGGCTTAATATCTTTGGGCTCCTTGGGAGTAGGAAGTCTGTTCATGCCTCTTTGGAAAGGGCTGCATCTCCCCTGTAATCGCCTTCGAGCGGCACGCGGATCGAACCCACGGTTTTCACGCTATGATTTTTTTAAATGTGCTGCGCGGCGGAGAAAATGCGCGCGTCGGACGTCATTGCGGCTTAATATCTCTTGTCTCCTTGGGAGTAGAAAGTCTTTTCATGGCTCTTTGGAAAGGTTTGCATCTCCCCTGTAATCGCCTTTAAGCGGCACGCGGATCGGACCCACCGTTCTTACGCTACGATTTTTTAAATGTGGTGCGCGGCGTAGAAAAGACGCGCGTAGGACGTATTTGCGGCTTAATATCTTTGGGCTCCTTGGGAGTAGGAAGTCTGTTCATGCCTCTTTGGAAAGGGCTCCATCTCCCCTGTAATCGCCTTCGAGCGGCACGCGGATCGAACCCACGGTTTTCACGCTATGATTTTTTTAAATGTGCTGCGCGGCGGACAAAATGTGCGCGTCGGACGTCATTGCGGCTTAATATCTCTTGTCTCCTTGGGAGTAGAAAGTCTTTTCATGGTTCTTTGGAAAGGGTTGCATCTCCCCTGTAATCGCCTTTAAGCGGCACGCGGATCGGACCCACCGTTCTTACGCTACGATTTTTTAAACGTGGTGCGCGTCGGAGAAAATGCGCGTAATATCTCTTGTCTCCTTGGGAGTAGAAAGTCTGTTCATGGCTCTTTGGAAAGGGCTGTATCTCCCCTGTAATCGCCTTCGAGCGGCACGCGCATCGGAACCATCGTTATCACGCTACGATTTTTTAATGCCGCCAGGGATAGGCCGAAAGCGTGGCAGGTGGCGTTCGTTAGGGACAGTCATGGAGGTGATGCACACCGAGTTGCACGCCATTTGGAGTTGGCCCGGCCTAGATGTGAGCGTTCAAAGTCAGCGCGTTTGTTTAAACTTTCTCCTCCAATTCGTTGCAATTGTACAAGCGTTTCTCGTTCATCCGACTGGAGCGTAACGATTTATATGTTAATATTTCTGGTCTCCTTGGGAGTAGAAAGTCTGTTCATGGCTCTTTTGAAAGGGATGCATCTCCCCTGTAATCGCCTTCGAGCGGCACGCGGATCGAAGCCACGTTTTTCACGCTACGATTTTTTTTAAATGTGTTGCGCGGCGGAGAAAAGACGCGCGCCGGACGTATTTGCGGCTTAATATCTCTTGTCTCATTGGGTGTAGAAAGTCTGTTCATGGCTCTTTGGAAAGGGCTGCATCTCCCCTGTAATCGCCTTCGAGCGGCACGCGGATCGAACCCACGGTTTTCACGCTATGATTTTTTTAAATGTGGTGCGCGGCGGAGGAAATGCGCGCGTCGGACGTCATTTCGGCTTAATATCTCTTGTCTCCTTGGGAGTAGAAAGTCTTTTCATGGCTCTTTGGAAAGGTTTGCATCTCCCTTGTAATCGCCTTTAAGCGGCACGCGGATTGGACCCACCGTTCTTCCGATACGATTTTTTAAATGTGGTGCGCGGCGTAGAAAAGACGCGCGTAGGACGTATTTGCGGCTTAATATCTTTGGGCTCCTTGGGAGTAGGAAGTCTGTTCATGCCTCTTTGGAAAGGGCTGCATCTCCCCTGTAATCGCCTTCGAGCGGCACGCGGATCGAACCCACGGTTTTCACGCTATGATTTTTTTAAATGTGGTGCGCGGCGGAGGAAATGCGCGCGTCGGACGTCATTTCGGCTTAATATCTCTTGTCTCATTGGGAGTAGAAAGTCTGTTCATGGCTCTTTGGAAAGGGCTGCATCTCCCCTGTAATCGCCTTCGAGCGGCACGCGGATCGAACCCACGGTTTTCACGCTATGATTTTTTTAAATGTGTTGCGCGTCGGAGAAAATGCGCGCGTCGGACGTCATTGCGGCTTAATATCTCTTGTCTCCTTGGGAGTAGAAAGTCTTTTCATGGCTCTTTGGAAAGGTTTGCATCTCCCCTGTAATCGCCTTTAAGCGGCACGCGGATCGGACCCACCGTTCTTACGCTACGATTTTTTAAATGTGGTGCGCGGCGTAGAAAAGACGCGCGTAGGACGTATTTGCGGCTTAATATCTTTGGGCTCCTTGGGAGTAGGAAGTCTGTTCATGCCTCTTTGGAAAGGGCTCCATCTCCCCTGTAATCGCCTTCGAGCGGCTCGCGGATCGAACCCACGGTTTTCACGCTATGATTTTTTTAAATGTGCTGCGCGGCGGAGAAAATGCGCGCGTCGGACGTCATTGCTGCTTAATATCTCTTGTCTCCTTGGGAGTAGAAAGTCTTTTCATGGTTCTTTGGAAAGGGTTGCATCTCCCCTGTAATCGCCTTTAAGCGGCACGCGGATCGGACCCACCGTTCTCACGCTACGATTTTTTAAACGTGGTGCGCGTCGGAGAAAATGCGCGTAATATCTCTTGTCTCCTTGGGAGTAGAAAGTCTGTTCATGGCTCTTTGGAAAGGGCTGTATCTCCCCTGTAATCGCCTTCGAGCGGCACGCGCATCGGAACCATCGTTATCACGCTACGATTTTTTAATGCCGCCAGGGATAGGCCGAAAGCGTGGCAGGTGGCGTTCGTTAGGGACAGTCATGGAGGTGATGCACACCGAGTTGCACGCCATTTGGAGTTGGCCCGGCCTAGATGTGAGCGTTCAAAGTCAGCGCGTTTGTTTAAACTTTCTCCTCCAATTCGTTGCAATTGTACAAGCGTTTCTCGTTCATCCGACTGGAGCGTAACGCTTTATATGTTAATATTTCTGGTCTCCTTGGGAGTAGAAAGTCTGTTCATGGCTCTTTTGAAAGGGATGCATCTCCCCTGTAATCGCCTTCGAGCGGCACGCGGATCGAACCCACGTTTTTCACGCTACGATTTTTTTTAAATGTGTTGCGCGGCGGAGAAAAGATGCGCGCCGGACGTATTTGCGGCTTAATATCTCTTGTCTCATTGGGTGTAGAAAGTCTGTTCATGGCTCTTTGGAAAGGGCTGCATCTCCCCTGTAATCGCCTTCGAGCGGCACGCGGATCGAACCCACGGTTTTCACGCTATGATTTTTTTAAATGTGGTGCGCGGCGGAGGAAATGCGCGCGTCGGAAGTCATTTCGGCTTAATATCTCTTGTCTCCTTGGGAGTAGAAAGTCTTTTCATGGCTCTTTGGAAAGGGCTGCATCTCCGCTGTAATCGCCTTCGAGCGGCACGCGGATCGAACCCACGGTTTTCACGCTATGATTTTTTTAAATGTGGTGCGCGGCGGAGAAAATGCGCGCGTCGGACGTCATTTCGGCTTAATATCTATTGTCTCCTTGGGAGTAGAAAGTCTTTTCATGGCTCTTTGGAAAGGTTTGCATCTCCCTTGTAATCGCCTTTAAGCGGCACGCGGATTGGACCCACCGTTCTTCCGATACGATTTTTTAAATGTGGTGCGCGGCGTAGAAAAGACGCGCGTAGGACGTATTTGCGGCTTAATATCTTTGGGCTCCTTGGGAGTAGGAAGTCTGTTCATGCCTCTTTGGAAAGGGCTGCATCTCCCCTGTAATCGCCTTCGAGCGGCACGCGGATCGAACCCACGGTTTTCACGCTATGATTTTTTTAAATGTGGTGCGCGGCGGAGGAAATGCGCGCGTCGGACGTCATTTCGGCTTAATATCTCTTGTCTCCTTGGGAGTAGAAAGTCTTTTCATGGCTCTTTGGAAAGGGCTGCATCTCCCCTGTAATCGCCTTTAAGCGGCACGCGGATCGAACCCACGGTTTTCACGCTACGATTTTTTTTAAATGTGTTGCGCGGCGGAGAATAGACGCGCGCCGGACGTATTTGCGGCTTGATATCTCTTGTCTCATTGGGAGTAGAAAGTCTGTTCATGGCTCTTTGGAAAGGTTTGCATCTTCCCTGTAATCGCCTTTAAGCGGCACGCGGATCGGACCCACCGTTCTTACGCTACGATTTTTTAAATGTGGTGCGCGGCGTAGAAAAGACGCGCGTAGGACGTATTTGCGGCTTAATATCTTTGGGCTCCTTGGGAGTAGGAAGTCTGTTCATGCCTCTTTGGAAAGGGCTCCATCTCCCCTGTAATCGCCTTCGAGCGGCACGCGGATCGAACCCACGGTTTTCACGCTATGATTTTTTTAAATGTGCTGCGCGGTGGAGAAAATGCGCGCGTCGGACGTCATTGCGGCTTAATATCTCTTGTCTCATTGGGTGTAGAAAGTCTGTTCATGGCTCTTTGGAAAGGGCTGCATCTCCCCTGTAATCGCCTTCGAGCGGCACGCGGATCGAACCCACGGTTTTCACGCTATGATTTTTTTAAATGTGGTGCGCGGCGGAGAAAATGCGCGCGTCGGACGTCATTTCGGCTTAATATCTCTTGTCTCCTTGGGAGTAGAAAGTCTTTTCATGGCTCTTTGGAAAGGGCTGCATCTCCGCTGTAATCGCCTTCGAGCGGCACGCGAATCGAACCCACGGTTTTCACGCTATGATTTTTTTAAATGTGGTGCGCGGCGGAGGAAATGCGCGCGTCGGACGTCATTGCGGCTTAATATCTCTTGTCTCATTGGGAGTAGAAAGTCTTTTCATGGCTCTTTGGAAAGGTTTGCATCTCCCCTGTAATCGCCTTTAAGCGGCACGCGGATCGGACCCACCGTTCTTACGCTACGATTTTTTAAATGTGGTGCGCGGCGTAGAAAAGACGCGCGTAGGACGTATTTGCGGCTTAATATCTTTGGGCTCCTTGGGAGTAAGGAGTCTGTTCATGCCTCTTTGGAAAGGGCTCCATCTCCCCTGTAATCGCCTTCGAGCGGCACGCGGATCGGAACCATCGTTATCATGCTACGATTTTTTAATGCCGCCAGGGATAGGCCGAAAGCGTGGCAGGTGGCGTTCGTTAGGGACAGTCATGGAGGTGATGCACACCGAGTTGCACGCCATTTGGAGTTGGCCCGGCCTAGATGTGAGCGTTCAAAGTCAGCGCGTTTGTTTAAACTTTCTCCTCCAATTCGTTGCAATTGTACAAGCGTTTCTCGTTCATCCGACTGGAGCGTAACGCTTTATATGTTAATATTTCTGGTCTCCTTGGGAGTAGAAAGTCTGTTCATGGCTCTTTTGAAAGGGATGCATCTCCCCTGTAATCGCCTTCGAGCGGCACGCGGATCGAACCCACGTTTTTCACGCTACGATTTGTTTTAAATGTGTTGCGCGGCGGAGAAAAGACGCGCGCCGGACGTATTTGCGGCTTAATATCTCTTGTCTCACTGGGTGTAGAAAGTCTGTTCATGGCTCTTTGGAAAGGGCTGCATCTCCCCTGTAATCGCCTTCGAGCGGCACGCGGATCGAACCCACGGTTTTCACGCTATGATTTTTTTAAATGTGGTGCGCGGCGGAGGAAATGCGCGCGTCGGACGTCATTGCGGCTTAATATCTCTTGTCTCCTTGGGAGTAGAAAGTCTTTTCATGGCTCTTTGGAAAGGTTTGCATCTCCCCTGTAATCGCCTTTAAGCGGCACGCGGATCGGACCCACCGTTCTTACGCTACGATTTTTTAAATGTGGTGCGCGGCGTAGAAAAGACGCGCGTAGGACGTATTTGCGGCTTAATATCTTTGGGCTCCTTGGGAGTAGGAAGTCTGTTCATGCCTCTTTGGAAAGGGCTCCATCTCCCCTGTAATCGCCTTCGAGCGGCACGCGGATCGAACCCACGGTTTTCACGCTATGATTTTTTTAAATGTGGTGCGCGGCGGAGAAAATGCGCGCGTCGGACGTCATTGCGGCTTAATATCTCTTGTCTCCTTGGGAGTAGAAAGTCTTTTCATGGTTCTTTGGAAAGGGTTGCATCTCCCCTGTAATCGCCTTTAAGCGGCACGCGGATCGGACCCACCGTTCTCACGCTACGATTTTTTAAACGTGGTGCGCGTCGGAGAAAATGCGCGTAATATCTCTTGTCTCCTTGGGAGTAGAAAGTCTGTTCATGGCTCTTTGGAAAGGGCTGTATCTCCCCTGTAATCGCCTTCGAGCGGCACGCGCATCGGAACCATCGTTATCACGCTACGATTTTTTAATGCTGCCAGGGATAGGCCGAAAGCGTGGCAGGTGGCGTTGGTTAGGGACAGTCATGGAGGTGATGCACACCGAGTTGCACGCCATTTGGAGTTGGCCCGGCCTAGATGTGAGCGTTCAAAGTCAGCGCGTATGTTTAAACTTTCTCCTCCAATTCGTTGCAATTGTACAAGCGTTTCTCGTTCATCCGACTGGAGCGTAACGCTTTATATGTTAATATTTCTGGTCTCCTTGGGAGTAGAAAGTCTGTTCATGGCTCTTTTGAAAGGGATGCATCTCCCCTGTAATCGCCTTCGAGCGGCACGCGGATCGAACCCACGTTTTTCACGCTACGATTTTTTTAAAATGTGTTGCGCGGCGGAGAAAAGACGCGCGCCGGACGTATTTGCGGCTTAATATCTCTTGTCTCATTGGGTGTAGAAAGTCTGTTCATGGCTCTTTGGAAAGGGCTGCATCTCCCCTGTAATCGCCTTTAAGCGGCATGCGGATCGAACCCACGGTTTTCACGCTATGATTTTTTTAAATGTGCTGCGCGGCGGAGAAAATGCGCGCGTCGGATGTCATTGCGGCTTAATATCTCGTTTCCTTGGGAGTAGAAAGTCTTTTCATGGTTCTTTGGAAAGGGTTGCATCTCCCCTGTAATCGCCTTTAAGCGGCACGCGGATCGGACCCATCGTTCTCACGCTACGAATTTTTAAAATCCGCCAGGGACGGAACGAACGCTTGGCAGGTGGCGTTCGTGACGGACAGTCAAGCAGTTAATGCGCACCGAGCTGCAGGCCATTTGGACCTGGCCCAGCCTAGATGTGAGTATTCAAAGTCAGCACGTTTGTTTCAAAGTTCTCCACCAATTCGTTGTAATTGCGTGTGTGCGCGTGAACACCAGGTTTGTGGAGGAGTTCGTCCTTGGACTGTACAAGGGGAGACAGTGTGTGGCCTGGCTGCGTGAGGTTGCAGTTTGCTGGGCATGAGAGATTGGCATGTGGTGCCCTGGAGGTGTGGTTGTTCCAGGACGGGCAAGGTGGGGTAGTGTGGCTGGGTGACGGTGCGCTTCACTGGGGATGTGGCTGTGAGTTGCAGGCCCATTCCTTTGAATGACAGAAAGGATCTGATTTGTTTCCAGGTTTAAACGTACTTTGCTGGGTATGACTGTGACCTCTTGGGCCAGGAAGTCTGTTTCTAGTTTTATTTAAACAGTCAAACTGCGTGAAGTGTGCCCAGGCCCAGAGCTACTTTGCTGGGCATGGCTGTGTGACCTCTTGGGCCTGGAAGTCTGGTTGTAGTATTATTTTAAAGGGTCAAATGGTCTCCATTGTGTGTCCAGGTTTAAGGCTACTTTGCTGGGCATGTGATTTGGACCCATCGGGTACGGAAGCCTTTCCGTCACGTGCTCGTTTTCCACGCCTTCAGCGCAGGTAGCCTGCGAATTTAAAACCGACGTGCATTTTATTCTTTTCCCCTTTTATCCTTTCATATCTCTCCGCTACCTTGGAGAAGAGAGACGCACGCGGGTAAATAAAATGTAAATATCTCTAAATATCTGTATAATATGTAAATAAAAGGAAGATGTGGTTGTGTAGTGTAGTCGTTTGATTATAAATAATCTCATAATAATTTTATCCACAAATTCTTATACATTTATAGATGTTTATCTCTCTCTTTGTGTGTGTGTGTGTGTGTGTGTGTGGTTCTGTGTCACTAGTGGGGCCTGTGGCCCGATTGGAGTGTTTGCGGTGTGAGAAGGAGGAGTTGGAGAACAGTTTGTTGGAGCAGCTGAAGGAGTTGAGGTTGCAGAAGCAGAAGGAGCTGCAGGTTCTTCAGGAGATGCTGAAACACAAGCAGCAGGAGGAGACAGAGCTCCTGCAGAAACAGCAGGAGGAGGAGGAGCATAACAGGTCCATCAAGAGTAAGTACTATGGAAATGCAATAATACTAAAATAACTAATAATGAATGTTAGCCTTTAGGCTCCAATCAAAGTGATACTAATATATGTATAGTACTATATTTATATTATATTTTATATATTCAGTAGTAATTATGTAGTATATACAATCGGTGTTATATCCAGCAGTAATGATACTTGCTCTGGCAGATATGAAAATGGCCTGTGAACAGGAGAAGAAATCTCTGGAGGAAGAACTTGAGAAGCTCAGACTGTCACTGCAGGTAGAGATCCCTTATAGTGTCAGTACACATCCACCAGTAGCTCCACCTTTCACTTATAACGTCAGTACACATTCAGTACACATTCCCACCTTTCCATTGTACTGGCTGTAGTGATGATTCGTGTGTGTGTTATACCAGCCCATAGAGGAGGACATTATGAGTCTGAAAGTGGCGCTGGAGATGAAGAACCAGGAGATCAAAGATCAGCACGATCTTTTGGTCAAACTATATACTCTGTATGTATACTATATACTCTGTATGTAGTACCTGGTTTAACACTATATCCTCTGTATATATACTATATACTGTTTATGTAGTACCTGGTTTAACACTATACCCTCAGCTTACTCTAGTCTGCAGATGTGAAGAAATTAAACAGAATGTGTATCTGTGTATATGTGCGCACCTGTATGTGTCTGGTTGTAGTATTATTTAAAGGGTCAAACTGCGTGAAGTGTGCCCAGGCCCAGAGCTACTTTGATGGGCATGATTCTGTGACCTCTTGGGCCTTGAAATGTGGTGCTTTGAATGATTTAAAGAGTGAAACGGTCTGAAGTGTGCCCACGTTTAAAGCAACCTTGCTGGGCATGACTGTGTGACCTCTTGGGCCAGGAAGTCTGTTTCTAGTTTTATTTAAACGGTCAAACTGCGTGAAGTGTGCCCAGGCCCAGAGCTACTTTGCTGGGCATGACTGTGTGACCTCTTGGGCCTGGAAGTCTGGTTGTAGTATGATTTTAAAGGGTCAAATGGTCTCCATTGTGTGTCCAGGTTTAAGGCTACTTTGCTGGGCATGTGATTTGGACCCATCGGGTACGGAAGCCTTTCCGTCACGTGCTCGTTTTCCACGCCTTCAGCGCAGGTAGCCTGCGAATTTAACACCGACGTGCATTTTATTCTTTTCCCCTTTTATCCCTTCATATCTCTCCGCTACCTTGGAGAAGAGAGACGCACGCGGGTAAATAAAATGTAAATATCTCTAAATATCTGTATAATATGTAAATAAAAGGAAGAAGTGGTTGTGTAGTGTAGTCGTTTCATTATAAATAATCTCATAATAATTTTATCCACAAATTCTTATACATTTATACATGTTTATCTCTCTCTGTGTGTGTGTGTGTGTGTGTGTGTGTGTGTGTGTGTGTGTGTGCTTCTGTGTCACTAGTGGGGCCTGTGGCCCGATTGGAGTGTTTGCGGTGTGAGAAGGAGGAGTTGGAGAACAGTTTGTTGGAGCAGCTGAAGGAGTTGAGGTTGCAGAAGCAGAAGGAGCTGCAGGTTCTTCAGGAGATGCTGAAACACAAGCAGCATGAGGAGACAGAGCTCCTGCAGAAACAGCAGGAGGAGGAGGAGCATAACAGGTCCATCAAGAGTAAGTACTATGGAAATGCAATAATACTAACATAACTAATAATGAATGCTAGCCTTTAGGCTCCAATAAAAGTGATACTAATATATGTATAGTACTATATATATTATATTTTATATATTCAGTAGTAATTATGTAGTATATACAATCTATGTTATATCCAGCAGTAATGATACTTGCTCTGGCAGATATGAAAATGGCCTGTGAACAGGAGAAGAAATCTCTGGAGGAAGAACTTGAGAAGCTCAGACTGTCACTGCAGGTAGAGATCCCTTATAGTGTCAGTACACATCCACCAGTACCTCCACCTTTCACTTATAACGTCAGTACACATTCAGTACACATTCCCACCTTTCCATTGTACTGGCTGTAGTGATGATTCGTATGTGTGGGTTATACCAGCCCATAGAGGAGGACATTATGAGTCTGAAAGTGGCGCTGGAGATGAAGAACCAGGAGATCAAAGATCAGCACGATCTTTTGGTCAAACTATATACTCTGTATGTATACTATATACTCTGTATGTAGTACCTGGTTTAACACTATATCCTCTTTATATATACTATATACTGTTTATGTAGCTCCTGGTTTAACACTATACCCTCAGCTTACTCTAGTCTGCAGATGTGAAGAAATTAAACAGAATGTGTATCTGTGTATATGTGCGCACCTGTATGTGTCTGGTTGTAGTATTATTTAAAGGGTCAAACTCCGTAAAGTGTGCCCAGGCCCAGAGCTACTTTGATGGGCATGATTCTGTGACCTCTTGGGCCTTGAAATGTGGTGCTTTGAATGATTTAAAGAGTGAAACGGTCTGAAGTGTGCCCACGTTTAAAGCAACCTTGCTGGGCATGACTGTGTGACCTCTTGGGCCAGGAAGTCTGTTTCTAGTTTTATTTAAACGGTCAAACTGCGTGAAGTGTGCCCAGGCCCAGAGCTACTTTGCTGGGCATGACTGTGTGACCTCTTGGGCCTGGAAGTCTGGTTGTAGTATGATTTTAAAGGGTCAAATGGTCTCCATTGTGTGTCCAGGTTTAAGGCTACTTTGCTGGGCATGTGATTTGGACCCATCGGGTACGGAAGCCTTTCCGTCACGTGCTCGTTTTCCACGCCTTCAGCGCAGGTAGCCTGCGAATTTAACACCGACGTGCATTTTATTCTTTTCCCCTTTTATCCCTTCATATCTCTCCGCTACCTTGGAAAAGAGAGACGCACGCGGGTAAATAAAATGTAAATATCTCTAAATATCTGTATAATATGTAAATAAAAGGAAGAAGTGGTTGTGTAGTGTAGTCGTTTCATTATAAATAATCTCATAATAATTTTATCCACAAATTCTTATACATTTATACATGTTTATCTCTCTCTGTGTGTGTGTGTGTGTGTGTGTGTGTGTGTGTGTGTGTGGTTCTGTGTCACTAGTGGGGCCTGTGGCCCGATTGGAGTGTTTGCGGTGTGAGAAGGAGGAGTTGGAGAACAGTTTGTTGGAGCAGCTGAAGGAGTTGAGGTTGCAGAAGCAGAAGGAGCTGCAGGTTCTTCAGGAGATGCTGAAACACAAGCAGCATGAGGAGACAGAGCTCCTGCAGAAACAGCAGGAGGAGGAGGAGCATAACAGGTCCATCAAGAGTAAGTACTATGGAAATGCAATAATACTAACATAACTAATAATGAATGCTAGCCTTTAGGCTCCAATAAAAGTGATACTAATATATGTATAGTACTATATATATTATATTTTATATATTCAGTAGTAATTATGTAGTATATACAATCTATGTTATATCCAGCAGTAATGATACTTGCTCTGGCAGATATGAAAATGGCCTGTGAACAGGAGAAGAAATCTCTGGAGGAAGAACTTGAGAAGCTCAGACTGTCACTGCAGGTAGAGATCCCTTATAGTGTCAGTACACATCCACCAGTACCTCCACCTTTCACTTATAACGTCAGTACACATTCAGTACACATTCCCACCTTTCCATTGTACTGGCTGTAGTGATGATTCGTATGTGTGGGTTATACCAGCCCATAGAGGAGGACATTATGAGTCTGAAAGTGGCGCTGGAGATGAAGAACCAGGAGATCAAAGATCAGCACGATCTTTTGGTCAAACTATATACTCTGTATGTATACTATATCGAACCCACGGTTTTCACGCTACAATTTTTTTAAATGTGGTGAGCTGCGGAGAAAAGACGCGGTCCGGACGTATTTGTGGCTTAATATCTCTTGTCTCCTTGGGAGTAGGAAGTCTGTTCATGGATCTTTGGAAAGGGCTGCATCTCCCCTCTAATCGCCTTCGAGCTTCAAGCGGATTGGACCCACGGTTATCACGCTACGATTTTTTAAAGCCGCCAGGGACGGGCCGAAAGCTTGGCAGGTGGCGTTCGTTAGGGACAGTCATGGAGGTGATGCGCACCGAGTTGCACGCCATTTGGACATGGCCAGACCTAGATGTGAGCGTTCAAAGTCAGCGCGTTTGTTTAAACTTTCTCCTCCAATTCGTTGCAACTGCTCAAGCGTTTCTCGCTCATCCGACTGGAGCGTAACGCTTTATATGTTAATATCTCTTGTCTCCTTGGGAGTAGGAAGTCTGTTCATGGATCTTTGGAAAGGGCTGCATCTCCCCTGTAATCGCCTTCGAGCGGCACGCGGATCGAACCCACGGTTTTCACGCTATGATTTTTTTAAATGTGGTGCGCGGCGGAGAAAATGCGCGCGTCGGACGTCATTTCGGCTTAATATCTCTTGTCTCCTTGGGAGTAGAAAGTCTGTTCATGGCTCTTTGGAAAGGGCTGCATCTCCCCTGTAATCGCCTTTAAGCGGCACGCGGATCGAACCCACGGTTTTCACGCTACGATTTTTTTTAAATGTGGTGCGCGGCGGAGAATAGACGCGCGCCGGACGTATTTGCGGCTTGATATCTCTTGTCTCATTGGGAGTAGAAAGTCTGTTCATGGCTCTTTGGAAAGGTTTGCATCTTCCCTGTAATCGCCTTTAAGCGGCACGCGGATCGGACCCACCGTTCTTACGCTACGATTTTTTAAATGTGGTGCGCGGCGTAGAAAAGACGCGCGTAGGACGTATTTGCGGCTTAATATCTTTGGGCTCCTTGGGAGTAGGAAGTCTGTTCATGCCTCTTTGGAAAGGGCTGCATCTCCCCTGTAATCGCCTTCGAGCGGCACGCGGATCGAACCCACGGTTTTCACGCTATGATTTTTTTAAATGTGCTGCGCGGCGGAGAAAATGCGCGCGTCGGACGTCATTGCGGCTTAATATCTCTTGTCTCCTTGGGAGTAGAAAGTCTTTTCATGGCTCTTTGGAAAGGTTTGCATCTCCCCTGTAATCGCCTTTAAGCGGCACGCGGATCGGACCCACCGTTCTTACGCTACGATTTTTTAAATGTGGTGCGCGGCGTAGAAAAGACGCGCGTAGGACGTATTTGCGGCTTAATATCTTTGGGCTCCTTGGGAGTAGGAAGTCTGTTCATGCCTCTTTGGAAAGGGCTCCATCTCCCCTGTAATCGCCTTCGAGCGGCACGCGGATCGAACCCACGGTTTTCACGCTATGATTTTTTTAAATGTGCTGCGCGGCGGAGAAAATGTGCGCGTCGGACGTCATTGCGGCTTAATATCTCTTGTCTCCTTGGGAGTAGAAAGTCTTTTCATGGTTCTTTGGAAAGGGTTGCATCTCCCCTGTAATCGCCTTTAAGCGGCACGCGGATCGGACCCACCGTTCTTACGCTACGATTTTTTAAACGTGGTGCGCGTCGGAGAAAATGCGCGTAATATCTCTTGTCTCCTTGGGAGTAGAAAGTCTGTTCATGGCTCTTTGGAAAGGGCTGTATCTCCCCTGTAATCGCCTTCGAGCGGCACGCGCATCGGAACCATCGTTATCACGCTACGATTTTTTAATGCCGCCAGGGATAGGCCGAAAGCGTGGCAGGTGGCGTTCGTTAGGGACAGTCATGGAGGTGATGCACACCGAGTTGCACGCCATTTGGAGTTGGCCCGGCCTAGATGTGAGCGTTCAAAGTCAGCGCGTTTGTTTAAACTTTCTCCTCCAATTCGTTGCAATTGTACAAGCGTTTCTCGTTCATCCGACTGGAGCGTAACGATTTATATGTTAATATTTCTGGTCTCCTTGGGAGTAGAAAGTCTGTTCATGGCTCTTTTGAAAGGGATGCATCTCCCCTGTAATCGCCTTCGAGCGGCACGCGGATCGAAGCCACGTTTTTCACGCTACGATTTTTTTTAAATGTGTTGCGCGGCGGAGAAAAGACGCGCGCCGGACGTATTTGCGGCTTAATATCTCTTGTCTCATTGGGTGTAGAAAGTCTGTTCATGGCTCTTTGGAAAGGGCTGCATCTCCCCTGTAATCGCCTTCGAGCGGCACGCGGATCGAACCCACGGTTTTCACGCTATGATTTTTTTAAATGTGGTGCGCGGCGGAGGAAATGCGCGCGTCGGACGTCATTTCGGCTTAATATCTCTTGTCTCCTTGGGAGTAGAAAGTCTTTTCATGGCTCTTTGGAAAGGGCTGCATCTCCGCTGTAATCGCCTTCGAGCGGCACGCGGATCGAACCCACGGTTTTCACGCTATGATTTTTTTAAATGTGGTGCGCGGCGGAGAAAATGCGCGCGTCGGACGTCATTTCGGCTTAATATCTATTGTCTCCATGGGAGTAGAAAGTCTTTTCATGGCTCTTTGGAAAGGTTTGCATCTCCCTTGTAATCGCCTTTAAGCGGCACGCGGATTGGACCCAACGTTCTTCCGATACGATTTTTTAAATGTGGTGCGCGGCGTAGAAAAGACGCGCGTAGGACGTATTTGCGGCTTAATATCTTTGGGCTCCTTGGGAGTAGGAAGTCTGTTCATGCCTCTTTGGAAAGGGCTGCATCTCCCCTGTAATCGCCTTCGAGCGGCACGCGGATCGAACCCACGGTTTTCACGCTATGATTTTTTTAAATGTGGTGCGCGGCGGAGGAAATGCGCGCGTCGGACGTCATTTCGGCTTAATATCTCTTGTCTCATTGGGAGTAGAAAGTCTGTTCATGGCTCTTTGGAAAGGGCTGCATCTCCCCTGTAATCGCCTTCGAGCGGCACGCGGATCGAACCCACGGTTTTCACGCTATGATTTTTTTAAATGTGTTGCGCGTCGGAGAAAATGCGCGCGTCGGACGTCATTGCGGCTTAATATCTCTTGTCTCCTTGGGAGTAGAAAGTCTTTTCATGGCTCTTTGGAAAGGTTTGCATCTCCCCTGTAATCGCCTTTAAGCGGCACGCGGATCGGACCCACCGTTCTTACGCTACGATTTTTTAAATGTGGTGCGCGGCGTAGAAAAGACGCGCGTAGGACGTATTTGCGGCTTAATATCTTTGGGCTCCTTGGGAGTAGGAAGTCTGTTCATGCCTCTTTGGAAAGGGCTCCATCTCCCCTGTAATCGCCTTCGAGCGGCTCGCGGATCGAACCCACGGTTTTCACGCTATGATTTTTTTAAATGTGCTGCGCGGCGGAGAAAATGCGCACGTCGGACGTCATTGCGGCTTAATATCTCTTGTCTCCTTGGGAGTAGAAAGTCTTTTCATGGTTCTTTGGAAAGGGTTGCATCTCCCCTGTAATCGCCTTTAAGCGGCACGCGGATCGGACCCACCGTTCTCACGCTACGATTTTTTAAACGTGGTGCGCGTCGGAGAAAATGCGCGTAATATCTCTTGTCTCCTTGGGAGTAGAAAGTCTGTTCATGGCTCTTTGGAAAGGGCTGTATCTCCCCTGTAATCGCCTTCGAGCGGCACGCGCATCGGAACCATCGTTATCACGCTACGATTTTTTAATGCCGCCAGGGATAGGCCGAAAGCGTGGCAGGTGGCGTTCGTTAGGGACAGTCATGGAGGTGATGCACACCGAGTTGCACGCCATTTGGAGTTGGCCCGGCCTAGATGTGAGCGTTCAAAGTCAGCGCGTTTGTTTAAACTTTCTCCTCCAATTCGTTGCAATTGTACAAGCGTTTCTCGTTCATCCGACTGGAGCGTAACGCTTTATATGTTAATATTTCTGGTCTCCTTGGGAGTAGAAAGTCTGTTCATGGCTCTTTTGAAAGGGATGCATCTCCCCTGTAATCGCCTTCGAGCGGCACGCGGATCGAACCCACGTTTTTCACGCTACGATTTTTTTTAAATGTGTTGCGCGGCGGAGAAAAGATGCGCGCCGGACGTATTTGCGGCTTAATATCTCTTGTCTCATTGGGTGTAGAAAGTCTGTTCATGGCTCTTTGGAAAGGGCTGCATCTCCCCTGTAATCGCCTTCGAGCGGCACGCGGATCGAACCCACGGTTTTCACGCTATGATTTTTTTAAATGTGGTGCGCGGCTGAGGAAATGCGCGCGTCGGACGTCATTTCGGCTTAATATCTCTTGTCTCCTTGGGAGTAGAAAGTCTTTTCATGGCTCTTTGGAAAGGGCTGCATCTCCGCTGTAATCGCCTTCGAGCGGCACGCGGATCGAACCCACGGTTTTCACGCTATGATTTTTTTAAATGTGGTGCGCGGCGGAGAAAATGCGCGCGTCGGACGTCATTTCGGCTTAATATCTATTGTCTCCTTGGGAGTAGAAAGTCTTTTCATGGCTATTTGGAAAGGTTTGCATCTCCCTTGTAATCGCCTTTAAGCGGCACGCGGATCGGACCCACCGTTCTTCCGATACGATTTTTTAAATGTGGTGCGCGGCGTAGAAAAGACGCGCGTAGGACGTATTTGCGGCTTAATATCTTTGGGCTCCTTGGGAGTAGGAAGTCTGTTCATGCCTCTTTGGAAAGGGCTGCATCTCCCCTGTAATCGCCTTCGAGCGGCACGCGGATCGAACCCACGGTTTTCACGCTATGATTTTTTTAAATGTGGTGCGCGGCGGAGGAAATGCGCGCGTCGGACGTCATTTCGGCTTAATATCTCTTGTCTCCTTGGGAGTAGAAAGTCTTTTCATGGCTCTTTGGAAAGGGCTGCATCTCCCCTGTAATCGCCTTTAAGCGGCACGCGGATCGAACCCACGGTTTTCACGCTACGATTTTTTTTAAATGTGTTGCGCGGCGGAGAATAGACGCGCGCCGGACGTATTTGCGGCTTGATATCTCTTGTCTCATTGGGAGTAGAAAGTCTGTTCATGGCTCTTTGGAAAGGTTTGCATCTTCCCTGTAATCGCCTTTAAGCGGCACGCGGATCGGACCCACCGTTCTTACGCTACGATTTTTTAAATGTGGTGCGCGGCGTAGAAAAGACGCGCGTAGGACGTATTTGCGGCTTAATATCTTTGGGCTCCTTGGGAGTAGGAAGTCTGTTCATGCCTCTTTGGAAAGGGCTCCATCTCCCCTGTAATCGCCTTCGAGCGGCACGCGGATCGAACCCACGGTTTTCACGCTATGATTTTTTTAAATGTGCTGCGCGGCGGAGAAAATGCGCGCGTCGGACGTCATTGCGGCTTAATATCTCTTGTCTCATTGGGTGTAGAAAGTCTGTTCATGGCTCTTTGGAAAGGGCTGCATCTCCCCTGTAATCGCCTTCGAGCGGCACGCGGATCGAACCCACGGTTTTCACGCTATGATTTTTTTAAATGTGGTGCGCGGCGGAGAAAAGACGCGCGTCGGACGTCATTTCGGCTTAATATCTCTTGTCTCCTTGGGAGTAGAAAGTCTTTTCATGGCTCTTTGGAAAGGGCTGCATCTCCGCTGTAATCGCCTTCGAGCGGCACGCGAATCGAACCCACGGTTTTCACGCTATGATTTTTTTAAATGTGGTGCGCGGCGGAGAAAATGCGCGCGTCGGACGTCATTTCGGCTTAATATCTCTTGTCTCATTGGGAGTAGAAAGTCTGTTCATGGCTCTTTGGAAAGGGCTGCATCTCCCCTGTAATCGCCTTCGAGCGGCACGCGGATCGAACCCACGGTTTTCACGCTATGATTTTTTTAAATGTGTTGCGCGTCGGAGAAAATGCGCGCGTCGGACGTCATTGCGGCTTAATATCTCTTGTCTCCTTGGGAGTAGAAAGTCTTTTCATGGCTCTTTGGAAAGGTTTGCATCTCCCCTGTAATCGCCTTTAAGCGGCACGCGGATCGGACCCACCGTTCTTACGCTACGATTTTTTAAATGTGGTGCGCGGCGTAGAAAAGACGCGCGTAGGACGTATTTGCGGCTTAATATCTTTGGGCTCCTTGGGAGTAGGAAGTCTGTTCATGCCTCTTTGGAAAGGGCTGTATCTCCCCTGTAATCGCCTTCGAGCGGCACGCGCATCGGAACCATCGTTATCACGCTACGATTTTTTAATGCCGCCAGGGATAGGCCGAAAGCGTGGCAGGTGGCGTTCGTTAGGGACAGTCATGGAGGTGATGCACACCGAGTTGCACGCCATTTGGAGTTGGCCCGGCCTAGATGTGAGCGTTCAAAGTCAGCGCGTTTGTTTAAACTTTCTCCTCCAATTCGTTGCAATTGTACAAGCGTTTCTCGTTCATCCGACTGGAGCGTAACGATTTATATGTTAATATTTCTGGTCTCCTTGGGAGTAGAAAGTCTGTTCATGGCTCTTTTGAAAGGGATGCATCTCCCCTGTAATCGCCTTCGAGCGGCACGCGGATCGAAGCCACGTTTTTCACGCTACGATTTTTTTTAAATGTGTTGCGCGGCGGAGAAAAGACGCGCGCCGGACGTATTTGCGGCTTAATATCTCTTGTCTCATTGGGTGTAGAAAGTCTGTTCATGGCTCTTTGGAAAGGGCTGCATCTCCCCTGTAATCGCCTTCGAGCGGCACGCGGATCGAACCCACGGTTTTCACGCTATGATTTTTTTAAATGTGGTGCGCGGCGGAGAAAAGACGCGCGTCGGACGTCATTTCGGCTTAATATCTCTTGTCTCCTTGGGAGTAGAAAGTCTTTTCATGGCTCTTTGGAAAGGGCTGCATCTCCGCTGTAATCGCCTTCGAGCGGCACGCGAATCGAACCCACGGTTTTCACGCTATGATTTTTTTAAATGTGGTGCGCGGCGGAGAAAATGCGCGCGTCGGACGTCATTTCGGCTTAATATCTCTTGTCTCATTGGGAGTAGAAAGTCTGTTCATGGCTCTTTGGAAAGGGCTGCATCTCCCCTGTAATCGCCTTCGAGCGGCACGCGGATCGAACCCACGGTTTTCACGCTATGATTTTTTTAAATGTGTTGCGCGTCGGAGAAAATGCGCGCGTCGGACGTCATTGCGGCTTAATATCTCTTGTCTCCTTGGGAGTAGAAAGTCTTTTCATGGCTCTTTGGAAAGGTTTGCATCTCCCCTGTAATCGCCTTTAAGCGGCACGCGGATCGGACCCACCGTTCTTACGCTACGATTTTTTAAATGTGGTGCGCGGCGTAGAAAAGACGCGCGTAGGACGTATTTGCGGCTTAATATCTTTGGGCTCCTTGGGAGTAGGAAGTCTGTTCATGCCTCTTTGGAAAGGGCTGTATCTCCCCTGTAATCGCCTTCGAGCGGCACGCGCATCGGAACCATCGTTATCACGCTACGATTTTTTAATGCCGCCAGGGATAGGCCGAAAGCGTGGCAGGTGGCGTTCGTTAGGGACAGTCATGGAGGTGATGCACACCGAGTTGCACGCCATTTGGAGTTGGCCCGGCCTAGATGTGAGCGTTCAAAGTCAGCGCGTTTGTTTAAACTTTCTCCTCCAATTCGTTGCAATTGTACAAGCGTTTCTCGTTCATCCGACTGGAGCGTAACGCTTTATATGTTAATATTTCTGGTCTCCTTGGGAGTAGAAAGTCTGTTCATGGCTCTTTTGAAAGGGATGCATCTCCCCTGTAATCGCCTTCGAGCGGCACGCGGATCGAACCCACGTTTTTCACGCTACGATTTTTTTTAAATGTGTTGCGCGGCGGAGAAAAGATGCGCGCCGGACGTATTTGCGGCTTAATATCTCTTGTCTCATTGGGTGTAGAAAGTCTGTTCATGGCTCTTTGGAAAGGGCTGCATCTCCCCTGTAATCGCCTTCGAGCGGCACGCGGATCGAACCCACGGTTTTCACGCTATGATTTTTTTAAATGTGGTGCGCGGCTGAGGAAATGCGCGCGTCGGACGTCATTTCGGCTTAATATCTCTTGTCTCCTTGGGAGTAGAAAGTCTTTTCATGGCTCTTTGGAAAGGGCTGCATCTCCGCTGTAATCGCCTTCGAGCGGCACGCGGATCGAACCCACGGTTTTCACGCTATGATTTTTTTAAAT
Organism: Electrophorus electricus; assembly: GCF_041902795.1. Lineage (NCBI taxonomy): Eukaryota > Metazoa > Chordata > Actinopteri > Gymnotiformes > Gymnotidae > Electrophorus > Electrophorus electricus. The sequence goes on along the minus strand of NC_137505.1, from coordinate 429,330 downwards.
GTGGTGCGCGGCGGAGAAAATGCGCGCGTCGGACGTCATTTCGGCTTAATATCTATTGTCTCCTTGGGAGTAGAAAGTCTTTTCATGGCTATTTGGAAAGGTTTGCATCTCCCTTGTAATCGCCTTTAAGCGGCACGCGGATCGGACCCACCGTTCTTCCGATACGATTTTTTAAATGTGGTGCGCGGCGTAGAAAAGACGCGCGTAGGACGTATTTGCGGCTTAATATCTTTGGGCTCCTTGGGAGTAGGAAGTCTGTTCATGCCTCTTTGGAAAGGGCTGCATCTCCCCTGTAATCGCCTTCGAGCGGCACGCGGATCGAACCCACGGTTTTCACGCTATGATTTTTTTAAATGTGGTGCGCGGCGGAGGAAATGCGCGCGTCGGACGTCATTTCGGCTTAATATCTCTTGTCTCCTTGGGAGTAGAAAGTCTTTTCATGGCTCTTTGGAAAGGGCTGCATCTCCCCTGTAATCGCCTTTAAGCGGCACGCGGATCGAACCCACGGTTTTCACGCTACGATTTTTTTTAAATGTGTTGCGCGGCGGAGAATAGACGCGCGCCGGACGTATTTGCGGCTTGATATCTCTTGTCTCATTGGGAGTAGAAAGTCTGTTCATGGCTCTTTGGAAAGGTTTGCATCTTCCCTGTAATCGCCTTTAAGCGGCACGCGGATCGGACCCACCGTTCTTACGCTACGATTTTTTAAATGTGGTGCGCGGCGTAGAAAAGACGCGCGTAGGACGTATTTGCGGCTTAATATCTTTGGGCTCCTTGGGAGTAGGAAGTCTGTTCATGCCTCTTTGGAAAGGGCTCCATCTCCCCTGTAATCGCCTTCGAGCGGCACGCGGATCGAACCCACGGTTTTCACGCTATGATTTTTTTAAATGTGCTGCGCGGCGGAGAAAATGCGCGCGTCGGACGTCATTGCGGCTTAATATCTCTTGTCTCATTGGGTGTAGAAAGTCTGTTCATGGCTCTTTGGAAAGGGCTGCATCTCCCCTGTAATCGCCTTCGAGCGGCACGCGGATCGAACCCACGGTTTTCACGCTATGATTTTTTTAAATGTGGTGCGCGGCGGAGAAAAGACGCGCGTCGGACGTCATTTCGGCTTAATATCTCTTGTCTCCTTGGGAGTAGAAAGTCTTTTCATGGCTCTTTGGAAAGGGCTGCATCTCCGCTGTAATCGCCTTCGAGCGGCACGCGAATCGAACCCACGGTTTTCACGCTATGATTTTTTTAAATGTGGTGCGCGGCGGAGAAAATGCGCGCGTCGGACGTCATTTCGGCTTAATATCTCTTGTCTCCTTCGGAGTAGAAAGTCTTTTCATGGCTCTTTGGAAAGGGCTGCATCTCCGCTGTAATCGCCTTCGAGCGGCACGCGAATCGAACCCACGGTTTTCACGCTATGATTTTTTTAAATGTGGTGCGCGGCGGAGGAAATGCGCGCGTCGGACGTCATTGCGGCTTAATATCTCTTGTCTACTTGGGAGTAGAAAGTCTTTTCATGGCTCTTTGGAAAGGTTTGCATCTCCCCTGTAATCGCCTTTAAGCGGCACGCGGATCGGACCCACCGTTCTTACGCTACGATTTTTTAAATGTGGTGCGCGGCGTAGAAAAGACGCGCGTAGGACGTATTTGCGGCTTAATATCTTTGGGCTCCTTGGGAGTAAGGAGTCTGTTCATGCCTCTTTGGAAAGGGCTCCATCTCCCCTGTAATCGCCTTCGAGCGGCACGCGGATCGGAACCATCGTTATCATGCTACGATTTTTTAATGCCGCCAGGGATAGGCCGAAAGCGTGGCAGGTGGCGTTCGTTAGGGACAGTCATGGAGGTGATGCACACCGAGTTGCACGCCATTTGGAGTTGGCCCGGCCTAGATGTGAGCGTTCAAAGTCAGCGCGTTTGTTTAAACTTTCTCCTCCAATTCGTTGCAATTGTACAAGCGTTTCTCGTTCATCCGACTGGAGCGTAACGCTTTATATGTTAATATTTCTGGTCTCCTTGGGAGTAGAAAGTCTGTTCATGGCTCTTTTGAAAGGGATGCATCTCCCCTGTAATCGCCTTCGAGCGGCACGCGGATCGAACCCACGTTTTTCACGCTACGATTTGTTTTAAATGTGTTGCGCGGCGGAGAAAAGACGCGCGCCGGACGTATTTGCGGCTTAATATCTCTTGTCTCACTGGGTGTAGAAAGTCTGTTCATGGCTCTTTGGAAAGGGCTGCATCTCCCCTGTAATCGCCTTCGAGCGGCACGCGGATCGAACCCACGGTTTTCACGCTATGATTTTTTTAAATGTGGTGCGCGGCGGAGGAAATGCGCGCGTCGGACGTCATTGCGGCTTAATATCTCTTGTCTCCTTGGGAGTAGAAAGTCTTTTCATGGCTCTTTGGAAAGGTTTGCATCTCCCCTGTAATCGCCTTTAAGCGGCACGCGGATCGGACCCACCGTTCTTACGCTACGATTTTTTAAATGTGGTGCGCGGCGTAGAAAAGACGCGCGTAGGACGTATTTGCGGCTTAATATCTTTGGGCTCCTTGGGAGTAGGAAGTCTGTTCATGCCTCTTTGGAAAGGGCTCCATCTCCCCTGTAATCGCCTTCGAGCGGCACGCGGATCGAACCCACGGTTTTCACGCTATGATTTTTTTAAATGTGCTGCGCGGCGGAGAAAATGCGCGCGTCGGACGTCATTGCGGCTTAATATCTCTTGTCTCCTTGGGAGTAGAAAGTCTTTTCATGGTTCTTTGGAAAGGGTTGCATCTCCCCTGTAATCGCCTTTAAGCGGCACGCGGATCGGACCCACCGTTCTCACGCTACGATTTTTTAAACGTGGTGCGCGTCGGAGAAAATGCGCGTAATATCTCTTGTCTCCTTGGGAGTAGAAAGTCTGTTCATGGCTCTTTGGAAAGGGCTGTATCTCCCCTGTAATCGCCTTCGAGCGGCACGCGCATCGGAACCATCGTTATCACGCTACGATTTTTTAATGCCGCCAGGGATAGGCCGAAAGCGTGGCAGGTGGCGTTGGTTAGGGACAGTCATGGAGGTGATGCACACCGAGTTGCACGCCATTTGGAGTTGGCCCGGCCTAGATGTGAGCGTTCAAAGTCAGCGCGTTTGTTTAAACTTTCTCCTCCAATTCGTTGCAATTGTACAAGCGTTTCTCGTTCATCCGACTGGAGCGTAACGCTTTATATGTTAATATTTCTGGTCTCCTTGGGAGTAGAAAGTCTGTTCATGGCTCTTTTGAAAGGGATGCATCTCCCCTGTAATCGCCTTCGAGCGGCACGCGGATCGAACCCACGTTTTTCACGCTACGATTTTTTTTAAATGTGTTGCGCGGCGGAGAAAAGACGCGTGCCGGACGTATTTGCGGCTTAATATCTCTTGTCTCATTGGGTGTAGAAAGTCTGTTCATGGCTCTTTGGAAAGGGCTGCATCTCCCCTGTAATCGCCTTTAAGCGGCATGCGGATCGAACCCACGGTTTTCACGCTATGATTTTTTTAAATGTGCTGCGCGGCGGAGAAAATGCGCGCGTCGGATGTCATTGCGGCTTAATATCTCGTTTCCTTGGGAGTAGAAAGTCTTTTCATGGTTCTTTGGAAAGGGTTGCATCTCCCCTGTAATCGCCTTTAAGCGGCACGCGGATCGGACCCATCGTTCTCACGCTACGATTTTTTAAAATCCGCCAGGGACGGAACGAACGCTTGGCAGGTGGCGTTCGTGACGGACAGTCAAGCAGTTAATGCGCACCGAGCTGCAGGCCATTTGGACCTGGCCCAGCCTAGATGTGAGTATTCAAAGTCAGCACGTTTGTTTCAAAGTTCTCCACCAATTCGTTGTAATTGCGTGTGTGCGCGTGAACACCAGGTTTGTGGAGGAGTTCGTCCTTGGACTGTACAAGGGGAGACAGTGTGTGGCCTGGCTGCGTGAGGTTGCAGTTTGCTGGGCATGAGAGATTGGCATGTGGTGCCCTGGAGTTGTGGTTGTTCCAGGACGGGCAAGGTGGGGTAGTGTGGCTGGGTGACGGTGCGCTTCACTGGGGATGTGGTTGTGAGTTGCAGGCCCATTCCTTTGAATGACAGAAAGGATCTGATTTGTTTCCAGGTTTAAACGTACTTTGCTGGGTATGACTGTGACCTCTTGGGCCAGGAAGTCTGTTTCTAGTTTTATTTAAACGGTCAAACTGCGTGAAGTGTGCCCAGGCCCAGAGCTACTTTGCTGGGCATGGCTGTGTGACCTCTTGGGCCTGGAAGTCTGGTTGTAGTATGATTTTAAAGGGTCAAATGCTCTCCATTGTGTGTCCAGGTTTAAGGCTACTTTGCTGGGCATGTGATTTGGACCCATCGGGTACGGAAGCCTTTCCGTCACGTGCTCGTTTTCCACGCCTTCAGCGCAGGTAGCCTGCGAATTTAAAAACGACGTGCATTTTATTCTTTTCCCCTTTTATCCTTTCATATCTCTCCGCTACCTTGGAGAAGAGAGACGCACGCTGGGAAATAAAATGTAAATATCTGTAAATATCTGTATAATATGTAAATAAAAGGAAGAAGTGGTTGTGTAGTGTAGTCGTTTGATTATAAATAATCTCATAATAATTTTATCCACAAATTCTTATACATTTATACATGTTTATCTCTCTCTTTGTGTGTGTGTGTGTGTGTGTGGTTCTGTGTCACTAGTGGGGCCTGTGGCCCGATTGGAGTGTTTGCGGTGTGAGAAGGAGGAGTTGGAGAACAGTTTGTTGGAGCAGCTGAAGGAGTTGAGGTTGCAGAAGCAGAAGGAGCTGCAGGTTCTTCAGGAGATGCTGAAACACAAGCAGCATGAGGAGACAGAGCTCCTGCAGAAACAGAAGGAGGAGGAGGAGCATAACAGGTCCATCAAGAGTAAGTACTATGGAAATGCAATAATACTAACATAACTAATAATGAATGCTAGCCTTTAGGCTCCAATAAAAGTGATACTAATATATGTATAGTACTATATATATTATATTTTATATATTCAGTAGTAATTATGTAGTATATACAATCTATGTTATATCCAGCAGTAATGATACTTGCTCTGGCAGATATGAAAATGGCCTGTGAACAGGAGAAGAAATCTCTGGAGGAAGAACTTGAGAAGCTCAGACTGTCACTGCAGGTAGAGATCCCTTATAGTGTCAGTACACATCCACCAGTACCTCCACCTTTCACTTATAACGTCAGTATACATTCAGTACACATTCCCACCTTTCCATTGTACTGGCTGTAGTGATGATTCGTATGTGTGGGTTATACCAGCCCATAGAGGAGGACATTATGAGTCTGAAAGTGGCGCTGGAGATGAAGAACCAGGAGATCAAAGATCAGCACGATCTTTTGGTCAAACTATATACTCTGTATGTATACTATATACTCTGTATGTAGTACCTGGTTTAACACTATATCCTCTTTATATATACTATATACTGTTTATGTAGCTCCTGGTTTAACACTATACCCTCAGCTTACTCTAGTCTGCAGATGTGAAGAAATTAAACAGAATGTGTATCTGTGTATATGTGCGCACCTGTATGTGTCTGGTTGTAGTATTATTTAAAGGGTCAAACTCCTTAAAGTGTGCCCAGGCCCAGAGCTACTTTGATGGGCATGATTCTGTGACCTCTTGGGCCTTGAAATGTGGTGCTTTGAATGATTTAAAGAGTGAAACGGTCTGAAGTGTGCCCACGTTTAAAGCAACCTTGCTGGGCATGACTGTGTGACCTCTTGGGCCAGGAAGTCTGTTTCTAGTTTTATTTAAACGGTCAAACTGCGTGAAGTGTGCCCAGGCCCAGAGCTACTTTGCTGGGCATGACTGTGTGACCTCTTGGGCCTGGAAGTCTGGTTGTAGTATGATTTTAAAGGGTCAAATGGTCTCCATTGTGTGTCCAGGTTTAAGGCTACTTTGCTGGGCATGTGATTTGGACCCATCGGGTACGGAAGCCTTTCCGTCACGTGCTCGTTTTCCACGCCTTCAGCGCAGGTAGCCTGCGAATTTAAAACCGACGTGCATTTTATTCTTTTCCCCTTTTATCCTTTCATATCTCTCCGCTACCTTGGAGAAGAGAGACGCACGCGGGTAAATAAAATGTAAATATCTCTAAATATCTGTATAATATGTAAATAAAAGGAAGATGTGGTTGTGTAGTGTAGTCGTTTGATTATAAATAATCTCATAATAATTTTATCCACAAATTCTTATACATTTATACATGTTTATCTCTCTCTGTGTGTGTGTGTGTGTGTGTGTGTGTGTGTCTGTGTGTGTGTGTGTGTGTGGTTCTGTGTCACTAGTGGGGCCTGTGGCCCGATTGGAGTGTTTGCGGTGTGAGAAGGAGGAGTTGGAGAACAGTTTGTTTGAGCAGCTGAAGGAGTTGAGGTTGCAGAAGCAGAAGGAGCTGCAGGTTCTTCAGGAGATGCTGAAACACAAGCAGCAGGAGGAGACAGAGCTCCTGCAGAAACAGCAGGAGGAGGAGGAGCATAACAGGTCCATCAAGAGTAAGTACTATGGAAATGCAATAATACTAACATAACTAATAATGAAAGTTAGCCTTTAGGCTCCAATAAAAGTGACACTAATATATGTATAGTACTATATATATTATATTTTATATATTCAGCAGTAATTATGTAGTATATACAATCTGTGTTATATCCAGCAGTAATGATACTTGCTCTGGCAGATATAAAAATGGCCTGTGAACAGGAGAAGAAATCTCTGGAGGAAGAACTTGAGAAGCTCAAATTGTCACTGCAGGTAGAGATCCCTTATAGTGTCAGTACACATCCACCAGTACCACCACCTCTCACTTATAACGTCAGTACACATTCAGTACACATTCCCACCTTTCCATTGTACTGGCTGTAGTGATGATTCGTGTCTGTGTTATACCAGCCCATAGAGGAGGACATTATGAGTCTGAAAGTGGCGCTGGAGATGAAGAACCAGGAGATCAAAGATCAGCACGATCTTTTGGTCAAACTATATACTCTGTATGTATACTATATCGAACCCACGGTTTTCACGCTACGATTTTTTTAAATGTGGTGAGCTGCGGAGAAAAGACGCGGTCCGGACGTATTTGTGGCTTAATATCTCTTGTCTCCTTGGGAGTAGGAAGTCTGTTAATGGCTCTTTGGAAACGGCTGCATCTCCCCTGTAATCGCCTTCGAGCGGCACGCGCATCGGAACCATCGTTATCACGCTACGATTTTTTAATGCCGCCAGGGATAGGCCGAAAGCGTGGCAGGTGGCGTTCGTTAGGGACAGTCATGGAGGTGATGCACACCGAGTTGCACGCCATTTGGAGTTGGCCCGGCCTAGATGTGAGCGTTCAAAGTCAGCGCGTTTGTTTAAACTTTCTCCTCCAATTCGTTGCAATTGTACAAGCGTTTCTCGTTCATCCGACTGGAGCGTAACGATTTATATGTTAATATTTCTGGTCTCCTTGGGAGTAGAAAGTCTGTTCATGGCTCTTTGGAAAGGGCTGCATCTCCGCTGTAATCGCCTTCGAGCGGCACGCGGATCGAACCCACGGTTTTCACGCTATGATTTTTTTAAATGTGGTGCGCGGCGGAGAAAATGCGCGCGTCGGACGTCATTTCGGCTTAATATCTATTGTCTCCTTGGGAGTAGAAAGTCTTTTCATGGCTCTTTGGAAAGGTTTGCATCTCCCTTGTAATCGCCTTTAAGCGGCACGCGGATTGGACCCACCGTTCTTCCGATACGATTTTTTAAATGTGGTGCGCGGCGTAGAAAAGACGCGCGTAGGACGTATTTGCGGCTTAATATCTTTGGGCTCCTTGGGAGTAGGAAGTCTGTTCATGCCTCTTTGGAAAGGGCTGCATCTCCCCTGTAATCGCCTTCGAGCGGCACGCGGATCGAACCCACGGTTTTCACGCTATGATTTTTTTAAATGTGGTGCGCGGCGGAGGAAATGCGCGCGTCGGACGTCATTTCGGCTTAATATCTCTTGTCTCCTTGGGAGTAGAAAGTCTTTTCATGGCTCTTTGGAAAGGGCTGCATCTCCCCTGTAATCGCCTTTAAGCGGCACGCGGATCGAACCCACGGTTTTCACGCTACGATTTTTTTTAAATGTGTTGCGCGGCGGAGAATAGACGCGCGCCGGACGTATTTGCGGCTTGATATCTCTTGTCTCATTGGGAGTAGAAAGTCTGTTCATGGCTCTTTGGAAAGGTTTGCATCTTCCCTGTAATCGCCTTTAAGCGGCACGCGGATCGGACCCACCGTTCTTACGCTACGATTTTTTAAATGTGGTGCGCGGCGTAGAAAAGACGCGCGTAGGACGTATTTGCGGCTTAATATCTTTGGGCTCCTTGGGAGTAGGAAGTCTGTTCATGCCTCTTTGGAAAGGGCTCCATCTCCCCTGTAATCGCCTTCGAACGGCACGCGGATCGAACCCACGGTTTTCACGCTATGATTTTTTTAAATGTGCTGCGCGGCGGAGAAAATGCGCGCGTCGGACGTCATTGCGGCTTAATATCTCTTGTCTCCTTGGGAGTAGAAAGTCTTTTCATGGTTCTTTGGAAAGGGTTGCATCTCCCCTGTAATCGCCTTTAAGCGGCACGCGGATCGGACCCAGCGTTCTCACGCTACGATTTTTTAAACGTGGTGCGCGTCGGAGAAAATGCGCGTAATATCTCTTGTCTCCTTGGGAGTAGAAAGTCTGTTCATGGCTCTTTGGAAAGGGCTGTATCTCCCCTGTAATCGCCTTCGAGCGGCACGCGCATCGGAACCATCGTTATCACGCTACGATTTTTTAATGCCGCCAGGGATAGGCCGAAAGCGTGGCAGGTGGCGTTGGTTAGGGACAGTCATGGAGGTGATGCACACCGAGTTGCACGCCATTTGGAGTTGGCCCGGCCTAGATGTGAGCGTTCAAAGTCAGCGCGTTTGTTTAAACTTTCTCCTCCAATTCGTTGCAATTGTACAAGCGTTTCTCGTTCATCCAACTGGAGCGTAACGCTTTATATGTTAATATTTCTGGTCTCCTTGGGAGTAGAAAGTCTGTTCATGGCTCTTTTGAAAGGGATGCATCTCCCCTGTAATCGCCTTCGAGCGGCACGCGGATCGAACCCACGTTTTTCACGCTACGATTTGTTTTAAATGTGTTGCGCGGCGGAGAAAAGACGCGCGTCGGACGTATTTGCGGCTTAATATCTCTTGTCTCATTGGGTGTAGAAAGTCTGTTCATGGCTCTTTGGAAAGGGCAGCATCTCCCCTGTAATCGCCTTCGAGCGGCACGCGGATCGAACCCACGGTTTTCACGCTATGATTTTTTTAAATGTGGTGCGCGGCGGAGGAAATGCGCGCGTCGGACGTCATTGCGGCTTAATATCTCTTGTCTCCTTGGGAGTAGAAAGTCTTTTCATGGTTCTTTGGAAAGGGTTGCATCTCCCCTGTAATCGCCTTTAAGCGGCACGCGGATCGGACCCAGCGTTCTCACGCTACGATTTTTTAAACGTGGTGCGCGTCGGAGAAAATGCGCGTAATATCTCTTGTCTCCTTGGGAGTAGAAAGTCTGTTCATGGCTCTTTGGAAAGGGCTGTATCTCCCCTGTAATCGCCTTCGAGCGGCACGCGCATCGGAACCATCGTTATCACGCTACGATTTTTTAATGCCGCCAGGGATAGGCCGAAAGCGTGGCAGGTGGTGTTGGTTAGGGACAGTCATGGAGGTGATGCACACCGAGTTGCACGCCATTTGGAGTTGGCCCGGCCTAGATGTGAGCGTTCAAAGTCAGCGCGTTTGTTTAAACTTTCTCCTGCAATTCGTTACAATTGTACAAGCGTTTCTCGTTCATCCAACTGGAGCGTAACGCTTTATATGTTAATATTTCTGGTCTCCTTGGGAGTAGAAAGTCTGTTCATGGCTCTTTTGAAAGGGATGCATCTCCCCTGTAATCGCCTTCGAGCGGCACGCGGATCGAACCCACGTTTTTCACGCTACGATTTGTTTTAAATGTGTTGCGCGGCGGAGAAAAGACGCGCGTCGGACGTATTTGCGGCTTAATATCTCTTGTCTCATTGGGTGTAGAAAGTCTGTTCATGGCTCTTTGGAAAGGGCAGCATCTCCCCTGTAATCGCCTTCGAGCGGCACGCGGATCGAACCCACGGTTTTCACGCTATGATTTTTTTAAATGTGCTGCGCGGCGGAGAAAATGCGCGCGTCGGACGTCATTGCGGCTTAATATCTCTTGTCTCCTTGGGAGTAGAAAGTCTTTTCATGGCTCTTTGGAAAGGGCTGCATCTCCGCTGTAATCGCCTTCGAGCGGCACGCGGATCGAACCCACGGTTTTCACGCTATGATTTTTTTAAATGTGGTGCGCGGCGGAGAAAATGCGCGCGTCGGACGTCATTTCGGCTTAATATCTATTGTCTCCTTGGGAGTAGAAAGTCTTTTCATGGCTCTTTGGAAAGGTTTGCATCTCCCTTGTAATCGCCTTTAAGCGGCACGCGGATTGGACCTACCGTTCTTCCGATACGATTTTTTAAATGTGGTGCGCGGCGTAGAAAAGACGCGCGTAGGACGTATTTGCGGCTTGATATCTCTTGTCTCATTGGGAGTAGAAAGTCTGTTCATGGCTCTTTGGAAAGGGCTGCATCTCCCCTGTAATCGCCTTCGAGCGGCACGCGGATCGAACCCACGGTTTAAACGCTACGATTTTTTTAAAATGTGTTGCGCGGCGGAGAATAGACGCGCGCCGGACGTATTTGCGGCTTGATATCTCTTGTCTCATTGGGAGTAGAAAGTCTGTTCATGGCTCTTTGGAAAGGGCTGCATCTCCCCTGTAATCGCCTTCGAGCGGCACGCGGATCGAACCCACGGTTTTCACGCTATGATTTTTTTAAATGTGTTGCGTGTCGGAGAAAATGCGCGCGTCGGACGTCATTGCGGCTTAATATCTCTTGTCTCCTTGGGAGTAGAAAGTCTTTTCATGGCTCTTTGGAAAGGTTTGCATCTCCCCTGTAATCGCCTTTAAGCGGCACGCGGATCGGACCCACCGTTCTCACGCTACGATTTTTTAAACGTGGTGCGCGTCGGAGAAAATGCGCGTAATATCTCTTGTCTCCTTGGGAGTAGAAAGTCTGTTCATGGCTCTTTGGAAAGGGCTGTATCTCCCCTGTAATCGCCTTCGAGCGGCACGCGCATCGGAACCATCGTTATCACGCTACGATTTTTTAATGCCGCCAGGGATAGGCCGAAAGCGTGGCAGGTGGCGTTCGTTAGGGACAGTCATGGAGGTGATGCACACCGAGTTGCACGCCATTTGGAGTTGGCCCGGCCTAGATGTGAGCGTTCAAAGTCAGCGCGTTTGTTTAAACTTTCTCCTCCAATTCGTTGCAGTTGTACAAGCGTTTCTCGTTCATCCGACTGGAGCGTAACGCTTTATATGTTAATATTTCTGGTCTCCTTGGGAGTAGAAAGTCTGTTCATGGCTCTTTTGAAAGGGATGCATCTCCCCTGTAATCGCCTTCGAGCGGCACGCGGATCGAACCCACGTTTTTCACTGCTACGATTTTTTTTAAATGTGTTGCGCGGCGGAGAAAAGACGCGCGCCGGACGTATTTGCGGCTTAATATCTCTTGTCTCATTGGGTGTAGAAAGTCTGTTCATGGCTCTTTGGAAAGGGCTGCATCTCCCCTGTAATCGCCTTCGAGCGGCACGCGGATCGAACCCACGGTTTTCACGCTATGATTTTTTTAAATGTGGTGCGCGGCGGAGGAAATGCGCACGTCGGACGTCATTTCGGCTTAATATCTCTTGTCTCCTTGGGAGTAGAAAGTCTTTTCATGGCTCTTTGGAAAGGGCTGCATCTCCGCTGTAATCGCCTTCGAGCGGCATGCGGATCGAACCCACGGTTTTCACGCTATGATTTTTTAAAATGTGGTGCGCGTCGGAGAAAATGCGCGCGTCGGACGTCATTTCGGCTTAATATCTATTGTCTCCTTGGGAGTAGAAAGTCTTTTCATGGCTCTTTGGAAAGGTTTGCATCTCCCTTGTAATCGCCTTTAAGCGGCACGCGGATTGGACCCACCGTTCTTCCGATACGATTTTTTAAATGTGGTGCGCGGCGTAGAAAAGACTTGCGTAGGACGTATTTGCGGCTTAATATCTTTGGGCTCCTTGGGAGTAGGAAGTCTGTTCATGGCTCTTTTGAAAGGGATGCATCTCCCCTGTAATCGCCTTCGAGCGGCACGCGGATCGAACCCACGTTTTTCACGCTACGATTTTTTTTAAATGTGTTGCGCGGCGGAGAAAAGACGCGCGCCGGACGTATTTGCGGCTTAATATCTCTTGTCTCATTGGGTGTAGAAAGTCTGTTCATGGCTCTTTGGAAAGGGCTGCATCTCCCCTGTAATCGCCTTCGAGCGGCACGCGGATCGAACCCACGGTTTTCACGCTATGATTTTTTTAAATGTGTTGCGCGTCGGAGAAAATGCGCGCGTCGGACGTCATTGCGGCTTAATATCTCTTGTCTCCTTGGGAGTAGAAAGTCTTTTCATGGCTCTTTGGAAAGGTTTGCATCTCCCCTGTAATCGCCTTTAAGCGGCACGCGGATCGGACCCACCGTTCTTACGCTACGATTTTTTAAATGTGGTGCGCGGCGTAGAAAAGACGCGCGTAGGACGTATTTGCGGCTTAATATCTTTGGGCTCCTTGGGAGTAGGAAGTCTGTTCATGCCTCTTTGGAAAGGGCTCCATCTCCCCTGTAATCGCCTTCGAGCGGCACGCGGATCGAACCCACGGTTTTCACGCTATGATTTTTTAAACGTGGTGCGCGTCGGAGAAAATGCGCGTAATATTTCTTGTCTCCTTGGGAGTAGAAAGTCTGTTCATGGCTCTTTGGAAAGGGCTGTATCTCCCCTGTAATCGCCTTCGAGCGGCACGCGCATCGGAACCATCGTTATCACGCTACGATTTTTTAATGCCGACAGGGACGGGCTGAAAGCGTGGCAGGTGGCGTTGGTTAGGGACAGTCATGGAGGTGATGCACACCGAGTTGCACGCCATTTGGAGTTGGCCCGGCCTAGATGTGAGCGTTCAAAGTCAGCGCGTATGTTTAAACTTTCTCCTCCAATTCGTTGCAATTGTACAAGCGTTTCTCGTTCATCCGACTGGAGCGTAACGCTTTATATGTTAATATTTCTGGTCTCCTTGGGAGTAGAAAGTCTGTTCATGGCTCTTTTGAAAGGGATGCATCTCCCCTGTAATCGCCTTCGAGCGGCACGCGGATCGAACCCACGTTTTTCACGCTACGATTTTTTTTAAATGTGTTGCGCGGCGGAGAAAAGACGCGCGCCGGACGTATTTGCGGCTTAATATCTCTTGTCTCATTGGGTGTAGAAAGTCTGTTCATGGCTCTTTGGAAAGGGCTGCATCTCCCCTGTAATCGCCTTTAAGCGGCATGCGGATCGAACCCACGGTTTTCACGCTATGATTTTTTTAAATGTGCTGCGCGGCGGAGAAAATGCGCGCGTCGGATGTCATTGCGGCTTAATATCTCGTTTCCTTGGGAGTAGAAAATCTTTTCATGGTTCTTTGGAAAGGGTTGCATCTCCCCTGTAATCGCCTTTAAGCGGCACGCGGATCGGACCCATCGTTCTCACGCTACGATTTTTTAAAATCCGCCAGGGACGGAACGAACGCTTGGCAGGTGGCGTTCGTGACGGACAGTCAAGCAGTTAATGCGCACCGAGCTGCAGGCCATTTGGACCTGGCCCAGCCTAGATGTGAGTATTCAAAGTCAGCACGTTTGTTTCAAAGTTCTCCACCAATTCGTTGTAATTGCGTGTGTGCGCGTGAACACCAGGTTTGTGGAGGAGTTCGTCCTTGGACTGTACAAGGGGAGACAGTGTGTGGCCTGGCTGCGTGAGGTTGCAGTTTGCTGGGCATGAGAGATTGGCATGTGGTGCCCTGGAGGTGTGGTTGTTCCAGGACGGGCAAGGTGGGGTAGTGTGGCTGGGTGACGGTGCGCTTCACTGGGGATGTGGTTGTGAGTTGCAGGCCCATTCCTTTGAATGACAGAAAGGATCTGATTTGTTTCCAGGTTTAAACGTACTTTGCTGGGTATGACTGTGACCTCTTGGGCCAGGAAGTCTGTTTCTAGTTTTATTTAAACGGTCAAACTGCGTGAAGTGTGCCCAGGCCCAGAGCTACTTTGCTGGGCATGGCTGTGTGACCTCTTGGGCCTGGAAGTCTGGTTGTAGTATGATTTTAAAGGGTCAAATGCTCTCCATTGTGTGTCCAGGTTTAAGGCTACTTTGCTGGGCATGTGATTTGGACCCATCGGGTACGGAAGCCTTTCCGTCACGTGCTCGTTTTCCACGCCTTCAGCGCAGGTAGCCTGCGAATTTAAAACCGACGTGCATTTTATTCTTTTCCCCTTTTATCCTTTCATATCTCTCCGCTACCTTGGAGAAGAGAGACGCACGCGGGTAAATAAAATGTAAATATCTCTAAATATCTGTATAATATGTAAATAAAAGGAAGATGTGGTTGTGTAGTGTAGTCGTTTGATTATAAATAATCTCATAATAATTTTATCCACAAATTCTTATACATTTATACATGTTTATCTCTCTCTTTGTGTGTGTGTGTGTGTGTGTGTGGTTCTGTGTCACTAGTGGGGCCTGTGGCCCGATTGGAGTGTTTGCGGTGTGAGAAGGAGGAGTTGGAGAACAGTTTCTTGGAGCAGCTGAAGGAGTTGAGGTTGCAGAAGCAGAAGGAGCTGCAGGTTCTTCAGGAGATGCTGAAACACAAGCAGCATGAGGAGACAGAGCTCCTGCAGAAACAGCAGGAGGAGGAGGAGCATAACAGGTCCATCAAGAGTAAGTACTATGGAAATGCAATAATACTAACATAACTAATAATGAATGCTAGCCTTTAGGCTCCAATAAAAGTGATACTAATATATGTATAGTACTATATATATTATATTTTATATATTCAGTAGTAATTATGTAGTATATACAATCTATGTTATATCCAGCAGTAATGATACTTGCTCTGGCAGATATGAAAATGGCCTGTGAACAGGAGAAGAAATCTCTGCAGGAAGAACTTGAGAAGCTCAGACTGTCACTGCAGGTAGAGATCCCTTATAGTGTCAGTACACATCCACCAGTAGCTCCACCTTTCACTTATAAAGTCAGTACACATTCAGTACACATTCCCACCTTTCCATTGTACTGGCTGTAGTGATGATTCGTGTGTGTGTTATACCAGCCCATAGAGGAGGACATTATGAGTCTGAAAGTGGCGCTGGAGATGAAGAACCAGGAGATCAAAGATCAGCACGATCTTTTGGTCAAACTATATACTCTGTATGTATACTATATCGAACCCACGGTTTTCACGCTACGATTTTTTTAAATGTGGTGAGCTGCGGAGAAAAGACGCGGTCCGGACGTATTTGTGGCTTAATATCTCTTGTCTCCTTGGGAGTAGGAAGTCTGTTCATGGCTCTTTGGAAAGGGCTGCATCTCCCCTCTAATCGCCTTCGAGCTTCAAGCGGATTGGACCCACGGTTATCACGCTACGATTTTTTAAAGCCGCCAGGGACGGGCCGAAAGCGTGGCAGGTGGCGTTCGTTAGGGACAGTCATGGAGGTGATGCGCACCGAGTTGCACGCCATTTGGAGTTGGCCCGGCCTAGATGTGAGCGTTCAAAGTCAGCGCGTTTGTTTAAACTTTCTCCTCCAATTCGTTGCAATTGTACAAGCGTTTCTCGCTCATCCGACTGGAGCGTAACGCTTTATCTTGTTAATATCTCTGGTCTCCTTGGGAGTAGAAAGTCTGTTCATGGCTCTTTGGAAAGGGCTGCATCTCCCCTGTAATCGCCTTCGAGCGGCACGCGGATCGAACCCACGGTTTTCACGCTATGATTTTTTTAAATGTGTTGCGCGTCGGAGAAAATGCGCGCGTCGGACGTCATTGCGGCTTAATATCTCTTGTCTCCTTGGGAGTAGAAAGTCTTTTCATGGTTCTTTGGAAAGGGTTGCATCTCCCCTGTAATCGCCTTTAAGCGGCACGCGGATCGGACCCACCGTTCTTACGCTACGATTTTTTAAATGTGGTGCGCGGCGTAGAAAAGACGCGCGTAGGACTTATTTGCGGCTTAATATCTTTGGGCTCCTTGGGAGTAGAAAGTCTTTTCATGGCTCTTTGGAAAGGGCGGCATCTCCCCTGTAATCGCCTTTAAGCGGCACGCGGATCGAACCCACGGTTTTCACGCTACGATTTTTTTTAAATGTGTTGCGCGGCGGAGAATAGACGCGCGCCGGACGTATTTGCGGCTTGATATCTCTTGTCTCATTGGGAGTAGAAAGTCTGTTCATGGCTCTTTGGAAAGGGCTGCATCTCCCCTGTAATCGCCTTCGAGCGGCACGCGGATCGAACCCACGGTTTTCACGCTATGTTTTTTTTAAATGTGTTGCGCGGCGGAGAAAATGCGCGCGTCGGACGTCATTGCGGCTTAATATCTCTTGTCTCCTTGGGAGTAGAAAGTCTTTTCATGGCTCTTTGGAAAGGTTTGCATCTCCCCTGTAATCGCCTTTAAGCGGCACGCGGATCGGACCCACCGTTCTTACGCTACGATTTTTTAAATGTGGTGCGCGGCGTAGAAAAGACGCGCGTAGGACGTATTTGCGGCTTAATATCTTTGGGCTCCTTGGGAGTAGGAAGTCTGTTCATGCCTCTTTGGAAAGGGCTGCATCTCCCTTGTAATCGCCTTCGAGCGGCACGTGGATCGAACCCACGGTTTTCACGCTATGATTTTTTTAAATGTGCTGCGCGGAGGAGAAAATGCCCGCGTCGGACGTCATTGCGGCTTAATATCTCTTGTCTCCTTGGGAGTAGAAAGTCTTTTCATGGTTCTTTGGAAAGGGTTGCATCTCCCCTGTAATCGCCTTTAAGCGGCACGCGGATCGGACCCACCGTTCTTACGCTACGATTTTTTAAATGTGGTGCGAGGCGTAGAAAAGACGCGCGTAGGACTTATTTGCGGCTTAATATCTTTGGGCTCCTTGGGAGTAGAAAGTCTGTTCATGGCTCTTTGGAAAGGGCTGCATCTCCCCTGTAATCGCCTTCGCGCGGCACGCGGATCGGAACCATCGTTATCACGCTACGATTTTTTAATGCCGACAGGGACGGGCCGAAAGCTTGGCAGGTGGCGTTCGTTAGGAAAAGTCATGGACGTGATGCGGACCGAGTTGCAGGCCATTTGGACCTGGCCCGGCCTAGATGTGAGCCTTCAAAGTCAGCGCGTTTGTTTAAACTTTCTCCTCCAATTCGTTGCAATTGTACAAGCGTTTCTCGCTCATCCGACTGGAGCGTAACGCTTTATCTGTTAATATCTCTGGTCTCCTTGGGAGTAGAAAGTCTGTTCATGGCTCTTTGGAAAGGGATGCATCTCCCCTGTAATCGCCTTTAAGCGGCACGCGGATCGGACCCACCGTTCTCACGCTACGATTTTTTAAACGTGGTGCGCGTCGGAGAAAATGCGCGTAATATCTCTTGTCTCCTTGGGAGTAGAAAGTCTGTTCATGGCTCTTTGGAAAGGGCTGTATCTCCCCTGTAATCGCCTTCGAGCGGCACGCGCATCGGAAGCATCGTTATCACGCTACGATTTTTTAATGCCGCCAGGGACGGGCCGAAAGCGTGGCAGGTGGCGTTCGTTAGCGACAGTCATGGAGGTGATGCGCACCGAGTTGCACGCCATTTGGAGTTGGCCCGGCCTAGATGTGAGCGTTCAAAGTCAGCGCGTTTGTTTAAACTTTCTCCTCCAATTCGTTGCAATTGTACAAGCGTTTCTCGTTCATCCGACTGGAGCGTAACGATTTATATGTTAATATTTCTGGTCTCCTTGGGAGTAGAAAGTCTGTTCATGGCTCTTTTGAAAGGGATGCATCTCCCCTGTAATCGCCTTCGAGCGGCACGCGGATCGAACCCACGTTTTTCACGCTACGATTTTTTTTAAATGTGTTGCGCGGCGGAGAAAAGACGCGCGACGGACGTATTTGCGGCTTAATATCTCTTGTCTCATTGGGTGTAGAAAGTCTGTTCATGGCTCTTTGCAAAGGGCTGCATCTCCCCTGTAATCGCCTTCGAGCGGCACGCGGATCGAACCCACGGTTTTCACGCTATGATTTTTTTAAATGTGGTGCGCGGCGGAGGAAATGCGCGCGTCGGACGTCATTTCGGCTTAATATCTCTTGTCTCCTTGGGAGTAGAAAGTCTTTTCATGGCTCTTTGGAAAGGGCTGCATCTCCGCTGTAATCGCCTTTAAGCGGCACGCGGATCGAACCCACGGTTTTCACGCTACGATTTTTTTTAAATGTGTTGCGCGGCGGAGAATAGACGCGCGCCGGACGTATTTGCGGCTTGATATCTCTTGTCTCATTGGGAGTAGAAAGTCTGTTCATGGCTCTTTGGAAAGGGCTGCATCTCCCCTGTAATCGCCTTCGAGCGGCACGCGGATCGAACCCACGGTTTTCACGCTACGATTTTTTTTAAATGTGTTGCGCGGCGGAGAATAGACGCGCGCCGGACGTATTTGCGGCTTGATATCTCTTGTCTCATTGGGAGTAGGAAGTCTGTTCATGGCTCTTTGGAAACGGCTGCATCTCCCCTGTAATCGCCTTCGAGCGGCACGCGGATCGAACCCACGGTTTTCACGCTATGATTTTTTTAAATGTGCTGCGCGGCGGAGAAAATGCGCGCGTCGGACGTCATTGCGGCTTAATATCTCTTGTCTCCTTGGGAGTAGGAAGTCTGTTCATGCCTCTTTGGAAAGGGTTGCATCTCCCCTGTAATCGCCTTTAAGCGGCACGCGGATCGGACCCACCGTTCTCACGCTACGATTTTTTAAACGTGGTGCGCGTCGGAGAAAATGCGCGTAATATCTCTTGTCTCCTTGGGAGTAGAAAGTCTGTTCATGGCTCTTTGGAAAGGGCTGTATCTCCCCTGTAATCGCCTTCGAGCGGCACGCGCATCGGAACCATCGTTATCACGCTACGAGTTTTTTAATGCCGCCAGGGATAGGCCGAAAGCGTGGCAGGTGGCGTTCGTTAGGGACAGTCATGGAGGTGATGCACACCGAGTTGCACGCCATTTGGAGTTGGCCCGGCCTAGATGTGAGCGTTCAAAGTCAGCGCGTTTGTTTAAACTTTCTCCTCCAATTCGTTGCAATTGTACAAGCGTTTCTCGTTCATCCGACTGGAGCGTAACGCTTTATAAGTTAATATTTCTGGTCTCCTTGGGAGTAGAAAGTCTGTTCATGGCTCTTTGGAAAGGGCTGCATCTCCCCTGTAATCGCCTTCGAGCGGCACGCGGATCGAACCCACGGTTTTCACGCTATGATTTTTTTAAATGTGGTGCGCGGCGGAGGAAATGCGCGCGTCGGACGTCATTTCGGCTTAATATCTCTTGTCTCCTTGGGAGTAGAAAGTCTTTTCATGGCTCTTTGGAAAGGGCTGCATCTCCGCTGTAATCGCCTTTAAGCGGCACGCGGATCGAACCCACGGTTTTCACGCTACGATTTTTTTTAAATGTGTTGCGCGGCGGAGAATAGACGCGCGCCGGACGTATTTGCGGCTTGATATCTCTTGTCTCATTGGGAGTAGAAAGTCTGTTCATGGCTCTTTGGAAAGGGCTGCATCTCCCCTGTAATCGCCTTCGAGCGGCACGCGGATCGAACCCACGGTTTTCACGCTACGATTTTTTTTAAATGTGTTGCGCGGCGGAGAATAGACGCGCGCCGGACGTATTTGCGGCTTGATATCTCTTGTCTCATTGGGAGTAGAAAGTCTGTTCATGGCTCTTTGGAAACGGCTGCATCTCCCCTGTAATCGCCTTCGAGCGGCACGAGGATCGAACCCACGGTTTTCACGCTATGATTTTTTTAAATGTGTTGCGCGTCGGAGAAAATGCGCGCGTCGGACGTCATTGCGGCTTAATATCTCTTGTCTCTTTGGGAGTAGAAAGTCTTTTCATGGCTCTTTGGAAAGGTTTGCATCTCCCCTGTAATCGCCTTTAAGCGGCACGCGGATCGGACCCACCGTTCTTACGCTACGATTTTTTAAATGTGGTGCGCGGCGTAGAAAAGACGCGCGTAGGACGTATTTGCGGCTTAATATCTTTGGGCTCCTTGGGAGTAGGAAGTCTGTTCATGCCTATTTGGAAAGGGCTCCATCTCCCCTGTAATCGCCTTCGAGCGGCACGCGGATCGAACCCACGGTTTTCACGCTATGATTTTTTTAAATGAGCTGCGCGGCGGAGAAAATGCGCGCGTCGGACGTCATTGCGGCTTAATATCTCTTGTCTCCTTGGGAGTAGAAAGTCTTTTCATGGTTCTTTGGAAAGGGTTGCATCTCCCCTGTAATCGCCTTTAAGCGGCACGCGGATCGGACCCACCGTTCTCACGCTACGATTTTTTAAACGTGGTGCGCGTGGGAGAAAATGCGCGTAATATCTCTTGTCTCCTTGGGAGTAGAAAGTCTGTTCATGGCTCTTTGGAAAGGGCTGTATCTCCCCTGTAATCGCCTTCGAGCGGCACGCGCATCGGAACCATCGTTATCACGCTACGATTTTTTAATGCCGCCAGGGATAGGCCGAAAGCGTGGCAGGTGGCGTTCGTTAGGGACAGTCATGGAGGTGATGCACACCGAGTTGCACGCCATTTGGAGTTGGCCCGGCCTAGATGTGAGCGTTCAAAGTCAGCGCGTTTGTTTAAACTTTCTCCTCCAATTCGTTGCAGTTGTACAAGCGTTTCTCGTTCATCCGACTGGAGCGTAACGCTTTATATGTTAATATTTCTGGTCTCCTTGGGAGTAGAAAGTCTGTTCATGGCTCTTTTGAAAGGGATGCATCTCCCCTGTAATCGCCTTCGAGCGGCACGCGGATCGAACCCACGTTTTTCACGCTACGATTTTTTTTAAATGTGTTGCGCGGCGGAGAAAAGACGCGCGCCGGACGTATTTGCGGCTTAATATCTCTTGTCTCATTGGGTGTAGAAAGTCTGTTCATGGCTCTTTGGAAAGGGCTGCATCTCCCCTGTAATCGCCTTCGAGCGGCACGCGGATCGAACCCACGGTTTTCACGCTATGATTTTTTTAAATGTGGTGCGCGGCGGAGGAAATGCGCGCGTCGGACGTCATTTCGGCTTAATATCTCTTGTCTCCTTGGGAGTAGAAAGTCTTTTCATGGCTCTTTGGAAAGGTTTGCATCTCCCTTGTAATCGCCTTTAAGCGGCACGCGGATTGGACCCACCGTTCTTCCGATACGATTTTTTAAATGTGGTGCGCGGCGTAGAAAAGACGCGCGTAGGACGTATTTGCGGCTTAATATCTTTGGGCTCCTTGGGAGTAGGAAGTCTGTTCATGCCTCTTTGGAAAGGGCTGCATCTCCCCTGTAATCGCCTTCGAGCGGCACGCGGATCGAACCCACGGTTTTCACGCTATGATTTTTTTAAATGTGCTGCGCGGCGGAGAAAATGCGCGCGTCGGACGTCATTGCGGCTTAATATCTCTTGTCTCCTTGGGAGTAGAAAGTCTTTTCATGGTTCTTTGGAAAGGGTTGCATCTCCCCTGTAATCGCCTTTAAGCGGCACGCGGATCGGACCCATCGTTCTCACGCTACGATTTTTTAAAATCCGCCAGGGACGGAACGAACGCTTGGCAGGTGGCGTTCGTGACGGACAGTCAAGCAGTTAATGCGCACCGAGCTGCAGGCCATTTGGACCTGGCCCAGCCTAGATGTGAGTATTCAAAGTCAGCACGTTTGTTTCAAAGTTCTCCACCAATTCGTTGTAATTGCGTGTGTGCGCGTGAACACCAGGTTTGTGGAGGAGTTCGTCCTTGGACTGTACAAGGGGAGACAGTGTGTGGCCTGGCTGCGTGAGGTTGCAGTTTGCTGGGCATGAGAGATTGGCATGTGGTGCCCTGGAGGTGTGGTTGTTCCAGGACGGACAAGGTGGGGTAGTGTGGCTGGGTGACGGTGCGCTTCACTGGGGATGTGGTTGTGAGTTGCAGGCCCATTCCTTTGAATGATAGAAAGGATCTGATTTGTTTCCAGGTTTAAACGTACTTTGCTGGGTATGACTGTGACCTCTTGGGCCAGGAAGTCTGTTTCTAGTTTTATTTAAACGGTCAAACTGCGTGAAGTGTGCCCAGGCCCAGAGCTACTTTGCTGGGCATGGCTGTGTGACCTCTTGGGCCTGGAAGTCTGGTTGTAGTATGATTTTAAAGGGTCAAATGCTCTCCATTGTGTGTCCAGGTTTAAGGCTACTTTGCTGGGCATGTGATTTGGACCCATCGGGTACGGAAGCCTTTCCGTCACGTGCTCGTTTTCCACGCCTTCAGCGCAGGTAGCCTGCGAATTTAAAACCGACGTGCATTTTATTCTTTTCCCCTTTTATCCTTTCATATCTCTCCGCTACCTTGGAGAAGAGAGACGCACGCGGGTAAATAAAATGTAAATATCTCTAAATATCTGTATAATATGTAAATAAAAGGAAGATGTGGTTGTGTAGTGTAGTCGTTTGATTATAAATAATCTCATAATAATTTTATCCACAAATTCTTATACATTTATACATGTTTATCTCTCTCTTTGTGTGTGTGTGTGTGTGTGTGGTTCTGTGTCACTAGTGGGGCCTGTGGCCCGATTGGAGTGTTTGCGGTGTGAGAATGAGGAATGAGGAGTTGGAGAACAGTTTGTTGGAGCAGCTGAAGGAGTTGAGGTTGCAGAAGCAGAAGGAGCTGCAGGTTCTTCAGGAGATGCTGAAACACAAGCAGCAGGAGGAGACAGAGCTCCTGCAGAAACAGCAGGAGGAGGAGGAGCATAACAGGTCCATCAAGAGTAAGTACTATGGAAATGCAATAATACTAACATAACTAATAATGAATGCTAGCCTTTAGGCTCCAATAAAAGTGATACTAATATATGTATAGTACTATATATATTATATTTTATATATTCAGTAGTAATTATGTAGTATATACAATCTATGTTATATCCAGCAGTAATGATACTTGCTCTGGCAGATATGAAAATGGCCTGTGAACAGGAGAAGAAATCTCTGGAGGAAGAACTTGAGAAGCTCAGACTGTCACTGCAGGTAGAGATCCCTTATAGTGTCAGTACACATCCACCAGTACCTCCACCTTTCACTTATAACGTCAGTACACATTCAGTACACATTCCCACCTTTCCATTGTACTGGCTGTAGTGATGATTCGTGTGTGTGGGTTATACCAGCCCATAGAGGAGGACATTATGAGTCTGAAAGTGGCGCTGGAGATGAAGAACCAGGAGATCAAAGATCAGCACGATCTTTTGGTCAAACTATATACTCTGTATGTATACTATATACTCTGTATGTAGTACCTGGTTTAACACTATATCCTCTGTATATATACTATATACTGTTTATGTAGTTCCTGGTTTAACACTATACCCTCAGCTTACTCTAGTCTGCAGATGTGAAGAAATTTAAACAGAATGTGTATCTGTGTATATGTGCGCACCTGTATGTGTCTGGTTGTAGTATTATTTAAAGGGTCAAATGGTCTCCATTGTGTGTCCAGGTTTAAGGCTACTTTGCTGGGCATGTGATTTGGACCCATCGGGTACGGAAGCCTTTCCGTCACGTGCTCGTTTTCCACGCCTTCAGCGCAGGTAGCCTGCGAATTTAAAACCGACGTGCATTTTATTCTTTTCCCCTTTTATCCTTTCATATCTCTCCGCTACCTTGGAGAAGAGAGACGCACGCTGGGAAATAAAATGTAAATATCTGTAAATATCTGTATAATATGTAAATAAAAGGAAGAAGTGGTTGTGTAGTGTAGTCGTTTCATTATAAATAATCTCATAATAATTTTATCCACAAATTCTTATACATTTATACATGTTTATCTCTCTCTTTGTGTGTGTGTGTGTGTGTGTGTGTGTGTCTGTGTGTGCGTGTTTGTGGTTCTGTGTCACTAGTGGGGCCTGTGGCCCGATTGGAGTGTTTGCGGTGTGAGAAGGAGGAGTTGGAGAACAGTTTGTTGGAGCAGCTGAAGGAGTTGAGGTTGCAGAAGCAGAAGGAGCTGCAGGTTCTTCAGGAGATGCTGAAACACAAGCAGCAGGAGGAGACAGAGCTCCTGCAGAAACAGCAGGAGGAGGAGGAGCATAACAGGTCCCTCAAGGGTAAGTACTATGGAAATGCAATAATACTAACATAACTAATAATGAATGTTAGCCTTTAGGCTCCAATAAAAGTGATACTAATATATGTATAGTACTATATATATTATATTTTATATATTCAGTAGTAATTATGTAGTATATACAATCTGTGTTATATCCAGCAGTAATGATACTTGCTCTGGCAGATATGAAAATGGCCTGTGAACAGGAGAAGAAATCTCTGGAGGAAGAACTTGAGAAGCTCAGACTGTCACTGCAGGTAGAGATCCCTTATAGTGTCAGTACACATCCACCAGTAGCTCCACCTTTCACTTATAACGTCAGTACACATTCAGTACACATTCCCACCTTTCCATTGTACTGGCTGTAGTGATGATTCGAGTGTGTGTTATACCAGCCCATAGAGGAGGACATTATGAGTCTGAAAGTGGCGCTGGAGATGAAGAACCAGGAGATCAAAGATCAGCACGATCTTTTGGTCAAACTATATACTCTGTATGTATACTATATACTCTGTATGTAGTACCTGGTTTAACACTATATCCTCTGTATATATACTATATACTGTTTATGTAGTACCTGGTTTAACACTATACCCTCAGCTTACTCTAGTCTGCAGATGTGAAGAAATTAAACAGAATGTGTATCTGTGTATATGTGCGCACCTGTATGTGTCTGGTTGTAGTATTATTTAAAGGGTCAAACTGCGTGAAGTGTGCCCAGACCCAGGCATGACTGTGTGACCTCTTGGGCCAGGAAGTCTGTTTCTAGTTTTATTTAAACGGTCAAACTGCGTGAAGTGTGCCCAGGCCCAGAGCTACTTTGCTGGGCATGACTGTGTGACCTCTTGGGCCTGGAAGTCTGGTTGTAGTATGATTTTAAAGGGTCAAATGGTCTCCATTGTGTGTCCAGGTTTAAGGCTACTTTGCTGGGCATGTGATTTGGACCCATCGGGTACGGAAGCCTTTCCGTCACGTGCTCGTTTTCCACGCCTTCAGCGCAGGTAGCCTGCGAATTTAAAACCGACGTGCATTTTATTCTTTTCCCCTTTTATCCTTTCATATCTCTCCGCTACCTTGGAGAAGAGAGACGCACGCGGGTAAATAAAATGTAAATATCTCTAAATATCTGTATAATATGTAAATAAAAGGAAGATGTGGTTGTGTAGTGTAGTCGTTTGATTATAAATAATCTCATAATAATTTTATCCACAAATTCTTATACATTTATACATGTTTATCTCTCTCTCTGTGTGTGTGTGTGTGGTTCTGTGTCACTAGTGGGGCCTGTGGCCCGATTGGAGTGTTTGCGGTGTGAGAAGGAGGAGTTGGAGAACAATTTGTTGGAGCAGCTGAAGGAGTTGAGGTTGCAGAAGCAGAAGGAGCTGCAGGTTCTTCAGGAGATGCTGAAACACAAGCAGCAGGAGGAGACAGAGCTCCTGCAGAAACAGCAGGAGGAGGAGGAGCATAACAGGTCCATCAAGAGTAAGTACTATGGAAATGCAATAATACTAACATAACTAATAATGAATGTTAGCCTTTAGGCTCCAATAAAAGTGATACTAATATATGTATAGTACTATATATATTATATTTTATATATTCAGTAGTAATTATGTAGTATATACAATCTGTGTTATATCCAGCAGTAATGATACTTGCTCTGGCAGATATGAAAATGGCCTGTGAACAGGAGAAGAAATCTCTGGAGGAAGAACTTGAGAAGCTCAGACTGTCACTGCAGGTAGAGATCCCTTATAGTGTCAGTACACATCCACCAGTACCTCCACCTTTCACTTATAACGTCAGTACACATTCAGTACACATTCCCACCTTTCCATTGTACTGGCTGTAGTGATGATTCGTGTGTGTGGGTTATACCAGCCCATAGAGGAGGACATTATGAGTCTGAAAGTGGCGCTGGAGATGAAGAACCAGGAGATCAAAGATCAGCACGATCTTTTGGTCAAACTATATACTCTGTATGTATACTATATACTCTGTATGTAGTACCTGGTTTAACACTATATCCTCTGTATATATACTATATACTGTTTATGTAGTACCTGGTTTAACACTATACCCTCAGCTTACTCTAGTCTGCAGATGTGAAGAAATTAAACAGAATGTGTATCTGTGTATATGTGCGCACCTGTATGTGTCTGGTTGTAGTATTATTTAAAGGGTCAAACTGCGTGAAGTGTGCCCAGGCCCAGAGCTACTTTGATGGGCATGATTCTGTGACCTCTTGGGCCTTGAAATGTGGTGCTTTGAATGATTTAAAGAGTGAAACGGTCTGAAGTGTGCCCACGTTTAAAGCAACCTTGCTGGGCATGACTGTGTGACCTCTTGGGCCAGGAAGTCTGTTTCTAGTTTTATTTAAACGGTCAAACTGCGTGAAGTGTGCCCAGGCCCAGAGGTACTTTGCTGGGCATGACTGTGTGACCTCTTGGGCCTGGAAGTCTGCTTGTAGTATGATTTTAAAGGGTCAAATGGTCTCCATTGTGTGTCCAGGTTTAAGGCTACTTTGCTGGGCATGTGATTTGGACCCATCGGGTACGGAAGCCTTTCCGTCACGTGCTCGTTTTCCACGCCTTCAGCGCAGGTAGCCTGCGAATTTAAAACCGACGTGCATTTTATTCTTTTCCCCTTTTATCCTTTCATATCTCTCCGCTACCTTGGAGAAGAGAGACGCACGCGGGTAAATAAAATGTAAATATCTGTAAATATCTGTATAATATGTAAATAAAAGGAAGATGTGGTTGTGTAGTGTAGTCGTTTGATTATAAATAATCTCATAATAATTTTATCCACAAATTCTTATACATTTATACATGTTTATCTCTCTCTTTGTGTGTGTGTGTGTGTGTGTGTGTGTGTGTGTGTGTGTGTGTGTGTGTGTGTGTGTGTGTGTGTGTGTGGTTCTGTGTCACTAGTGGGGCCTGTGGCCCGATTGGAGTGTTTGCGGTGTGAGAATGAGGAATGAGGAGTTGGAGAACAGTTTGTTGGAGCAGCTGAAGGAGTTGAGGTTGCAGAAGCAGAAGGAGCTGCAGGTTCTTCAGGAGATGCTGAAACACAAGCAGCAGGAGGAGACAGAGCTCCTGCAGAAACAGCAGGAGGAGGAGGAGCATAACAGGTCCATCAAGAGTAAGTACTATGGAAATGCAATAATACTAACATAACTAATAATGAATGTTAGCCTTTAGGCTCCAATAAAAGTGATACTAATATATGTATAGTACTATATATATTATATTTTATATATTCAGTAGTAATTATGTAGTATATACAATCTGTGTTATATCCAGCAGTAAAGATACTTGCTCTGGCAGATATGAAAATGGCCTGTGAACAGGAGAAGAAATCTTTGGAGGAAGAACTTGAGAAGCTCAGACTGTCACTGCAGGTAGAGATCCCTTATAGTGTCAGTACACATCCACCAGTACCTCCACCTCTCACTTATAACGTCAGTACACATTCAGTACACATTCCCACCTTTCCATTGTACTGGCTGTAGTGATGATTCGTGTGTGTGTTATACCAGCCCATAGAGGAGGACTTTATGAGTCTGAAAGTGGCGCTGGAGATGAAGAACCAGGAGATCAAAGATCAGCACGATCTTTTGGTCAAACTATATACTCTGTATGTATACTATATACTCTGTATGTAGTACCTGGTTTAACACTATATCCTCTGTATATATACTATATACTGTTTATGTAGTACCTGGTTTAACACTATACCCTCAGCTTACTCTAGTCTTCAGATGTGAAGAAATTTAAACAGAATGTGTATCTGTGTATATGTGCGCACCTGTATGTGTCTGGTTGTAGTATTATTTAAAGGGTCAAACTGCGTGAAGTGTGCCCAGGCCCAGAGCTACTTTGATGGGCATGATTCTGTGACCTCTTGGGCCTTGAAATGTGGTGCTTTGAATGATTTAAAGAGTGAAACGGTCTGAAGTGTGCCCACGTTTAAAGCAACCTTGCTGGGCATGACTGTGTGACCTCTTGGGCCAGGAAGTCTGTTTCTAGTTTTATTTAAACGGTCAAACTGCGTGAAGTGTGCCCAGGCCCAGAGGTACTTTGCTGGGCATGACTGTGTGACCTCTTGGGCCTGGAAGTCTGCTTGTAGTATGATTTTAAAGGGTCAAATGGTCTCCATTGTGTGTCCAGGTTTAAGGCTACTTTGCTGGGCATGTGATTTGGACCCATCGGGTACGGAAGCCTTTCCGTCACGTGCTCGTTTTCCACGCCTTCAGCGCAGGTAGCCTGCGAATTTAAAACCGACGTGCATTTTATTCTTTTCCCCTTTTATCCTTTCATATCTCTCCGCTACCTTGGAGAAAAGAGACGCACGCGGGTAAATAAAATGTAAATATCTGTAAATATCTGTATAATATGTAAATAAAAGGAAGAAGTGGTTGTTTAGTGTAGTCGTTTGATTATAAATAATCTCATAATAATTTTATCCACAAATTATTACACATTTATACATGTTTATCTCTCTCTGTGTGTGTGTGTGTGTGTGTGTGTGTGTGTGTGTGTGTGTCACTAGTGGGGCCTGTGGCCCGATTGGAGTGTTTGCGGTGTGAGAAGGAGGAGTTGGAGAACAGTTTGTTGGAGCAGCTGAAGGAGTTGAGGTTGCAGAAGCAGAAGGAGCTGCAGGTTCTTCAGGAGATGCTGAAACACAAGCAGCAGGAGGAGACAGAGCTCCTGCAGAAACAGCAGGAGGAGGAGGAGCATAACAGGTCCATCAAGAGTAAGTACTATGGAAATGCAATAATACTAACATAACTAATAATGAATGTTAGCCTTTAGGCTCCAATAAAAGTGATACTAATATATGTATAGTACTATATATATTATATTTTATATATTCAGTAGTAATTATGTAGTATATACAATCTGTGTTATATCCAGCAGTAATGATACATGCTCTGGCAGATATGAAAATGGCCTGTGAACAGGAGAAGAAATCTCTGGAGGAAGAACTTGAGAAGCTCAGACTGTCACTGCAGGTAGAGATCCCTTATAGTGTCAGTACACATCCACCAGTAGCTCCACCTTTCACTTATAACGTCAGTACACATTCAGTACACATTCCCACCTTTCCATTGTACTGGCTGTAGTGATGATTCGTGTGTGTGTTATACCAGCCCATAGAGGAGGACATTATGAGTCTGAAAGTGGCGCTGGAGATGAAGAACCAGGAGATCAAAGATCAGCACGATCTTTTGGTCAAACTATATACTCTGTATGTAGTACCTGGTTTAACATTATATCCTCTGTATATATACTATATACTGTTTATGTAGTACCTGGTTTAACACTATACCCTCAGCTTACTCTAGTCTGCAGATGTGAAGAAATTAAACAGAATGTGTATCTGTGTATATGTGCGCACCTGTATGTGTCTGGTTGTAGTATTATTTAAAGGGTCAAACTGCGTGAAGTGTGCCCAGGCGCAGAGCTACTTTGATGGGCATGATTCTGTGACCTCTTGGGTCTTGAAATGTGGTGCTTTGAATGATTTAAAGAGTGAAACGGTCTGATGTGTGCCCACGTTTAAAGCATCCTTGCTGGGCATGACTGTGTGACCTCTTGGGCCTGGAAGTCTGCTTGTAGTATGATTTTAAAGGGTCAAATGGTCTCCATTGTGTGTCCAGGTTTAAGGCTACTTTGCTGGGCATGTGATTTGGACCCATCGGGTACGGAAGCCTTTCCGTCACGTGCTCGTTTTCCACGCCTTCAGTGCAGGTAGCCTGCGAATTTAAAACCGACATGCATTTTATTCTTTTCCCCTTTTATCCTTTCATATCTCTCCGCTACCTTGGAGAAGAGAGACGCATGCGGGTAAATAAAATGTAAATATCTCTAAATATCTGTATAATATGTAAATAAAAGGAAGAAGTGGTTGTGTAGTGTAGTCGTTTGATTATGAATAATCTCATAATAATTTTATCCACAAATTCTTATACATTTATACATGTTTATCTCTCTCTTTGTGTGTGTGTGTGTGTGTGTGTGGTTCTGTGTCACTAGTGGGGCCTGTGGCCCGATTGGAGTGTTTGCGGTGTGAGAAGGAGGAGTTGGAGAACAGTTTGTTGGAGCAGCTGAAGGAGTTGAGGTTGCAGAAGCAGAAGGAGCTGCAGGTTCTTCACGAGATGCTGAAACACAAGCAGCAGGAGGAGACAGAGCTCCTGCAGAAACAGCAGGAGGAGGAGGAGCATAACAGGTCCATCAAGAGTAAGTACTATGGAAATGCAATAATACTAACATAATTAATAATGAATGTTAGCCTTTAGGCTCCAATAAAAGTGATACTAATAGATGTATAGTACTATATATATTATATTTTATATATTCAGTAGTAATTATGTAGTATATACAATCTGTGTTATATCCAGCAGTAATGATACTTGCTCTGGCAGATATGAAAATGGCCTGTGAACAGGAGAAGAAATCTCTGGAGGAAGAACTTGAGAAGCTCAGACTGTCACTGCAGGTAGAGATCCCTTATAGTGTCAATAGACATCCACCAGTACCTCCACCTTTCACTTATAACGTCAGTACACATTCAGTACACATTCCCACCTTTCCATTGTACTGGCTGTAGTGATGATTCGTGTGTGTGTTATACCAGCCCATAGAGGAGGAAATTATGAGTCTGAAAGTGGCGCTGGAGATGAAGAACCAGGAGATCAAAGATCAGCACGATCTTTTGGTCAAACTATATACTCTGTATGTAGTACCTGGTTTAACACTATATCCTCTGTATATATACTATATACTGTTTATGTAGTACCTGGTTTAACACTATACCCTCAGCTTACTCTAGTCTGCAGATGTGAAGAAATTAAACAGAATGTGTATCTGTGTATATGTGCGCACCTGTATGTGTCTGGTTGTAGTATTATTTAAAGGGTCAAACTGCGTGAAGTGTGCCCAGGCGCAGAGCTACTTTGATGGGCATGATTCTGTGACCTCTTGGGCCTTGAAATGTGGTGCTTTGAATGATTTAAAGAGTGAAACGGTCTGAAGTGTGCCCACGTTTAAAGCATCCTTGCTGGGCATGACTGTGTGACCTCTTGGGCCAGGAAGTCTGTTTCTACTTTTATTTAAACGGTCAAACTGCGTGAAGTGTGCCCAGGCCCAGAGCTACTTTGCTGTGCATGACTGTGTGACCTCTTGGGCCTGGAAGTCTGGTTGTAGTATGATTTTAAAGGGTCAAATGGTCTCCATTGTGTGTCCAGGTTTAAGGCTACTTTGCTGGGCATGTGATTTGGACCCATCGGGTACGGAAGCCTTTCCGTCACGTGCTCGTTTTCCACGCCTTCAGCGCAGGTAGCCTGCGAAATTAAAACCGACGTGCATTTTATTCTTTTCCCCTTTTATCCTTTCATATCTCTCCGCTACCTTGGAGAAGAGAGACGCACGCGGGTAAATAAAATGTAAATATCTGTAAATATCTGTATAACATGTAAATAAAAGGAAGAAGTGGTTGTGTAGTGTAGTCGTTTGATTATGAATAATCTCATAATAATTTTATCCACAAATTCTTATACATTTATACATGTTTATCTCTCTCTTTGTGTGTGTCTGTGTGTGTGTCTGTGTGTGTGTCTGTGTGTGTGTGTGTGGTTCTGTGTCACTAGTGGGGCCTGTGGCCCGATTGGAGTGTTTGCGGTGTGAGAAGGAGGAGTTGGAGAACAGTTTGTTGGAGCAGCTGAAGGAGTTGAGGTTGCAGAAGCAGAAGGAGCTGCAGGTTCTTCAGGAGATGCTGAAACACAAGCAGCAGGAGGAGACAGAGCTCCTGCAGAAACAGCAGGAGGAGGAGGAGCATAACAGGTCCCTCAAGGGTAAGTACTATGGAAATGCAATAATACTAACATAACTAATAATGAATGTTAGCCTTTAGGCTCCAATAAAAGTGATACTAATATATGTATAGTACTATTTATATTATATTTTATATATTCAGTAGTAATTATGTAGTATATACAATCTGTGTTATATCCAGCAGTAATGATACTTGCTCTGGCAGATATGAAAATGGCCTGTGAACAGGAGAAGAAATCTCTGGAGGAAGAACTTGAGAAGCTCAGACTGTCACTGCAGGTAGAGATCCCTTATAGTGTCAGTACACATCCACCAGTAGCTCCACCTTTCACTTATAACGTCAGTACACATTCAGTACACATTCCCACCTTTCCATTGTACTGGCTGTAGTGATGATTCGTGTGTGTGTTATACCAGCCCATAGAGGAGGACATTATGAGTCTGAAAGTGGCGCTGGAGATGAAGAACCAGGAGATCAAAGATCAGCACGATCTTTTGGTCAAACTATATACTCTGTATGTATACTATATACTCTGTATGTAGTACCTGGTTTAACACTATATCCTCTGTATATATACTATATACTGTTTATGTAGTACCTGGTTTAACACTATAACCTCAGCTTACTCTAGTCTGCAGATGTGAAGAAATTAAACAGAATGTGTATCTGTGTATATGTGCGCACCTGTATGCGTCTGGTTGTAGTATTATTTAAAGGGTCAAACTGCATGAAGTGTGCCCAGGCCCAGAGCTACTTTGATGGGCATGATTCTGTGACCTCTTGGGCCTTGAAATGTGGTGCTTTGAATGATTTAAAGAGTGAAACGGTCTGAAGTGTGCCCACGTTTAAAGTAACCTTGCTGGGCATGACTGTGTGACCTCTTGTGCCTGGAAGTCTGGTTGTAGTATTATTTAAACGGTCAAACTGCGTGAAGTGTGCCCAGGCCCAGAGCTACTTTGCTGTGCATGACTGTGTGACCTCTTGGGCCTGGAAGTCTGGTTGTAGAATGATTTTAAAGGGTCAAATGGTCTCCATTGTGTGTCCAGGTTTAAGGCTACTTTGCTGGGCATGTGATTTGGACCCATCGGGTACGGAAGCCTTTCCATCATGTGCTAGTTTTCCACGCCTTCAGCGCAGGTAGCCTGCGAATTTAAAACCGACGTGCATTTTATTCTTTTCCCCTTTTATCCCTTCATATCTCTCCGCTACCTTGGAGAAGAGAGACGTACGTGGGTAAATAAAATGTAAATATCTGTATAATATGTAAATAAAAGGAAGAAGTGGTTGTGTAGTGTAGTCGTTTGATTATAAATAATCTCATAATAATTTTATCCACAAATTCTTATACATTTATACATGTTTATCTCTCTCTGTGTGTGTGTTTGTGTGTGTGTGTGTGTGTGTGTGTGGTTCTGTGTCACTAGTGGGGCCTGTGGCCCGATTGGAGTGTTTGCGGTGTGAGAAGGAGGAGTTGGAGAACAATTTGTTGGAGCAGCTGAAGGAGTTGAGGTTGCAGAAGCAGAAGGAGCTGCAGGTTCTTCAGGAGATGCTGAAACACAAGCAGCAGGAGGAGACAGAGCTCCTGCAGAAACAGCAGGAGGAGGAGGAGCATAACAGGTCCATCAAGAGTAAGTACTATGGAAATGCAATAATACTAACATAATTAATAATGAATGTTAGCCTTTAGGCTCCAATAAAAGTGATACTAATAGATGTATAGTACTATATATATTATATTTTATATATTCAGTAGTAATTATGTAGTATATACAATCTGTGTTATATCCAGCAGTAATGATACTTGCTCTGGCAGATATGAAAATGGCCTGTGAACAGGAGAAGAAATCTCTGGAGGAAGAACTTGAGAAGCTCAGACTGTCACTGCAGGTAGAGATCCCTTATAGTGTCAATAGACATCCACCAGTACCTCCACCTTTCACTTATAACGTCAGTACACATTCAGTACACATTCCCACCTTTCCATTGTACTGGCTGTAGTGATGATTCGTGTGTGTGTTATACCAGCCCATAGAGGAGGACATTATGAGTCTGAAAGTGGCGCTGGAGATGAAGAACCAGGAGATCACAGATCAGCACGATCTTTTGGTCAAACTATATACTCTGTATGTAGTACCTGGTTTAACACTATATCCTCTGTATATATACTATATACTGTTTATGTAGTACCTGGTTTAACACTATACCCTCATCTTACTCTAGTCTGCAGATGTGAAGAAATTAAACAGAATGTGTATCTGTGTATATGTGCGCACCTGTATGTGTCTGGTTGTAGTATTATTTAAAGGGTCAAACTGCGTGAAGTGTGCCCAGGCGCAGAGCTACTTTGATGGGCATGATTCTGTGACCTCTTGGGCCTTGAAATGTGGTGCTTTGAATGATTTAAAGAGTGAAACGGTCTGAAGTGTGCCCACGTTTAAAGCATCCTTGCTGGGCATGACTGTGTGACCTCTTGGGCCAGGAAGTCTGTTTCTACTTTTATTTAAACGGTCAAACTGCGTGAAGTGTGCCCAGGCCCAGAGCTACTTTGCTGTGCATGACTGTGTGACCTCTTGGGCCTGGAAGTCTGGTTGTAGTATGATTTTAAAGGGTCAAATGGTCTCCATTGTGTGTCCAGGTTTAAGGCTACTTTGCTGGGCATGTGATTTGGACCCATCGGGTACGGAAGCCTTTCCGTCACGTGCTCGTTTTCCACGCCTTCAGCGCAGGTAGCCTGGGAATTTAAAACCGACGTGCATTTTATTCTTTTCCCCTTTTATCCTTTCATATCTCTCCGCTACCTTGGAGAAGAGAGACGCAAGCGGGTAAATAAAATGTAAATATCTGTAAATATCTGTATAATATGTAAATAAAAGGAAGAAGTGGTTGTGTAGTGTAGTCGTTTGATTATGAATAATCTCATAATAATTTTATCCACAAATTCTTATACATTTATACATGTTTATCTCTCTCTTTGTGTGTGTGTGTGTGTGTGTGTGTGTGTGTGTGTGTGTTTGTGTGTGTGTGTGTGGTTCTGTGTCACTAGTGGGGCCTGTGGCCCGATTGGATTGTTTGCGGTGTGAGAAGGAGGAGTTGGAGAACAGTTTGTTGGAGCAGCTGAAGGAGTTGAGGTTGCAGAAGCAGAAGGAGCTGCAGGTTCTTCAGGAGATGCTGAAACACAAGCAGCAGGAGGAGACAGAGCTCCTGCAGAAACAGCAGGAGGAGGAGGAGCATAACAGGTCCATCAAGAGTAAGTACTATGGAAATGCAATAATACTAACATAATTAATAATGAATGTTAGCCTTTAGGCTCCAATAAAAGTGATACTAATAGATGTATAGTACTATATATATTATATTTTATATATTCAGTAGTAATTATGTAGTATATACAATCTGTGTTATATCCAGCAGTAATGATACTTGCTCTGGCAGATATGAAAATGGCCTGTGAACAGGAGAAGAAATCTCTGGAGGAA
Source organism: Electrophorus electricus (assembly GCF_041902795.1). NCBI lineage: Eukaryota > Metazoa > Chordata > Actinopteri > Gymnotiformes > Gymnotidae > Electrophorus > Electrophorus electricus. The sequence goes on along the minus strand of NC_137505.1, from coordinate 393,778 downwards.
GAACTTGAGAAGCTCAGACTGTCACTGCAGGTAGAGATCCCTTATAGTGTCAATAGACATCCACCAGTACCTCCACCTTTCACTTATAACGTCAGTACACATTCAGTACACATTCCCACCTTTCCATTGTACTGGCTGTAGTGATGATTCGTGTGTGTGTTATACCAGCCCATAGAGGAGGACATTATGAGTCTGAAAGTGGCGCTGGAGATGAAGAACCAGGAGATCACAGATCAGCACGATCTTTTGGTCAAACTATATACTCTGTATGTAGTACCTGGTTTAACACTATATCCTCTGTATATATACTATATACTGTTTATGTAGTACCTGGTTTAACACTATACCCTCATCTTACTCTAGTCTGCAGATGTGAAGAAATTAAACAGAATGTGTATCTGTGTATATGTGCGCACCTGTATGTGTCTGGTTGTAGTATTATTTAAAGGGTCAAACTGCGTGAAGTGTGCCCAGGCGCAGAGCTACTTTGATGGGCATGATTCTGTGACCTCTTGGGCCTTGAAATGTGGTGCTTTGAATGATTTAAAGAGTGAAACGGTCTGAAGTGTGCCCACGTTTAAAGCATCCTTGCTGGGCATGACTGTGTGACCTCTTGGGCCAGGAAGTCTGTTTCTACTTTTATTTAAACGGTCAAACTGCGTGAAGTGTGCCCAGGCCCAGAGCTACTTTGCTGTGCATGACTGTGTGACCTCTTGGGCCTGGAAGTCTGGTTGTAGTATGATTTTAAAGGGTCAAATGGTCTCCATTGTGTGTCCAGGTTTAAGGCTACTTTGCTGGGCATGTGATTTGGACCCATCGGGTACGGAAGCCTTTCCGTCACGTGCTCGTTTTCCACGCCTTCAGCGCAGGTAGCCTGGGAATTTAAAACCGACGTGCATTTTATTCTTTTCCCCTTTTATCCTTTCATATCTCTCCGCTACCTTGGAGAAGAGAGACGCAAGCGGGTAAATAAAATGTAAATATCTGTAAATATCTGTATAATATGTAAATAAAAGGAAGAAGTGGTTGTGTAGTGTAGTCGTTTGATTATGAATAATCTCATAATAATTTTATCCACAAATTCTTATACATTTATACATGTTTATCTCTCTCTTTGTGTGTGTGTGTGTGTGTGTGTGTGTGTGTGTGTGTGTTTGTGTGTGTGTGTGTGGTTCTGTGTCACTAGTGGGGCCTGTGGCCCGATTGGATTGTTTGCGGTGTGAGAAGGAGGAGTTGGAGAACAGTTTGTTGGAGCAGCTGAAGGAGTTGAGGTTGCAGAAGCAGAAGGAGCTGCAGGTTCTTCAGGAGATGCTGAAACACAAGCAGCAGGAGGAGACAGAGCTCCTGCAGAAACAGCAGGAGGAGGAGGAGCATAACAGGTCCATCAAGAGTAAGTACTATGGAAATGCAATAATACTAACATAATAATGAATGCTAGCCATTAGGCTCCAATAAAAGTGATACTAATATATGTATAGTACTATATATATTATATTTTATATATTCAGTAGTAATTATGTAGTATATACAATCTATGTTATATCCAGCAGTAATGATACTTGCTCTGGCAGATATGAAAATGGCCTGTGAACAGGAGAAGAAATCTCTGGAGGAAGAACTTGAGAAGCTCAGACTGTCACTGCAGGTAGAGATCCCTTATAGTGTCAGTACACATCCACCAGTACCTCCACCTTTCACTTATAACGTCAGTACACATTCAGTACACATTCCCACCTTTCCATTGTACTGGCTGTAGTGATGATTCGTGTGTGTGTTATACCAGCCCATAGAGGAGGACATTATGAGTCTGAAAGTGGCGCTGGAGATGAAGAACCAGGAGATCAAAGATCAGCACGATCTTTTGGTCAAACTATATACTCTGTATGTAGTACCTGGTTTAACATTATATCCTCTGTATATATACTATATACTGTTTATGTAGTACCTGGTTTAACACTATACCCTCAGCTTACTCTAGTCTGCAGATGTGAAGAAATTAAACAGAATGTGTATCTGTGTATATGTGCGCACCTGTATGTGTCTGGTTGTAGTATTATTTAGAGGGTCAAACTGCGTGAAGTGTGCCCAGGCGCAGAGCTACTTTGATGGGCATGATTCTGTGACCTCTTGGGTCTTGAAATGTGGTGCTTTGAATGATTTAAAGAGTGAAACGGTCTGAAGTGTGCCCACGTTTAAAGCATCCTTGCTGGGCATGACTGTGTGACCTCTTGGGCCTGGAAGTCTGGTTGTAGTATGATTTTAAAGGGTCAAATGGTCTCCATTGTGTGTCCAGGTTTAAGGCTACTTTGCTGGGCATGTGATTTGGACCCATCGGGTACGGAAGCCTTTCCGTCACGTGCTCGTTTTCCACGCCTTCAGTGCAGGTAGCCTGCGAATTTAAAACCGACGTGCATTTTATTCTTTTCCCCTTTTATCCTTTCATATCTCTCCGCTACATTGGAGAAGAGAGACGCACACGAGTAAATAAAATGTAAATATCTGTATAATATGTAAATAAAAGGAAGAAGTGGTTGTGTAGTGTAGTCATTTGATTATAAATAATCTCATAATAATTTTATCCACAAATTCTCTGTTTTATCGTTTTTTCCTGATCAATAATAGAAGAAAAGAAAAAAAAAGATGAACAGCACCCTCTAGCGATGAACCTCAATTATTTCAAGATAACTGTAAAACATGGCTAGGTTAAGTCGGCGTTAGAACAAAAAATGCTCAGATTAACTTGTGTCTCATGGCACGCAGCTGAGTTTAAAATTAAACACAATTAAATCAAATTAAACTGACCCAGCTGCAACAGGCTCAGCAACCACATTTAATTTCACTGATTGGTCAGTTAGCCAGGCTATACAAAACAGGCTATTGTTAGAAATTCTGCACATGTGCTTCGCTTAGCTTCACATCTCACACTGCTTATAATTATAAGATAACGTATCCACGTTCGTAATAACGTGGTGAAATCTGCCAAAAATGGTGAGACTGAGCATAATACGTAATAAGACAATCTGAGCACTTAGTCCACATATTTCTAAATGAGAAGAAAAAGTTCCTCCAAACAATACACACAGACACCCCCATACCAACATAAGCATAGTGCAACTCTTTGTTTACGCACCAGAGACTGAGTGGGCAAGTGCGTGTATATGCGAGTTTAAATTATTATACACAAATGTAAGTAGTAGGCTATTTATGTGAAAATGTTTCATATGTATGTACAAGTAGTGTTTCCCTGATTTCTCCCTAAATGGCCCCTCATAGTTCAGCAGTAATGAGGCTAGTTAGATTTTGCTCAGAATTAAGTACACTTTGGGATGTTATACGTATCACAGTCTCCGGTGAGCCGTACATGGTTGATCAATCCAGGTTGAGGTAGAGTCACTGCATTAATGACACGTCTGTTTGCATTGCCAGTTGTTGCTATGGCAGCAATGAAATTAGGAAATTCAAAGAAAAACAACTCATCTACGCTCTTGGAACTTTAGAACCCCATATGTCCTGTGGCCCGATGTCACACGTGAGGGGAATCCCATGAACACCTTTACAGATCAGTCTGTGGAAAGACACTGAAGAAGACAGAGGAAAAATGAGGCGTTTCTGGAGATGGTGTGCTGGACGCATCGAGGACGAATACACAGACACAAAGGATGTGGAGGGTAAATGTAAATATAATGCCACTCACACCTGCGGTTGCTGGTGCTGCCACTCATACCTGTGGTTAAAATTCCTTTTTTGTCTTTAGCGCTGCATTGTCGCCTCTATCTCCCAACAATTCATACTCGAGGCTTTAGAAATCTAAGTTTTTGGGGGGTATATGCCATTTCCTGTTATTTGTGCAGAATACACACACTTTCACTTTGGAATCCACAAAGTTTTATAAATGAGGTCCCTGAATAACATCAATCTATTTCTACACTATATGGCTTGCTAATTTCATATGTCTGTGTGTCTTTCTGTTTGTCTCTGTGTGTGTGTGTGTGTGTGTGTGTGTGTGTGTGTGTGTGTGTGTGTGTGTGTGTGTGTGTGTGTGTTATACCAGCCCATAGAGGAGGACATGAGTCTGAAAGTGGCTGGAGATAAAGAACCAGGAGATCAAAGATCAGCACGATCTTTTGGTAAAACTATATACTGTTTACATAGTACCTGGTTTAACATTATACCCTCAGCTTACTCTAGTCTGCAGATGTGAAGAAATTAAACAGAATGTGTATCTGTGTATATGTGCGCACCTGTATGTGTCTGGTTGTAGTATTATTTAAAGGGTCAAACTGCGTGAAGTGTGCCCAGGCCCAGAGCTACTTTGATGGGCATGACTGTGTGACCTCTTGGGCCAGGAAGTCTGTTTCTAGTTTTATTTAAACGGTCAAACTGCGTGAAGTGTGCCCAGGCCCAGAGCTACTTTGCTGGGCATGACTGTGTGACCTCTTGGGCCTGGAAGTCTGGTTGTAGTATGATTTTAAAGGGTCAAATGGTCTCCATTGTGTGTCCAGGTTTAAGGCTACTTTGCTGGGCATGACTGTGTGACCTCTTGGGCCAGGAAGTCTGTTTCTAGTTTTATTTAAACGGTCAAACTGCGTGAAGTGTGCCCAGGCCCAGAGCTACTTTGCTGGGCATGACTGTGTGACCTCTTGGGCCTGGAAGTCTGGTTGTAGTATGATTTTAAAGGGTCAAATGGTCTCCATTGTGTGTCCAGGTTTAAGGCTACTTTGCTGGGCATGACTGTGTGACCTCTTGGGCCAGGAAGTCTGTTTCTAGTTTTATTTAAACGGTCAAACTGCGTGAAGTGTGTATAGGCCCAGAGTTACTTTTCTGGGCATGACTGTGTGACCTCTTGGGCCAGGAAGTCTGTTTCTAGTTTTATTTAAACGGTCAAACTGCGTGAAGTGTGTATAGGCCCAGAGTTACTTTTCTGGGCATGACTGTGTGACCTCTTGGGCCTGGAGGTCTGGTGTTTCCATTATATAAAAGGTGAAATGGCCTGAAGTGTACACAGGCCCAGAGCTACTTTGATGGGCATGATTCTGTGACCTCCTGGGCTTTGAGTTCTGTTTCTAGTTTTGGTTAAAGGGTCAAATTGCATGGTCTGCCCAGGCCCATAGCGACTTTGCTGGGCATGACTCTGTGACCTCTTCGGCTTGGAAGTCTGGTTGTAGTATTATTTAAAGGCACAAAGTACATGAAGTGTGCCCTGGCCCAGCACTACTTTGCTGTGCATGACTGTGTGACCTCTTGTGCCTGGAAGTCTGGTTGTAGTATTATTTAAAGGGTCAAACTGCATGAAGTGTGCCCAGGCCCAGAGCTACTTTGCTGGGCATGACTGTGTGACCTCTTGTGCCTGGAAGTCTGGTTGTAGTATTATTTAAAGGGTCAAACTGCATGAAGTGTGCCCAGGCCCAGAGCTACTTTGCTGGGCATGATTCTGTGACCTCTTGGGCCTTGAAATCTGGTGCTTTGAACGATTTAAAGAGTGAAACGGTCTGAAGTGTGCCCACGTTTAAAGCAACCTTGCTGGGCATGACTGTGTGACCTCTTGTGCCTGGAAGTCTGGTTGTAGTATTATTTAAAGGGTCAAACTGTGCCCTGTAAACCGCACTGTGCCCTTCTGCTAAGAGCAAAGATGGTAAGGAAATCTCACAATTAATATCGTGATATGTCATCAGCTTGGCAAACGTCACATCCGGGTCAACCCAACACCATCTCAGCCTGCAGATGGCGTAAGTTTACACGACGGATTCTTTTATTCTCTTCAACGACAAAACTCAGGTCTATACACCAAAAATATGGCTGATTAAAATGCACGTAAATTAAATTTTGAGTCAATAAAATGCATATGAATTGACGTTTTGACTGATAAGTAGTTTTATTTGACTCAAGTTTAATCAACTTATCTTTCAACTTTATCCATTTTTATTACTTGCCTTATTTATCGTTTATTTGAAGTTTGCGGGCGCAACGTTCTGATTGACATTTTTGCCTCGAGAGGCGGAAGTAACGAAAATTGCTTGGGTTAAACCATGGATTGATTAATTAATGAATGTTATTGGATAAACAAGGCAACTAAAACAGTTACTAATGTTAAGTGATAAAAGAGTCCGGTAACACAAACGGCTTGAGTTAAACGTTAAATGACGTGACACAAAGTTATTCCAATTATTTAATTATATACCACTGTAGTATTTAGTTCACATGCATTTGTTGTTTACACCCTCATAGAAACTCCCTTGGTCATGAATGATCAAACTTGATATTTGATTTTTAAAAATATATCAAATCAAGACTGTTTTAATCCTATCACTTACATTTTCAATTCACAAGCATTTTTTCATGACCAGTTTATATTTTCATGGATTTTTATCAGCTTCGATTTCATCATTTAGAATTTGCTAGTTCCTCCACTCATGTGCCTGAAATGTTACTAAATTAGTAGATTCATTCCTGTTTGAGGAATTCTGGCTTGTGTTTATTGTCTGTGGGCAGAAAGGCTTTCCTAGATGCCAACTGGCAAAATGTTCCAAGATTTCTAAGAAATTATTAAACTTCCCTGAAAAAAACACACACACAAAAAAACCAAATAAGTAAGCTGAGAGAACTAAAACGAAAGCTATAAATACAACTTGACAGTTTTCAGCAGCAGGCGAATTTGTACGGTTACTGAGCTGCTAGCTAGCTAGCGAGCTACCGGCTGCAAGGTTAACAGTGCAAAGTCAGTAGCTAGCTAGCTAGCTACAGTAGCTACTACTAGCTAGCTACTGACTTTGCACTGTTAAAAGTGCTTCCGGTAGCTAGCTAGCTACAGTAGCTACTACTAGCTAGCTACTGACTTTGCACTGTTAAAAGTGCTTCCGGTAGCTAGCTAGCTACAGTAGCTACTACTAGCTAGCTACTGACTTTGCACTGTTAAAAGTGCTTCCGGTAGCTAGCTAGCTAGCTAGGTAGCTTGGTAATGGCTTTGCACTGTTAACCGTGCAGCCGGTAACTAGCGGTATCTAGTGGTTTAAATGCTTGCGGTTTAAATGCTTGGTGGACATTTGATTGTATGGTTTACTGAGCTGATAGCTAGCTAGCTAGCTACGGTTACTGAGCTGAAAGCTAGCTAGCTACTTTACTGGGTATGATTCTGTGAGCTCCTGGGCTTGCAGGTCTGTTTCTAGTTTTGGTTAAAGGGTCAAACTGCGTGAAGTGTGCCCAGGCCCAGAGCTACTTTGCTGGGCATGACTGTGTGACCTCTTGGGCCTCGAAATGTGGTGCTTTGAATGATTTAAAGAGTGAAACGGTCTGAAGTGTGCCCACGTTTAAAGTAACCTTGCTGGGCATGACTGTGTGACCTCTTGGGCCTGGAAGTCTGGTTGTAGAATGATTTTAAAGGGTCAAATGGTCTCCATTGTGTGTCCAGGTTTAAGGCTACTTTGCTGGGCATGTGATTTGGACCCATCGGGTACGGAAGCCTTTCCGTCATGTGCTCGTTTTCCACGCCTTCAGCGCAGGTAGCCTGCGAATTTAAAACCGACGCGCATTTTATTCTTTTCCCTTTTTATCCTTTCATATCTCTCCGCTACCTTGGAGAAGAGAGACGCACGCGGGTAAATAAAATGTAAATATCTCTAAATATCTGTATAATATGTAAATAAAAGGAAGGTGTGGTTGTGTAGTGTAGTCGTTTGATTATGAATAATCTCATAATAATTTTATCCACAAATTCTTATACATTTATACATGTTTATCTCTCTCTTTGTGTGTGTGTGTGTGGTTCTGTGTCACTCGTGGGGCCTGTGGCCCGATTGGAGTGTTTGCGGTGTGAGAAGGAGGAGTTGGAGAACAATTTGTTGGAGCAGCTGAAGGAGTTGAGGTTGCAGAAGCAGAAAGAGCTGCAGGTTCTTCAGGAGATGCTGAAACACAAGCAGCAAGAGGAGACAGAGCTCCTGCAGAAACAGCAGGAGGAGGAGGAGCATAACAGGTCCATCAAGAGTAAGTACTATGGAAATGCAATAATACTAACATAACTAATAATGAATGTTAGCCTTTAGGCTCCAATAAAAGTGATACTAATATATGTATAGTACTATATATATTATATTTTATATATTCAGTAGTAATTATGTAGTATATACAATCTGTGTTATATCCAGCAGTAATGATACTTGCTCTGGCAGATATGAAAATGGCCTGTGAACAGGAGAAGAAATCTCTGGAGGAAGAACTTGAGAAGCTCAGACTGTCACTGCAGGTAGAGATCCCTTATAGTGTCAGTACACATCCACCAGTAGCTCCACCTTTCACTTATAACGTCAGTACACATTCAGTACACATTCCCACCTTTCCATTGTACTGGCTGTAGTGATGATTCGTGTGTGTGTTATACCAGCCCATAGAGGAGGACATTATGAGTCTGAAAGTAGCGCTGGAGATGAAGAACCAGGAGATCAAAGATCAGCACGATCTTTTGGTCAAACTATATACTCTGTATGTATACTATATACTCTGTATGTAGTACCTGGTTTAACACTATATCCTCTGTATATATACTATATACTGTTTATGTAGTACCTGGTTTAACACTATACCCTCAGCTTACTCTAGTCTGCAGATGTGAAGAAATTAAACAGAATGTGTATCTGTGTATATGTGCGCACCTGTATGTGTCTGCTTGTAGTATTATTTAAAGGGTCAAATGGTCTCCATTGTGTGTCCAGGTTTAAGGCTACTTTGCTGGGCATGTGATTTGGACCCATCGGGTACGGAAGCCTTTCCGTCACGTGCTCGTTTTCCACGCCTTCAGCGCAGGTAGCCTGCGAATTTAAAACCGACGTGCATTTTATTCTTTTCCCCTTTTATCCTTTCATATCTCTCCGCTACCTTGGAGAAGAGAGACGCACGCGGGTAAATAAAATGTAAATATCTGTAAATATCTGTATAATATGTAAATAAAAGGAAGAAGTGGTTGTGTAGTGTAGTCGTTTCATTATAAATAATCTCATAATAATTTTATCCACAAATTCTTATACATTTATACATGTTTATCTCTCTCTTTGTGTGTGTGTGTGTGTGTGTGTGTCTGTGTGTGTGTGTGTGTGGTTCTGTGTCACTATTGGGGCCTGTGGCCCGATTGGAGTGTTTGCGGTGTGAGAAGGAGGAGTTGGAGAACAGTTTGTTGGAGCAGCTGAATGAGTTGAGGTTGCAGAAGCAGAAGGAGCTGCAGGTTCTTCAGGAGATGCTGAAACACAAGCAGCAGGAGGAGACAGAGCTCCTGCAGAAACAGCAGGAGGAGGAGGAGCATAACAGGTCCCTCAAGGGTAAGTACTATGGAAATGCAATAATACTAACATAACTAATAATGAATGTTAGCCTTTAGGCTCCAATAAAAGTGATACTAATATATGTATAGTACTATATATATTATATTTTATATATTCAGTAGTAATTATGTAGTATATACAATCTGTGTTATATCCAGCAGTAATGATACTTGCTCTGGCAGATATGAAAATGGCCTGTGAACAGGAGAAGAAATCTCTGGAGGAAGAACTTGAGAAGCTGAGACTGTCACTGCAGGTAGAGATCCCTTATAGTGTCAGTACACATCCACCAGTAGCTCCACCTTTCACTTATAACGTCAGTACACATTCAGTACACATTCCCACCTTTCCATTGTACTCGCTGTAGTGATGATTCGTGTGTGTGTTATACCAGCCCATAGAGGAGGACATTATGAGTCTGAAAGTGGCGCTGGAGATGAAGAACCAGGAGATCAAAGATCAGCACGATCTTTTGGTCAAACTATATACTCTGTATGTATACTATATACTCTGTATGTAGTACCTGGTTTAACACTATATCCTCTGTATATATACTATATACTGTTTATGTAGCACCTGGTTTAACACTATACCCTCAGCTTACTCTAGTCTGCAGATGTGAAGAAATTAAACAGAATGTGTATCTGTGTATATGTGCGCACCTGTATGTGTCTGGTTGTAGTATTATTTAAAGGGTCAAACTCCGTAAAGTGTGCCCAGGCCCAGAGCTACTTTGATGGGCATGATTCTGTGACCTCTTGGGCCTTGAAATGTGGTGCATTGAATGATTTAAAGAGTGAAACGGTCTGAAGTGTGCCCACGTTTAAAGCAACCTTGCTGGGCATGACTGTGTGACCTCTTGGGCCAGGAAGTCTGTTTCTAGTTTTATTTAAACGGTCAAACTGCGTGAAGTGTGCCCAGGCCCAGAGCTACTTTGCTGGGCATGACTGTGTGACCTCTTGGGCCTGGAAGTCTGGTTGTAGTATGATTTTAAAGGGTCAAATGGTCTCCATTGTGTGTCCAGGTTTAAGGCTACTTTGCTGGGCATGTGATTTGGACCCATCGGGTACGGAAGCCTTTCCGTCACGTGCTCGTTTTCCACGCCTTCAGCGCAGGTAGCCTGCGAATTTAAAACCGACGTGCATTTTATTCTTTTCCCCTTTTATCCTTTCATATCTCTCCGCTACCTTGGAGAAGAGAGACGCACGCGGGTAAATAAAATGTAAATATCTGTACATATCTGTATAATATCTAAATAAAAGGAAGAAGTGGTTGTATAGTGTAGTCGTTTGATTATAAATAATCTCATAATAATTTTATCCTCATATTCTTATACATTTATACATGTTTATCTCTCTCTCTGTGTGTGTGTGTGTGTGTGTGTGTGTGTGTGTGTGTGTGTGTGGTTCTGTGTCACTAGTGGGGCCTGTGGCCCGATTGGAGTGTTTGCGTTGTGAGAAGGAGGAGTTGGAGAAAAGTTTGTTGGAGCAGCTGAAGGAGTTGAGGTTGCAGAAGCAGAAGGAGCTGCAGGTTCTTCAGGAGATGCTGAAACACAAGCAGCAGGAGGAGACAGAGCTCCTGCAGAAACAGCAGGAGGAGGAGGAGCATAACAGGTCCATCAAGAGTAAGTACTATGGAAATGCAATAATACTAACATAACTAATAATGAATGTTAGCCTTTAGGCTCCAATAAAAGTGACACTAATATATGTATAGTACTATATATATTATATTTTATATATTCAGTAGTAATTATGTAGTATATACAATCTGTGTTATATCCAGCAGTAATGATACTTGCTCTGGCAGATATGAAAATGGCCTGTGAACAGGAGAAGAAATCTCTGGAGGAAGAACTTGAGAAGCTCAAATTGTCACTGCAGGTAGAGATCCCTTATAGTGTCAGTACACATCCACCAGTACCACCACCTCTCACTTATAACGTCAGTACACATTCAGTACACATTCCCACCTTTCCATTGTACTGGCTGTAGTGATGATTCGTGTCTGTGTTATACCAGCCCATAGAGGAGGACATTGAGTCTGAAAGTGGCGCTGGAGATGAAGAACCAGGAGATCAAAGATCAGCACGATCTTTTGGTCAAACTATATACTCTGTATGTATACTATATCGAACCCACGGTTTTCACGCTTCGATTTTTTTAAATGTGGTGAGCTGCGGAGAAAAGACGCGCGTCGGACGTCATTGCGGCTTAATATCTCTTGTCTCCTTGGGAGTAGGAAGTCTGTTCATGGCTCTTTGGAAAGGGATGCATCTCCCCTGTAATCGCCTTCGAGCGGCACGCGGATCGAACCCACTGTTTTCACGCTACGATTTTTTATATGTGGTGCGCGGCGGAGAAAATGCGCGCGTCGGACGTCATTGCGGCTTAATATCTCTTGTGTCCTTGGGAGTAGAAAGTATGTTCATGGCTCTTTGGAGAGGGTTGCATCTCCCCTGTAATCGCCTTCGAGCGGCACGCGGATCGGAACCATCGTTATCACGCTACGATTTTTTAATGCCGCCAGGGACGGGCCGAAAGCGTGGCAGGTGGCGTTCGTTAGGGACAGTCATGGAGGTGATGGGCACCGAGCTGCAGGCCGTTTGGACCTGGCCCAGCCTAGATGTGAGTATTCAAAGTCAGCACGTTTGTTTCAAAGTTCTCCACCAATTCGTTGTAATTGCGTGTGTGTGCGTGAACACCAGGTTTGTGGAGGAGTTCGTCCCTGGACGGTACAAGGGGAGACAGTGTGTGGCCTGGCTGCGTGAGGTTGCAGTTTGCTGGGCATGAGAGATTGGCATGTGGTGCCCTGGAGGTGTGGTTGTTCCAGGACGGGCAAGGTGGCGTAGTGTGGCTGGGTGACGGTGCGCTTCACTGGGGATGTGGTTGTGAGTTGCAGGCCCATTCCTTTGAATGACAGAAAGGATCTGATTTGTTTCCAGGTTTAAACGTACTTTGCTGGGTATGACTGTGACCTCTTGGGCCAGGAAGTCTGTTTCTAGTTTTATTTAAACGGTCAAACTGCGTCATGTGTGCCCAGGCCCAGAGCTACTTTGCTGGGCATGACTGTGTGACCTCTTGGGCCTGGAAGTCTGGTTGTAGTATGATTTTAAAGGGTCAAATGGTCTCCATTGTGTGTCCAGGTTTAAGGCTACTTTGCTGGGCATGTGATTTGGACCCATCGGGTACGGAAGCCTTTCCGTCACGTGCTCGTTTTCCACGCCTTCAGCGCAGGTAGCCTGCGAATTTAAAACCGACGTGCATTTTATTCTTTTCCCCTTTTATCCTTTCATATCTCTCCGCTACCTTGGAGAAGAGAGACGCACGCGGGTAAATAAAATGTAAATATCTGTACATATCTGTATAATATCTAAATAAAAGGAAGAAGTGGTTGTATAGTGTAGTCGTTTGATTATAAATAATCTCATAATAATTTTATCCACAAATTCTTATACATTTATACATGTTTATCTCTCTCTTTGTGTGTGTGTGTGTGTGTGTGTGGTTCTGTGTCACTAGTGGGGCCTGTGGCCCGATTGGAGTGTTTGCGGTGTGAGAAGGAGGAGTTGGAGAACAGTTTGTTGGAGCAGCTGAAGGAGTTGAGGTTGCAGAAGCAGAAGGAGCTGCAGGTTCTTCAGGAGATGCTGAAACACAAGCAGCAGGAGGAGACAGAGCTCCTGCAGAAACAGCAGGAGGAGGAGGAGCATAACAGGTCCATCAAGAGTAAGTACTCTGGAAATGCAATAATACTAACATAATAATGAATGCTAGCCATTAGGCTCCAATAAAAGTGATACTAATATATGTATAGTACTATATATATTATATTTTATATATTCAGTAGTAATTATGTAGTATATACAATCTATGTTATATCCAGCAGTAATGATACTTGCTCTGGCAGATATGAAAATGGCCTGTGAACAGGAGAAGAAATCTCTGGAGGAAGAACTTGAGAAGCTCAGACTGTCACTGCAGGTAGAGATCCCTTATAGTGTCAGTACACATCCACCAGTATCTCCACCTTTCACTTATAACGTCAGTACACATTCAGTACACATTCCCACCTTTCCATTGTACTGGCTGTAGTGATGATTCGTGTGTGTGTTATACCAGCCCATAGAGGAGGACATTATGAGTCTGAAAGTGGCGCTGGAGATGAAGATCCAGGAGATCAAAGATCAGCACGATCTTTTGGTCAAACTATATACTCTGTATGTAGTACCTGGTTTAACATTATATCCTCTGTATATATACTATATACTGTTTATGTAGTACCTGGTTTAACACTATACCCTCAGCTTACTCTAGTCTGCAGATGTGAAGAAATTAAACAGAATGTGTATCTGTGTATATGTGCGCACCTGTATGCGTCTGGTTGTAGTATTATTTAAAGGGTCAAACTGCGTGAAGTGTGCCCAGGCCCAGAGCTACTTTGATGGGCATGATTCTGTGACCTCTTGGGCCTTGAAATGTGCTGCTTTGAATGATTTAAAGAGTGAAACGGTCTGAAGTGTGCCCACGTTTAAAGTAACCTTGCTGGGCATGACTGTGTGACCTCTTGTGCCTGGAAGTCTGGTTGTAGTATTATTTAAACGGTCAAACTGCGGGAAGTGTGCCCAGGCCCAGAGCTACTTTGCTGGGCATGACTGTGTGACCTCTTGGGCCTGGAAGTCTGGTTGTAGTATGATTTTAAAGGGTCAAATGGTCTCCATTGTGTGTCCAGGTTTAAGGCTACTTTGCTGGGCATGTGATTTGGACCCATCGGGTACGGAAGCCTTTCCGTCACGTGCTCGTTTTCCACGCCTTCAGCGCAGGTAGCCTGCGAATTTAAAACCGACGTGCATTTTATTCTTTTCCCCTTTTATCCCTTCATATCTCTCCGCTACCTTGGAGAAGAGAGACGCACGCGGGTAAATAAAATGTAAATATCTGTATAATATGTATATAAAAGGAAGAAGTGGTTGTGTAGTGTAGTCGTTTGATTATAAATAGTCTCATAATAATTTTATCCACAAATTCTTATACATTTATACATGTTTATCTTTCTCTGTGTGTGTGTGTGTGTGTGTGTGTGTGTGTGTGTGTGTGTGTGTGTGTGGTTCTGTGTCACTAGTGGGGCCTGTGGTCCGATTGGAGTGTTTGCGGTGTGAGAAGGAGGAGTTGGAGAACAGTTTGTTGGAGCAGCTGAAGGAGTTGAGGTTGCAGAAGCAGAAGGAGCTGCAGGTTCTTCAGGAGATGCTGAAACACAAGCAGCAGGAGGAGACAGAGCTCCTGCAGAAACAGCAGGAGGAGGAGGAGCATAACAGGTCCATCAAGAGTAAGTACTATGGAAATGCAATAATACTAACATAACTAATAATGAATGTTAGCCTTTAGGCTCCAATAAAAGTGATACTAATATATGTATAGTACTATATATATTATATTTTATATATTCAGTAGTAATTATGTAGTATATACAATCTGTGTTATATCCAGCAGTAATGATACTTGCTCTGGCAGATATGAAAATGGCCTGTGAACAGGAGAAGAAATCTCTGGAGGAAGAACTTGAGAAGCTCAGACTGTCACTGCAGGTAGAGATCCCTTATAGTGTCAGTACACATCCACCAGTACCTCCACCTTTCACTTATAACGTCAGTACACATGCAGTACACATTCCCACCTTTCCATTGTACTGGCTGTAGTGATGATTCGTGTGTGTGTTATACCAGCCCATAGAGGAGGACATTATGAGTCTGAAAGTGGCGCTGGAGATGAAGAACCAGGAGATCAAAGATCAGCACGATCTTTTGGTCAAACTATATACTCTGTATGTATACTATATACTGTTTATGTAGTACCTGGTTTAACACTATACCCTCAGCTTACTCTAGTCTGCAGATGTGAAGAAATTAAACAGAATGTGTATCTGTGTATATGTGCGCACCTGTATGCGTCTGGTTGTAGTATTATTTAAAGGGTCAAACTGCGTGAAGTGTGCCCAGGCCCAGAGCTACTTTGATGGGCATGATTCTGTGACCTCTTGGGCCTTGAAATGTGGTGCTTTGAATGATTTAAAGAGTGAAACGGTCTGAAGTGTGCCCACGTTTAAAGTAACCTTGATGGGCATGACTGTGTGACCTCTTGTGCCTGGAAGTCTGGTTGTAGTATTATTTAAACGGTCAAACTGCGTGAAGTGTGCCCAGGCCCAGAGCTACTTTGCTGGGCATGACTGTGTGACCTCTTGGGCCTGGAAGTCTGGTTGTAGAATGATTTTAAAGGGTCAAATGGTCTCCATTGTGTGTCCAGGTTTAAGGCTACTTTGCTGGGCATGTGATTTGGACCCATCGGGTACGGAAGCCTTTCCGTCATGTGCTCGTTTTCCACGCCTTCAGCGCAGGTAGCCTGCGAATTTAAAACCGACGTGCATTTTATTCTTTTCCCCTTTTATCCCTTCATATCTCTCCGCTACCTTGGAGAAGAGAGACGCACGCGGGTAAATAAAATGTAAATATCTGTATAATATGTAAATAAAAGGAAGAAGTGGTTGTGTAGTGTAGTCGTTTGATTATAAATAATCTCATAATAATTTTATCCACAAATACTTATACATTTATACATGTTTATCTCTCTGTGTGTGTGTGTGTGTGTGTGTGTGTGTGTGTGTGGTTCTGTGTCACTAGTGGGGCCTGTGGCCCGATTGGATTGTTTGCGGTGTGAGAAGGAGGAGTTGGAGAACAATTTGTTGGAGCAGCTGAAGGAGTTGAGGTTGCAGAAGCAGAAGGAGCTGCAGGTTCTTCAGGAGATGCTGAAACACAAGCAGCAGGAGGAGACAGAGCTCCTGCAGAAACAGCAGGAGGAGGAGGAGCATAACAGGTCCATCAAGAGTAAGTACTATGGAAATGCAATAATACTAACATAATAATGAATGCTAGCCATTAGGCTCCAATAAAAGTGATACTAATATATGTATAGTACTATATATATTATATTTTATATATTCAGTAGTAATTATGTAGTATATACAATCTATGTTATATCCAGCAGTAATGATACTTGCTCTGGCAGATATGAAAATGGCCTGTGAACAGGAGAAGAAATCTCTGGAGGAAGAACTTGAGAAGCTCAGACTGTCACTGCAGGTAGAGATCCCTTATAGTGTCAGTACACATCCACCAGTACCTCCACCTTTCACTTATAACGTCAGTACACATTCAGTACACATTCCCACCTTTCCATTGTACTGGCTGTAGTGATGATTCGTGTGTGTGTTATACCAGCCCATAGAGGAGGACATTATGAGTCTGAAAGTGGCGCTGGAGATGAAGAACCAGGAAATCAAAGATCAGCACGATCTTTTGGTCAAACTATATACTCTGTATGTATACTATATACTCTGTATGTAGTACCTGGTTTAACACTATATCCTCTGTATATATACTATATACTGTTTATGTAGTTCCTGGTTTAACACTATACCCTCAGCTTACTCTAGTCTGCAGATGTGAAGAAATTTAAACAGAATGTGTATCTGTGTATATGTGCGCACCTGTATGTGTCTGGTTGTAGTATTATTTAAAGGGTCAAATGGTCTCCATTGTGTGTCCAGGTTTAAGGCTACTTTGCTGGGCATGTGATTTGGACCCATCGGGTACGGAAGCCTTTCCGTCACGTGCTCGTTTTCCACGCCTTCAGCGCAGGTAGCCTGCGAATTTAAAACCGACGTGCATTTTATTCTTTTCCCCTTTTATCCTTTCATATCTCTCCGCTACCTTGGAGAAGAGAGACGCACGCTGGGAAATAAAATGTAAATATCTGTAAATATCTGTATAATATGTAAATAAAAGGAAGAAGTGGTTGTGTAGTGTAGTCGTTTCATTATAAATAATCTCATAATAATTTTATCCACAAATTCTTATACATTTATACATGTTTATCTCTCTCTTTGTGTGTGTGTGTGTGTGTGTCTGTGTGTGCGTGTGTGTGGTTCTGTGTCACTAGTGGGGCCTGTGGCCCGATTGGAGTGTTTGCGGTGTGAGAAGGAGGAGTTGGAGAACAGTTTGTTGGAGCAGCTGAAGGAGTTGAGGTTGCAGAAGCAGAAGGAGCTGCAGGTTCTTCAGGAGATGCTGAAACACAAGCAGCAGGAGGAGACAGAGCTCCTGCAGAAACAGCAGGAGGAGGAGGAGCATAACAGGTCCCTCAAGGGTAAGTACTATGGAAATGCAATAATACTAACATAACTAATAATGAATGTTAGCCTTTAGGCTCCAATAAAAGTGATACTAATATATGTATAGTACTATATATATTATATTTTATATATTCAGTAGTAATTATGTAGTATATACAATCTGTGTTATATCCAGCAGTAATGATACTTGCTCTGGCAGATATGAAAATGGCCTGTGAACAGCAGAAGAAATCTCTGGAGGAAGAACTTGAGAAGCTCAGACTGTCACTGCAGGTAGAGATCCCTTATAGTGTCAGTACACATCCACCAGTAGCTCCACCTTTCACTTATAACGTCAGTACACATTCAGTACACATTCCCACCTTTCCATTGTACTGGCTGTAGTGATGATTCGAGTGTGTGTTATACCAGCCCATAGAGGAGGACATTATGAGTCTGAAAGTGGCGCTGGAGATGAAGAACCAGGAGATCAAAGATCAGCACGATCTTTTGGTCAAACTATATAGTCTGTATGTAGTACCTGGTTTAACATTATATCCTCTGTATATATACTATATACTGTTTATGTAGTACCTGGTTTAACACTATACCCTCAGCTTACTCTAGTCTGCAGATGTGAAGAAATTAAACAGAATGTGTATCTGTGTATATGTGCGCACCTGTATGTGTCTGGTTGTAGTATTATTTAAAGGGTCAAACTGCATGAAGTGTGCCCAGGCCCAGAGCTACTTTGATGGGCATGATTCTGTGACCTCTTGGGCCTTGAAATGTGGTGCTTTGAATGATTTAAAGAGTGAAACGGTCTGAAGTGTGCCCACGTTTAAAGCATCCTTGCTGGGCATGACTGTGTGACCTCTTGGGCCAGGAAGTCTGTTTCTACTTTTATTTAAACGGTCAAACTGCGTGAAGTGTGCCCAGGCCCAGAGCTACTTTGCTGGGCATGACTGTGTGACCTCTTGGGCCTGGAAGTCTGGTTGTAGTATGATTTTAAAGGGTCAAATGGTCTCCATTGTGTGTCCAGGTTTAAGGCTACTTTGCTTGGCATGTGATTTGGACCCATCGGGTACGGAAGCCTTTCCGTCCCGTGCTCATTTTCCACGCCTTCAGCGCAGGTAGCCTGCGAATTTTAAACCGACGTGCATTTTATTCTTTTCCCCTTTTATCCTTTCATATCTCTCCGCTACCTTGGAGAAGAGAGACGCACGCGGGTAAATAAAATGTAAATATCTGTAAATATCTGTATAATATGTAAATAAAAGGAAGAAGTGAATTATGTAGTATATACTATCTGTGTTATATCCAGCAGTAATGATACTTGCTCTGGCAGATATGAAAATGGCCTGTGAACAGGAGAAGAAATCTCTGGAGGAAGAACTTGAGAAGCTCAGACTGTCACTGCAGGTAGAGATCCCTTATAGTGTCAGTACACATCCACCAGTACCTCCACCTTTCACTTATAACGTCAGTACACATTCAGTACACATTCCCACCTTTCCATTGTACTGGCTGTAGTGATGATTCGTGTGTGTGTTATACCAGCCCATAGAGGAGGACATTATGAGTCTGAAAGTGGCGCTGGAGATGAAGATCCAGGAGATCAAAGATCAGCACGATCTTTTGGTCAAACTATATACTCTGTATGTAGTACCTGGTTTAACATTATATCCTCTGTATATATACTATATACTGTTTATGTAGTACCTGGTTTAACACTATACCCTCAGCTTACTCTAGTCTGCAGATGTGAAGAAATTAAACAGAATGTGTATCTGTGTATATGTGCGCACCTGTATGCGTCTGGTTGTAGTATTATTTAAAGGGTCAAACTGCGTGAAGTGTGCCCAGGCCCAGAGCTACTTTGATGGGCATGATTCTGTGACCTCTTGGGCCTTGAAATGTGCTGCTTTGAATGATTTAAAGAGTGAAACGGTCTGAAGTGTGCCCACGTTTAAAGTAACCTTGCTGGGCGTGACTGTGTGACCTCTTGTGCCTGGAAGTCTGGTTGTAGTATTATTTAAACGGTCAAACTGCGGGAAGTGTGCCCAGGCCCAGAGCTACTTTGCTGGGCATGACTGTGTGACCTCTTGGGCCTGGAAGTCTGGTTGTAGTATGATTTTAAAGGGTCAAATGGTCTCCATTGTGTGTCCAGGTTTAAGGCTACTTTGCTGGGCATGTGATTTGGACCCATCGGGTACGGAAGCCTTTCCGTCACGTGCTCGTTTTCCACGCCTTCAGCGCAGGTAGCCTGCGAATTTAAAACCGACGTGCATTTTATTCTTTTCCCCTTTTATCCTTTCATATCTCTCCGCTACCTTGGAGAAGAGAGATGCACGCGGGTAAATAAAATGTAAATATCTGTACATATCTGTATAATATCTAAATAAAAGGAAGAAGTGGTTGTATAGTGTAGTCGTTTGATTATAAATAATCTCATAATAATTTTATCCTCAAATTCTTACACATTTATACATGTTTATCTCTCTCTTTCTGTGTGTGTGTGTGTGTGTGTGTGTGTGTGTGTGTGTGTGTGTGGTTCTGTGTCACTAGTGGGGCCTGTGGCCCGATTGGAGTGTTTGCGGTGTGAGAAGGAGGAGTTGGAGAACAGTTTGTTGGAGCAGCTGAAGGAGTTGAGGTTGCAGAAGGAGCTGCAGGTTCTTCAGGAGATGCTGAAACACAAGCAGCAGGAGGAGACAGAGCTCCTGCAGAAACAGCAGGAGGAGGAGGAGCATAACAGGTCCATCAAGAGTAAGTACTATGGAAATGCAATAATACTAACATAACTAATAATGAATGTTAGCCTTTAGGCTCCAATAAAAGTGACACTAATATATGTATAGTACTATATATATTATATTTTATATATTCAGTAGTAATTATGTAGTATATACAATCTGTGTTATATCCAGCAGTAATGATACTTGCTCTGGCAGATATGAAAATGGCCTGTGAACAGGAGAAGAAATCTCTGGAGGAAGAACTTGAGAAGCTCAGACTGTCACTGCAGGTAGAGATCCCTTATAGTTTCAGTACACATCCACCAGTAGCTCCACCTTTCACTTATAACGTCAGTACACATTCAGTACACATTCCCACCTTTCCATTGTACTGGCTGTAGTGATGATTCGTGTGTGTTTTATACCAGCCCATAGAGGAGGACATTATGAGTCTGAAAGTAGCGCTGGAGATGAAGAACCAGGAGATCAAAGATCAGCACGATCTTTTGGTCAAACTATATACTCTGTATGTATACTATATACTCTGTATGTAGTACCTGGTTTAACACTATATCCTCTGTATATATACTATATACTGTTTATGTAGTACCTGGTTTAACACTATACCCTCAGCTTACTCTAGTCTGCAGATGTGAAGAAATTAAACAGAATGTGTATCTGTGTATATGTGCCCACCTGTATGTGTCTGGTTTAGTTTTATTTAAACGGTCAAACTGCGTCATGTGTGCCCAGGCCCAGAGCTACTTTGCTGGGCATGACTGTGTGACCTCTTGGGCCTGGAAGTCTGGTTGTAGTATGATTTTAAAGGGTCAAATGGTCTCCATTGTGTGTCCAGGTTTAAGGCTACTTTGCTGGGCATGTGATTTGGACCCATCGGGTACGGAAGCCTTTCCGTCACGTGCTCGTTTTCCACGCCTTCAGCGCAGGTAGCCTGCGAATTTAAAACCGACGTGCATTTTATTCTTTTCCCCTTTTATCCTTTCATATCTCTCCGCTACCTTGGAGAAGAGAGACGCACGCGGGTAAATAAAATGTAAATATCTGTACATATCTGTAGAATATCTAAATAAAAGGAAGAAGTGGTTGTATAGTGTAGTCGTTTGATTATAAATAATCTCATAATAATTTTATCCTCATATTCTTATACATTTATACATGTTTATCTCTCTCTCTGTGTGTGTGTGTGTGTGTGTGTGTGTGTGTGTGTGTGTGTGGTTCTGTGTCACTAGTGGGGCCTGTGGCCCGATTGGAGTGTTTGTGGTGTGAGAAGGAGGAGTTGGAGAACAGTTTGTTGGAGCAGCTGAAGGAGTTGAGGTTGCAGAAGCAGAAGGAGCTGCAGGTTCTTCAGGAGATGCTGAAACACAAGCAGCAGGAGGAGACAGAGCTCCTGCAGAAACAGCAGGAGGAGGAGGAGCATAACAGGTCCATCAAGAGTAAGTACTATGTAAATGCAATAATACTAACATAACTAATAATGAATGTTAGCCTTTAGGCTCCAATAAAAGTGATACTAATATATGTATAGTACTATATATATTATATTTTATATATTCAGTAGTAATTATGTAGTATATACAATCTGTGTTATATCCAGCAGTAATGATACATGCTCTGGCAGATATGAAAATGGCCTGTGAACAGGAGAAGAAATCTCTGGAGGAAGAACTTGAGAAGCTCAGACTGTCACTGCAGGTAGAGATCCCTTATAGTGTCAGTACACATCCACCAGTAGCTCCACCTTTCACTTATAACGTCAGTACACATTCAGTACACATTCCCACCTTTCCATTGTACTGGCTGAAGTGATGATTCGTGTGTGTGTCATACCAGCCCATAGAGGAGGACATTATGAGTCTGAAAGTGGCGCTGGAGATGAAGAACCAGGAGATCAAAGATCAGCACGATCTTTTGGTCAAACTATATACTCTGTATGTATACTATATACTCTGTATGTAGTACCTGGTTTAACACTATATCCTCTGTATATATACTATATACTGTTTATGTAGTACCTGGTTTAACACTATACCCTCAGCTTACTCTAGTCTGCAGATGTGAAGAATTTAAACAGAATGTGTGTCTGTGTATATGTGCGCACCTGTATGTGTCTGCTTGTAGTATTATTTAAAGGGTCAAATGGTCTCCATTGTGTGTCCAGGTTTAAGGCTACTTTGCTGGGCATGTGATTTGGACCCATCGGGTACGGAAGCCTTTCCGTCACGTGCTTGTTTTCCACACCTTCAGCGCAGGTAGCCTGCGAATTTAAAACCGACGTGCATTTTATTCTTTTCCCCTTTTATCCTTTCATATCTCTCTGCTACCTTGGAGAAGAGAGACGCACGCCGGTAAATAAAATGTAAATATCTCTAAATGTCTGTATAATATGTAAATAAAAGGAAGATGTGGTTGTATAGTGTAGTCGTTTGATTATAAATAATCTCATAATAATTTTATCCACAAATTCTTATACATTTATACATGTTTATCTCTCTCTCTGTGTGTGTGTGTGTGTCTGTGTGTGTGTGTGTGTGGTTCTGTGTCACTAGTGGGGCCTGTGGCCCGATTGGAGTGTTTGCGGTGTGAGAAGGAGGAGTTGGAGAACAATTTGTTGGAGCAGCTGAAGGAGTTGAGGTTGCAGAAGCAGAAAGAGCTGCAGGTTCTTCAGGAGATGCTGAAACACAAGCAGGAAGAGGAGACAGAGCTCCTGCAGAAACAGCAGGAGGAGGAGGAGCATAACAGGTCCATCAAGAGTAAGTACTATGGAAATGCAATAATACTAACATAACTAATAATGAATGTTAGCCTTTAGGCTCCAATAAAAGTGATACTAATATATGTATAGTACTATATATATTATATTTTATATATTCAGTAGTAATTATGTAGTATATACAATCTGTGTTATATCCAGCAGTAATGATACTTGCTCTGGCAGATATGAAAATGGCTTGTGAACAGGAGAAGAAATCTCTGGAGGAAGAACTTGAGAAGCTCAGACTGTCACTGCAGGTAGAGATCCCTTATAGTGTCAGTACACATCCACCAGTAGCTCCACCTTTCACTTATAACGTCACTACACATTCAGTACACATTCCCACCTTTCCATTGTACTGGCTGTAGTGATGATTCGTGTGTGTGTTATACCAGCCCATAGAGGAGGACTTTGAGTCTGAAAGTGGCGCTGGAGATGAAGAACCAGGAGATCAAAGATCAGCACGATCTTTTGGTCAAACTATATACTCTGTATGTAGTACCTGGTTTAACATTATATCCTCTGTATATATACTATATACTGTTTATGCAGTACCTGGTTTAACACTATACCCTCAGCTTACTCTAGTCTGCAGATGTGAAGAAATTAAACAGAATGTGTATCTGTGTATATGTGCGCACCTGTATGTGTCTGTTTCTAGTTTTATTTAAACGGTAAAACTGCGTGAAGTGTGCCCAGGCCCAGAGCTACTTTGCTGGGCATGACTGTGTGACCTCTTGGGCCTGGAAGTCTGGTTGTAGTATGATTTTAAAGGGTCAAATGGTCTCCATTGTGTGTCCAGGTTTAAGGCTACTTTGCTGGGCATGTGATTTGGACCCATCGGGTACGGAAGCCTTTCCGTCACGTGCTCGTTTTCCACGCCTTCAGCGCAAGTAGCCTGCGAATTTAAAACCGACGTGCATTTTATTCTTTTCACCTTTTATCCTTTCAAATCTCTCCGCTACCTTGGAGAAGAGAGACGCACGCGGGTAAATAAAATGTAAATATCTGTAAATATCTGTATAATATGTAAATAAAAGGAAGAAGTGGTTGTGTAGTGTAGTCGTTTGATTATAAATAATCTCATAATAATTTTATCCACAAATTCTTATACATTTATACATTTTTATCTCTCTCTTTGTGTGTGTGTGTGTGTGTGTGTGTGTGTGTGTGTGTGTGTGTGTGTGCGTGGTTCTGTGTCACTAGTGGGGCCTGTGGCCCGATTGGAGTGTTTGTGGTGTGAGAAGGAGGAGTTGGAGAACAGTTTGTTGGAGCAGCTGAAGGAGTTGAGGTTGCAGAAGCAGAAGGAGCTGCAGGTTCTTCAGGAGATGCTGAAACACAAGCAGCAGGAGGAGACAGAGCTCCTGCAGAAACAGCAGGAGGAGGAGGAGCATAACAGGTCCATCAAGAGTAAGTACTATGTAAATGCAATAATACTAACATAACTAATAATGAATGTTAGCCTTTAGGCTCCAATAAAAGTGATACTAATATATGTATAGTACTATATATATTATATTTTATATATTCAGTAGTAATTATGTAGTATATACAATCTGTGTTATATCCAGCAGTAATGATACATGCTCTGGCAGATATGAAAATGGCCTGTGAACAGGAGAAGAAATCTCTGGAGGAAGAACTTGAGAAGCTCAGACTGTCACTGCAGGTAGAGATCCCTTATAGTGTCAGTACACATCCACCAGTAGCTCCACCTTTCACTTATAACGTCAGTACACATTCAGTACACATTCCCACCTTTCCATTGTACTGGCTGAAGTGATGATTCGTGTGTGTGTCATACCAGCCCATAGAGGAGGACATTGAGTCTGAAAGTGGCGCTGGAGATGAAGAACCAGGAGATCAAAGATCAGCACGATCTTTTGGTCAAACTATATAGTCTGTATGTAGTACCTGGTTTAACATTATATCCTCTGTATATATACTATATACTGTTTATGTAGTACCTGGTTTAACACTATACCCTCAGCTTACTCTAGTCTGCAGATGTGAAGAAATTAAACAGAATGTGTATCTGTGTATATGTGCGCACCTGTATGTGTCTGGTTGTAGTATTATTTAAAGGGTCAAACTGCATGAAGTGTGCCCAGGCCCAGAGCTACTTTGATGGGCATGATTCTGTGACCTCTTGGGCCTTGAAATGTGGTGCTTTGAATGATTTAAAGAGTGAAACGGTCTGAAGTGTGCCCACGTTTAAAGCATCCTTGCTGGGCATGACTGTGTGACCTCTTGGGCCAGGAAGTCTGTTTCTACTTTTATTTAAACGGTCAAACTGCGTGAAGTGTGCCCATGCCCAGAGCTACTTTGCTGGGCATGACTGTGTGACCTCTTGGGCCTGGAAGTCTGGTTGTAGTATGATTTTAAAGGGTCAAATGGTCTCCATTGTGTGTCCAGGTTTAAGGCTACTTTGCTGGGCATGTGATTTGGACCCATCGGGTACGGAAGCCTTTCCGTCACGTGCTCCTTTTCCACGCCTTCAGCGCAGGTAGCCTGCGAATTTAAAACCGACGTGCATTTTATTCTTTTCCCCTTTTATCCTTTCATATCTCTCCGCTACCTTGGAGAAGAGAGACGCACGCGGGTAAATAAAATGTAAATATCTGTAAATATCTGTATAATATGTAAATAAAAGGAAGAAGTGATTGTGTAGTGTAGTCGTTTGATTATGAATAATCTCATAATAATTTTATCCACAAATTCTTATACATTTATACATGTTTATCTCTCTCTTTGTGTGTGTGTGTGTGTGTGTGTGTGTGTGTGTGTGTGTGTGTGTGTGTGTTTGTGTGTGTGTGTGTGTGGTTCTGTGTCACTAGTGGGGCCTGTGGCCCGATTGGAGTGTTTGCGGTGTGAGAAGGAGGAGTTGGAGAACAGTTTGTTGGAGCAGCTGAAGGAGTTGAGGTTGCAGAAGCAGAAGGAGCTGCAGGTTCTTCAGGAGATGCTGAAACACAAGCAGCAGGAGGAGACAGAGCTCCTGCAGAAACAGCAGGAGGAGGAGGAGCATAACAGGTCCATCAAGAGTAAGTACTATGGAAATGCAATAATACTAACATAACTAATAATGAATGTTAGCCTTTAGGCTCCAATAAAAGTGATACTAATATATGTATAGTACTATATATATTATATTTTATATATTCAGTAGTAATTATGTAGTATATACAATCTGTGTTATATCCAGCAGTAATGATACTTGCTCTGGCAGATATGAAAATGGCCTGTGAACAGGAGAAGAAATCTCTGGAGGAAGAACTTGAGAAGCTCAGACTGTCACTGCAGGTAGAGATCCCTTATAGTGTCAGTACACATCCACCAGTACCTCCACCTTTCACTTATAACGTCAGTACACATGCAGTACACATTCCCACCTTTCCATTGTACTGGCTGTAGTGATGATTCGTGTGTGTGTTATACCAGCCCATAGAGGAGGACATTATGAGTCTGAAAGTGGCGCTGGAGATGAAGAACCAGGAGATCAAAGATCAGCACGATCTTTTGGTCAAACTATATACTCTGTATGTATACTATATACTCTGTATGTAGTACCTGGTTTAACACTATATCCTCTGTATATATACTATATACTGTTTATGTAGTACCTGGTTTAACACTATACCCTCAGCTTACTCTAGTCTGCAGATGTGAAGAAATTAAACAGAATGTGTATCTGTGTATATGTGCGCACCTGTATGCGTCTGGTTGTAGTATTATTTAAAGGGTCAAACTGCGTGAAGTGTGCCCAGGCCCAGAGCTACTTTGATGGGCATGATTCTGTGACCTCTTGGGCCTTGAAATGTGGTGCTTTGAATGATTTAAAGAGTGAAACGGTCTGAAGTGTGCCCACGTTTAAAGTAACCTTGCTGGGCATGACTGTGTGACCTCTTGTGCCTGGAAGTCTGGTTGTAGTATTATTTAAACGGTCAAACTGCGTGAAGTGTGCCCAGGCCCAGAGCTACTTTGCTGGGCATGACTGTGTGACCTCTTGGGCCTGGAAGTCTGGTAGTAGAATGATTTTAAAGGGTCAAATGGTCTCCATTGTGTGTCCAGGTTTAAGGCTACTTTGCTGGGCATGTGATTTGGACCCATCGGGTACGGAAGCCTTTCCGTCATGTGCTCGTTTTCCACGCCTTCAGCGCAGGTAGCCTGCGAATTTAAACCGACGTGCATTTTATTCTTTTCCCCTTTTATCCCTTCATATCTCTCCGCTACCTTGGAGAAGAGAGACGCACGCGGGTAAATAAAATGTAAATATCTGTATAATATGTAAATAAAAGGAAGAAGTGGTTGTGTAGTGTAGTCGTTTGATTATAAATAATCTCATAATAATTTTATCCACAAATACTTATACATTTATACATGTTTATCTCTCTGTGTGTGTGTGTGTGTGTGTGTGTGTGTGTGGTTCTGTGTCACTAGTGGGGCCTGTGGCCCGATTGGATTGTTTGCAGTGTGAGAAGGAGGAGTTGGAGAACAATTTGTTGGAGCAGCTGAACGAGTTGAGGTTGCAGAAGCAGAAGGAGCTGCAGGTTCTTCAGGAGATGCTGAAACACAAGCAGCAGGAGGAGACAGAGCTCCTGCAGAAACAGCAGGAGGAGGAGGAGCATAACAGGTCCATCAAGAGTAAGTACTATGGAAATGCAATAATACTAACATAATAATGAATGTTAGCCTTTAGGCTCCAATAAAAGTGATACTAATATATGTATAGTACTCTATTTATATTATATTTTATATATTCAGTAGTAATTATGTAGTATATACAATCTGTGTTATATCCAGCAGTAATGATACTTGTTCTGGCAGATATGAAAATGGCCTGTGAACAGGAGAAGAAATCTCTGGAGGAAGAACTTGAGAAGCTCAGACTGTCACTGCAGGTAGAGATCCCTTATAGTGTCAGTACACATCCACCAGTACCTCCACCTTTCACTTATAACGTCAGTACACATTCAGTACACATTCCCACCTTTCCATTGTACTGGCTGTAGTGATGATTCGTGTGCGTGGGTTATACCAGCCCATAGAGGAGGACATTATGAGTCTGAAAGTGGCGCTGGAGATGAAGAACCAGGAGATCAAAGATCAGCACGATCTTTTGGTCAAACTATATACTCTGTATGTATACTATATACTCTGTATGTAGTACCTGGTTTAACACTATATCCTCTGTATATATACTATATACTGTTTATGTAGTACCTGGTTTAACACTATACCCTCAGCTTACTCTAGTCTGCAGATGTGAAGAAATTAAACAGAATGTGTATCTGTGTATATGTGCGCACCTGTATGTTTCTGGTTGTAGTATTATTTAAAGGGTCAAACTGCGTGAAGTGTGCCCAGGCGCAGAGCTACTTTGATGGGCATGATTCTGTGACCTCTTGGGTCTTGAAATGTGGTGCTTTGAATGATTTAAAGAGTGAAACGGTCTGAAGTGTGCCCACGTTTAAAGCATCCTTGCTGGGCATGACTGTGTGACCTCTTGGGCCTGGAAGTCTGGTTGTAGTATGATTTTAAAGGGTCAAATGGTCTCCATTGTGTGTCCAGGTTTAAGGCTACTTTGCTGGGCATGTGATTTGGACCCATCGGGTACGGAAGCCTTTCCGTCACGTGCTCATTTTCCACGCCTTCAGCGCAGGTAGCCTGCGAATTTAAAACCGACGTGCATTTTATTCTTTTCCCCTTTTATCCTTTCATATCTCTCCGCTACCTTGGAGAAGAGAGACGCATGCGGGTAAATAAAATGTAAATATCTGTAAATATCTGTATAATATGTAAATAAAAGGAAGAAGTGGTTGTGTAGTGTAGTCGTTTGATTATGAATAATCTCATAATAATTTTATCCACAAATTCTTATACATTTATACATGTTTATCTCTCTCTTTGTGTGTGTGTGTGTGTGTGTGTGTGTGTGTGTGTGTGTGTGTGTGTGTGTGTGTGTGTGTGTTTGTGTGTGTGTGTGTGGTTCTGTGTCACTAGTGGGGCCTGTGGCCCGATTGGAGTGTTTGCGGTGTGAGAAGGACTAGTTGGAGAACAGTTTGTTGGAGCAGCTGAAGGAGTTGAGGTTGCAGAAGCAGAAGGAGCTGCAGGTTCTTCAGGAGATGCTGAAACACAAGCAGCAGGAGGAGACAGAGCTCCTGCAGAAACAGCAGGAGGAGGAGGAGCATAACAGGTCCATCAAGAGTAAGTACTATGGAAATGCAATAATACTAACATAATAATGAATGCTAGCCATTAGGCTCCAATAAAAGTGATACTAATATATGTATAGTACTATATATATTATATTTTATATATTCAGTAGTAATTATGTAGTATATACAATCTATGTTATATCCAGCAGTAATGATACTTGCTCTGGCAGATATGAAAATGGCCTGTGAACAGGAGAAGAAATCTCTGGAGGAAGAACTTGAGAAGCTCAGACTGTCACTGCAGGTAGAGATCCCTTATAGTGTCAGTACACATCCACCAGTACCTCCACCTTTCACTTATAACGTCAGTACACATTCAGTACACATTCCCACCTTTCCATTGTACTGGCTGTAGTGATGATTCGTGTGTGTGGGTTATACCAGCCCATAGAGGAGGACATTATGAGTCTGAAAGTGGCGCTGGAGATGAAGAACCAGGAGATCAAAGATCAGCACGATCTTTTGGTCAAACTATATACTCTGTATGTATACTATACACTCTGTATGTAGTACCTGGTTTAACACTATATCCTCTGTATATATACTATATACTGTTTATGTAGTTCCTGGTTTAACACTATACCCTCAGCTTACTCTAGTCTGCAGATGTGAAGAAATTTAAACAGAATGTGTATCTGTGTATATGTGCGCACCTGTATGTGTCTGGTTGTAGTATTATTTAAAGGGTCAAATGGTCTCCATTGTGTGTCCAGGTTTAAGGCTACTTTGCTGGGCATGTGATTTGGACCCATCGGGTACGGAAGCCTTTCCGTCACGTGCTCGTTTTCCACGCCTTCAGCGCAGGTAGCCTGCGAATTTAAAACCGACGTGCATTTTATTCTTTTCCCCTTTTATCCTTTCATATCTCTCCGCTACCTTGGAGAAGAGAGACGCACGCGGGTAAATAAAATGTAAATATCTCTAAATATCTGTATAATATGTAAATAAAAGGAAGATGTGGTTGTGTAGTGTAGTCGTTTGATTATAAATAATCTCATAATAATTTTATCCACAAATTCTTATACATTTATACATGTTTATCTCTCTCTTTGTGTGTGTGTGTGTGTGTGTGTGTGTGTGTGTGGTTCTGTGTCACTAGTGGGGCCTGTGGCCCGATTGGAGTGTTTGCGGTGTGAGAATGAGGAATGAGGAGTTGGAGAACAGTTTGTTGGAGCAGCTGAAGGAGTTGAGGTTGCAGAAGCAGAAGGAGCTGCAGGTTCTTCAGGAGATGCTGAAACACAAGCAGCAGGAGGAGACAGAGCTCCTGCAGAAACAGCAGGAGGAGGAGGAGCATAACAGGTCCATCAAGAGTAAGTACTATGGAAATGCAATAATACTAACATAACTAATAATGAATGTTAGCCTTTAGGCTCCAATAAAAGTGATACTAATATATGTATAGTACTATATATATTATATTTTATATATTCAGTAGTAATTATGTAGTATATACAATCTGTGTTATATCCAGCAGTAATGATACTTGCTCTGGCAGATATGAAAATGGCCTGTGAACAGGAGAAGAAATCTCTGGAGGAAGAACTTGAGAAGCTCAGACTGTCACTGCAGGTAGAGATCCCTTATAGTGTCAGTACACATCCACCAGTACCTCCACCTCTCACTTATAACGTCAGTACACATTCAGTACACATTCCCACCTTTCCATTGTACTGGCTGTAGTGATGATTCGTGTGTGTGTTATAGCAGCCCATAGAGGAGGACTTTATGAGTCTGAAAGTGGCGCTGGAGATGAAGAACCAGGAGATCAAAGATCAGCACGATCTTTTGGTCAAACTATATACTCTGTATGTATACTATATCGAACCCACGGTTTTCACGCTGCGATTTTTTTAAATGTGGTGAGCTGCGGAGAAAAGACGCGGTCCGGACGTATTTGTGGCTTAATATCTCTTGTCTCGTTGGGAGTAGGAAGTCTGTTCATGGCTCTTTGGAAAGGGCTGCATCTCCCCTGTAATCGCCTTCGAGCGGCACGCGGATTGAACCCACGGTTTTCACTCTATGATTTTTTTAAATGTGTTGCGCGTCGGACGTCATTGCGGCTTAATATCTCTTGTCTCCTTGGGAGTAGAAAGTCTTTTCATGGTTCTTTGGAAAGGGTTGCATCTCCCCTGTAATCGCCTTTAAGCGGCACGCGGATCGGACCCACCGTTCTTACGCTACGATTTTTTAAATGTGGTGCGCGGCGTAGAAAAGACGCGCGTAGGACGTATTTGCGGCTTAATATCTTTGGGCTCCTTGGGAGTAGAAAGTCTGTTCATGGCTCTTTGGAAAGGGCTGCATCTCCCCTGTAATCGCCTTCGCGCGGCACGCGGATCGGAACCATCGTTATCACGCTACGATTTTTTAATGCCGACAGGGACGGGCCGAAAGCTTGGCAGGTGGCGTTCGTTAGGAAAAGTCATGGACGTGATGCGGACCGAGTTGCAGGCCATTTGGACCTGGCCCGGCCTAGATGTGAGCCTTCAAAGTCAGCGCGTTTGTTTAAACTTTCTCCTCCAATTCGTTGCAATTGTACAAGCGTTTCTCGCTCATCCGACTGGAGCGTAACGCTTTATCTGTTAATATCTCTGGTCTCCTTGGGAGTAGAAAGTCTGTTCATGGCTCTTTGGAAAGGGATGCATCTCCCCTGTAATCGCCTTTAAGCGGCACGCGGATCGGACCCACCGTTCTCACGCTACGATTTTTTAAACGTGGTGCGCGTCGGAGAAAATGCGCGTAATATCTCTTGTCTCCTTGGGAGTAGAAAGTCTGTTCATGGCTCTTTGGAAAGGGCTGTATCTCCCCTGTAATCGCCTTCGAGCGGCACGCGCATCGGAACCATCGTTATCACTCTACGATTTTTTAATGCCGCCAGGGACGGGCCGAAAGCGTGGCAGGTGGCGTTCGTTAGGGACAGTCATGGAGGTGATGCGCACCGAGTTGCACGCCATTTGGAGTTGGCCCGGCCTAGATGTGAGCGTTCAAAGTCAGCGCGTTTGTTTAAACTTTCTCCTCCAATTCGTTGCAATTGTACAAGCGTTTCTCGTTCATCCGACTGGAGCGTAACGCTTTATATGTTAATATTTCTGGTCTCCTTGGGAGTAGAAAGTCTGTTCATGGCTCTTTTGAAAGGGATGCATCTCCCCTGTAATCGCCTTCGAGCGGCACGCGGATCGAACCCACGTTTTTCACGCTACGATTTTTTTTAAATGTGTTGCGCGGCGGAGAAAAGACGCGCGCCGGACGTATTTGCGGCTTAATATCTCTTGTCTCATTGGGTGTAGAAAGTCTGTTCATGGCTCTTTGGAAAGGGCTGCATCTCCCCTGTAATCGCCTTCGAGCGGCACGCGGATCGAACCCACGGTTTTCACGCTATGATTTTTTTAAATGTGGTGCGCGGCGGAGGAAATGCGCGCGTCGGACGTCATTTCGGCTTAATATCTCTTGTCTCCTTGGGAGTAGAAAGTCTTTTCATGGCTCTTTGGAAAGGGCTGCATCTCCGCTGTAATCGCCTTCGAGCGGCACGCGGATCGAACCCACGGTTTTCACGCTATGATTTTTTTAAATGTGGTGCGCGGCGGAGAAAATGCGCGCGTCGGACGTCATTTCGGCTTAATATCTATTGTCTCCTTGGGAGTAGAAAGTCTTTTCATGGCTCTTTGGAAAGGTTTGCATCTCCCTTGTAATCGCCTTTAAGCGGCACGCGGATTGGACCCACCATTCTTCCGATACGATTTTTTAAATGTGGTGCGCGGCGTAGAAAAGACGCGCGTAGGACGTATTTGCGGCTTAATATCTTTGGGCTCCTTGGGAGTAGGAAGTCTGTTCATGCCTCTTTGGAAACGGCTGCATCTCCCCTGTAATCGCCTTTAAGCGGCACGCGGATCGAACCCACGGTTTTCACGCTACGATTTTTTTTAAATGTGTTGCGCGCGGAGAATAGACGCGCGCCGGACGTATTTGCGGCTTGATATCTCTTGTCTCATTGGGAGTAGAAAGTCTTTTCATGGTTCTTTGGAAAGGGTTGCATCTCCCCTGTAATCGCCTTTAAGCGGCACGCGGATCGGACCCACCGTTCTTACGCTACGATTTTTTAAATGTGGTGCGAGGCGTAGAAAAGACGCGCGTAGGACTTATTTGCGGCTTAATATCTTTGGGCTCCTTGGGAGTAGAAAGTCTGTTCATGGCTCTTTGGAAAGGGCTGCATCTCCCCTGTAATCGCCTTCGCGCGGCACGCGGATCGGAACCATCGTTATCACGCTACGATTTTTTAATGCCGACAGGGACGGGCCGAAAGCTTGGCAGGTGGCGTTCGTTAGGAAAAGTCATGGACGTGATGCGGACCGAGTTGTAGGCCATTTGGACCTGGCCCGGCCTAGATGTGAGCCTTCAAAGTCAGCGCGTTTGTTTAAACTTTCTCCTCCAATTCGTTGCAGTTGTACAAGCGTTTCTCGTTCATCCGACTGGAGCGTAACGCTTTATATGTTAATATTTCTGGTCTCCTTGGGAGTAGAAAGTATGTTCATGGCTCTTTTGAAAGGGATGCATCTCCCCTGTAATCGCCTTCGAGCGGCACGCGGATCGAACCCACGTTTTTCACGCTACGATTTTTTTTAAATGTGTTGCGCGGCGGAGAAAAGACGCGCGCCGGACGTATTTGCGGCTTAATATCTCTTGTCTCATTGGGTGTAGAAAGTCTGTTCATGGCTCTTTGGAAAGGGCTGCATCTCCCCTGTAATCGCCTTCGAGCGGCACGCGGATCGAACCCACGGTTTTCACGCTATGATTTTTTTAAATGTGGTGCGCGACGGAGAAAATGCGCGCGTCGGACTTCATTTCGGCTTAATATCTATTGTCTCCTTGGGAGTAGAAAGTCTTTTCATGGCTCTTTGGAAAGGTTTGCATCTCCCTTGTAATCGCCTTTAAGCGGCACGCGGATTGGACCCACCGTTCTTCCGATACGATTTTTTAAATGTGGTGCGCGGCGTGGAAAAGACGCGCGTAGGACGTATTTGCGGCTTAATATCTTTGGGCTCCTTGGGAGTAGGAAGTCTGTTCATGCCTCTTTGGAAAGGGCTGCATCTCCCCTGTAATCGCCTTCGAGCGGCACGCGGATCGAACCCACGGTTTTCACGCTATGATTTTTTTAAATGTGGTGCGCGGCGGAGGAAATGCGCGCGTCGGACGTCATTTCGGCTTAATATCTCTTGTCTCCTTGGGAGTAGAAAGTCTTTTCATGGCTCTTTGGAAAGGGCGGCATCTCCCCTGTAATCGCCTTTAAGCGGCACGCGGATCGAACCCACGGTTTTCACGTTACGATTTTTTTTAAATGTGTTGCGCGGCGGAGAATAGACGCGCGCCGGACGTATTTGTGGCTTGATATCTCTTGTCTCATTGGGAGTAGAAAGTCTGTTCATGGCTCTTTGGAAAGGGCTGCATCTCCCCTGTAATCGCCTTCGAGCGGCACACGGATCGAACCCACGGTTTTCACGCTATGATTTTTTTAAATGTGTTGCGCGTCGGAGAAAATGCGCGCGTCGGACGTCATTGCGGCTTAATATCTCTTGTCTCCTTTGGAGTAGAAAGTCTTTTCATGGCTCGTTGGAAAGGTTTGCATCTCCCCTGTAATCGCCTTTAAGCGGCACGCGGATCAGACCCACCGTTCTTACGCTACGATTTTTTAAATGTGGTGCG
This sequence comes from Electrophorus electricus, assembly GCF_041902795.1. Classification (NCBI taxonomy): domain Eukaryota; kingdom Metazoa; phylum Chordata; class Actinopteri; order Gymnotiformes; family Gymnotidae; genus Electrophorus; species Electrophorus electricus. The sequence continues at coordinate 358,899 of NC_137505.1, read as the reverse complement.
CGGCGTAGAAAAGACGCGCGTAGGACGTATTTGCGGCTTAATATCTTTGGGCTCCTTGGGAGTAGGAAGTCTGTTCATGCCTCTTTGGAAAGGGCTGCATCTCCCCTGTAATCGCCTTCGAGCGGCACGCGGATCGAACCCACGGTTTTCACGCTATGATTTTTTTAAATGTGGTGCGCGGCGGAGGAAATGCGCGCGTCGGACGTCATTTCGGCTTAATATCTCTTGTCTCCTTGGGAGTAGAAAGTCTTTTCATGGCTCTTTGGAAAGGGCTGCATCTCCCCTGTAATCGCCTTTAAGCGGCACGCGGATCGAACCCACGGTTTTCACGCTACGATTTTTTTTAAATGTGTTGCGCGGCGGAGAATAGACGCGCGCCGGACGTATTTGCGGCTTGATATCTCTTGTCTCATTGGGAGTAGAAAGTCTGTTCATGGCTCTTTGGAAAGGGCTGCATCTCCCCTGTAATCGCCTTCGAGCGGCACGCGGATCGAACCCACGGTTTTCACGCTACGATTTTTTTTAAATGTGTTGCGCGGCGGAGAAAAGACGCGCGCCGGACGTATTTGCGGCTTAATATCTCTTGTCTCATTGGGTGTAGAAAGTCTGTTCATGGCTCTTTGGAAAGGGCTGCATCTCCCCTGTAATCGCCTTCGAGCGGCACGCGGATCGAACCCACGGTTTTCACGCTATGATTTTTTTAAATGTGGTGCGCGGCGGAGGAAATGCGCGCGTCGGACGTCATTTCGGCTTAATATCTCTTGTCTCCTTGGGAGTAGAAAGTCTTTTCATGGCTCTTTGGAAAGGTTTGCATCTCCCTTGTAATCGCCTTTAAGCGGCACGCGGATTGGACCCACCGTTCTTCCGATACGATTTTTTAAATGTGGTGCGCGGCGTAGAAAAGACGCGCGTAGGACGTATTTGCGGCTTAATATCTTTGGGCTCCTTGGGAGTAGGAAGTCTGTTCATGCCTCTTTGGAAAGGGCTGCATCTCCCCTGTAATCGCCTTCGAGCGGCACGCGGATCGAACCCACGGTTTTCACGCTATGATTTTTTTAAATGTGTTGCGCGTCGGAGAAAATGCGCGCGTCGGACGTCATTGCGGCTTAATATCTCTTGTCTCCTTGGGAGTAGAAAGTCTTTTCATGGCTCTTTGGAAAGGTTTGCATCTCCCCTGTAATCGCCTTTAAGCGGCACGCGGATCGGACCCACCGTTCTTACGCTACGATTTTTTAAATGTGGTGCGCGGCGTAGAAAAGACGCGCGTAGGACGTATTTGCGGCTTAATATCTTTGGGCTCCTTGGGAGTAGGAAGTCTGTTCATGCCTCTTTGGAAAGGGCTCCATCTCCCCTGTAATCGCCTTCGAGCGGCACGCGGATCGAACCCACGGTTTTCACGCTATGATTTTTTTAAATGTGCTGCGCGGCGGAGAAAATGCGCGCGTCGGACGTCATTGCGGCTTAATATCTCTTGTCTCCTTGGGAGTAGAAAGTCTTTTCATGGTTCTTTGGAAAGGGTTGCATCTCCCCTGTAATCGCCTTTAAGCGGCACGCGGATCGGACCCACCGTTCTCACGCTACGATTTTTTAAACGTGGTGCGCGTCGGAGAAAATGCGCGTAATATCTCTTGTCTCCTTGGGAGTAGAAAGTCTGTTCATGGCTCTTTGGAAAGGGCTGTATCTCCCCTGTAATCGCCTTCGAGCTTCACGCGCATCGGAACCATCGTTATCACGCTACGATTTTTTAATGCCGCCAGGGATAGGCCGAAAGCGTGGCAGGTGGCGTTCGTTAGGGACAGTCATGGAGGTGATGCACACCGAGTTGCACGCCATTTGGAGTTGGCCCGGCCTAGATGTGAGCGTTCAAAGTCAGCGCGTTTGTTTAAACTTTCTCCTCCAATTCGTTGCAATTGTACAAGCGTTTCTCGTTCATCCGACTGGAGCGTAACGCTTTATATGTTAATATTTCTGGTCTCCTTGGGAGTAGAAAGTCTGTTCATGGCTCTTTTGAAAGGGATGCATCTCCCCTGTAATCGCCTTCGAGCGGCACGCGGATCGAACCCACGTTTTTCACGCTACGATTTTTTTTAAATGTGTTGCGCGGCGGAGGAAATGCGCGCGTCGGACGTCATTTCGGCTTAATATCTCTTGTCTCCTTGGGAGTAGAAAGTCTTTTCATGGCTCTTTGGAAAGGGCTGCATCTCCGCTGTAATCGCCTTCGAGCGGCACGCGGATCGAACCCACGGTTTTCACGCTATGATTTTTTTAAATGTGGTGCGCGGCGGAGAAAATGCGCGCGTCGGACGTCATTTCGGCTTAATATCTATTGTCTCCTTGGGAGTAGAAAGTCTTTTCATGGCTCTTTGGAAAGGTTTGCATCTCCCTTGTAATCGCCTTTAAGCGGCACGCGGATTGGACCCACCGTTCTTCCGATACGATTTTTTAAATGTGGTGCGCGGCGTAGAAAAGACGCGCGTAGGACGTATTTGCGGCTTAATATCTTTGGGCTCCTTGGGAGTAGAAAGTCTGTTCATGGCTCTTTGGAAAGGGCTGCATCTCCCCTGTAATCGCCTTCGCGCGGCACGCGGATCGAACCCACGGTTTTCACGCTATGATTTTTTTAAATGTGGTGCGCGGCGGAGAAAATGCGCGCGTCGGACGTCATTTCGGCTTAATATCTTTGGGCTCCTTGGGAGTAGGAAGTCTGTTCATGCCTCTTTGGAAAGGGCTGCATCTCCCCTGTAATCGCCTTCGAGCGGCACGCGGATCGAACCCACGGTTTTCACGCTATGATTTTTTTAAATGTGCTGCACGGCGGAGAAAATGCGCGCGTCGGATGTCATTGCGGCTTAATATCTCGTTTCCTTGGGAGTAGAAAGTCTTTTCATGGTTCTTTGGAAAGGGTTGCATCTCCCCTGTTGGAGTTGGAGAACAGTTTGTTGGAGCAGCTGAAGGAGTTGAGGTTGCAGAAGCAGAAGGAGCTGCAGGTTCTTCAGGAGATGCTGAAACACAAGCAGCAGGAGGAGACAGAGCTCCTGCAGAAACAGCAGGAGGAGGAGGAGCATAACAGGTCCCTCAAGGGTAAGTACTATGGAAATGCAATAATACTAACATAACTAATAATGAATGTTAGCCTTTAGGCTCCAATAAAAGTGATACTAATATATGTATAGTACTATATATATTATATTTTATATATTCAGTAGTAATTATGTAGTATATACAATCTGTGTTATATCCAGCAGTAATGATACTTGCTCTGGCAGATATGAAAATGGCCTGTGAACAGGAGAAGAAATCTCTGGAGGAAGAACTTGAGAAGCTCAGACTGTCACTGCAGGTAGAGATCCCTTATAGTGTCAGTACACATCCACCAGTAGCTCCACCTTTCACTTATAACGTCAGTACACATTCAGTACACATTCCCACCTTTCCATTGTACTGGCTGTAGTGATGATTCGTGTGTGTGTTATACCAGCCCATAGAGGAGGACATTATGAGTCTAAAAGTGGCGCTGGAGATGAAGAACCAGGAGATCAAAGATCAGCACGATCTTTTGGTCAAACTATATAGTCTGTATGTAGTACCTGGTTTAACATTATATCCTCTGTATATATACTATATACTGTTTATGTAGTACCTGGTTTAACACTATACCCTCAGCTTACTCTAGTCTGCAGATGTGAAGAAATTAAACAGAATGTGTATCTGTGTATATGTGCGCACCTGTATGTGTCTGGTTGTAGTATTATTTAAAGGGTCAAACTGCATGAAGTGTGCCCAGGCCCAGAGCTACTTTGATGGGCATGATTCTGTGACCTCTTGGGCCTTGAAATGTGGTGCTTTGAATGATTTAAAGAGTGAAACGGTCTGAAGTGTGCCCACGTTTAAAGCATCCTTGCTGGGCATGACTGTGGGACCTCTTGGGCCAGGAAGTCTGTTTCTACTTTTATTTAAACGGTCAAACTGCGTGAAGTGTGCCCATGCCCAGAGCTACTTTGCTGGGCATGACTGTGTGACCTCTTGGGCCTGGAAGTCTGGTTGTAGTATGATTTTAAAGGGTCAAATGGTCTCCATTGTGTGTCCAGGTTTAAGGCTACTTTGCTTGGCATGTGATTTGGACCCATCGGGTACGGAAGCCTTTCCGTCACGTGCTCATTTTCCACGCCTTCAGCGCAGGTAGCCTGCGAATTTAAAACCGACGTGCATTTTATTCTTTTCCCCTTTTATCCTTTCATATCTCTCCGCTACCTTGGAGAAGAGAGACGCACGCGGGTAAATAAAATGTAAATATCTGTATAATATGTAAATAAAAGGAAGAAGTGAATTATGTAGTATATACTATCTGTGTTATATCCAGCAGTAATGATACTTGCTCTGGCAGATATGAAAATGGCCTGTGAACAGGAGAAGAAATCTCTGGAGGAAGAACTTGAGAAGCACAGACTGTCACTGCAGGTAGAGATCCCTTATAGTGTCAGTACACATCCACCAGTACCTCCACCTTTCACTTATAACGTCAGTACACATTCAGTACACATTCCCACCTTTCCATTGTACTGGCTGTAGTGATGATTCGTGTGTGTGTTATACCAGCCCATAGAGGAGGACATTATGAGTCTGAAAGTGGCGCTGGAGATGAAGAACCAGGAGATCAAAGATCAGCACGATCTTTTGGTCAAACTATATACTCTGTATGTATACTATATACTCTGTATGTAGTACCTGGTTTAACACTATATCCTCTGTATATATACTATATACTGTTTATGTAGTACCTGGTTTAACACTATACCCTCAGCTTTCTCTAGTCTGCAGATGTGAAGAAATTAAACAGAATGTGTATCTGTGTATATGTGCGCACCTGTATGTGTCTGGTTGTAGTATTATTTAAAGGGTCAAACTGCATGAAGTGTGCCCAGGCCCAGAGCTACTTTGCTGTGCATGACTGTGTGACCTCTAGGCCCTGGAAGTCTGGTGGTAGTAGTAGTATGATTTAAAGGCACAAAGTGATTGAAGTGTGCCCAGGCCCAGAGCTACTTTGCTGGGCATGACTGTGTGACCTCTTGGGCCAGGAAGTCTGTTTCTAGTTTTATTTAAACGGTCAAACTGCGTGAAGTGTGCCCAGGCCCAGACCTACTTTGCTGGGCATGACTGTGTGACCTCTTGTGCCTGGAAGTCTGGTTGTAGTATGATTTTAAAGGGTCAAATGGTCTCCATTGTGTGTCCAGGTTTAAGGCTACTTTGATGGGCATGTGATTTGGACCCATCGGGTACGGAAGCTTTTCCGTCACGTGCTCGTTTTCCACGCCTTCAGCGCAGGTAGCCTGCGAATTTAAAACCGACGTGCATTTTATTCTTTTCCCCTTTTATCCTTTCATATCTCTCCGCTACATTGGAGAAGAGAGACGCACACGAGTAAATAAAATGTAAATATCTGTATAATATGTAAATAAAAGGAAGAAGTGGTTGTGTAGTGTAGTCATTTGATTATAAATAATCTCATAATAATTTTATCCACAAATTCTCTGTTTTATCGTTTTTTCCTGATCAATAATAGAAAAAAAGAAAAAAAAAGATGAACATCACCCTCTAGCGATGAACCTCAATTATTTCAAGATAACTGTAAAACATGGCTAGGTTAAGTCGGCGTTAGAACAAAAAATGCTCAGATTAACTTGTGTCTCATGGCACGCAGCTGAGTTTAAAATTAAACACAATGAAATCAAATTAAATTGACCCAGCTGCAACAGGCTCAGCAACCACATTTAATTTCACTGATTGGTCAGTTAGCCAGGCTATACAAAACAGACTATTGTTAGAAATTCTGCACATGTGCTTCGCTTAGCTTCACATCTCACACTGCTTATAATTATAAGATAACGTATCCACGTTCGTAATAACGTGGTGAAATCTGCCAAAAATGGTGAGACTGAGCATAATAAGTAATAAGACAATCTGAGCACTTAGTCCACATATTTCTAAATGAGAAGAAAAAGTTCCTCCAAACAATATAAGGCACACAATTCTATATGGGAAAACAGTTACAGTTGTCATTAAGAGAAGCACTACTCATTACACAGATGTCAATAACCGTCCTAATATTAATAGTTCAACAGTCTTCCTCTGTCTATTATACGCACTGTACACATGTTAAATATCTGCCTTGAAATGACAATGAAATGACTTCCGGGCGCACTGAAAATTGTTATATACACACAGACACCCCCATACCAACATAAGCATAGTGCAACTCTTTGTTTACGCACCAGAGATTGAGTGGGCAAGTGCGTGTATATGCGAGTTTAAATTATTATACACAAATGTAAGTAGTAGGCTATTTATGTGAAAATGTTTCATATGTATGTACAAGTAGTGTTTCCCTGATTTCTCCCTAAATGGCCCCTCATAGTTCAGCAGTAATGAGGCTAGTTAGATTTTGCTCAGAATTAAGTACACTTTGGGATGTTATACGTATCACAGTCTCCGGTGAGCCGTACATGGTTGATCAATCCAGGTTGAGGTAGAGTCACTGCATTAATGACACGTCTGTTTGCATTGCCAGTTGTTGCTATGGCAGCAATGAAATTAGGAAATTCAAAGAAAAACAACTCATCTACGCTCTTGGAACTTTAGAACCCCATATGTCCTGTGGCCCGATGTCACACGTGAGGGGAATCCCATGAACACCTTTACAGATCAGTCTGTGGAAAGACACTGAAGAGGACAGAGGAAAAATGAGGCGTTTCTGGAGCTGGTGTGCTGGACGCATCGAGGACGAATACACAGACACAAAGGATGTGGAGGGTAAATGTAAATATAATGCCACTCACACCTGCGGTTGCTGGTGCTGGCACTCATACCTGTGGTTAAAATTCCTTTTTTGTCTTTAGCGCTGCATTGTCGCCTCTATCTCCCAATAATTCATATTCGAGGCTTTAGAAATCTAAGTTTTTGGGGGGTATATGCCATTTCCTGTTATTTGTGCAGAATACACACACTTTCACTTTGGAATCCACAAAGTTTTATAAATGAGGTCCCTGAATAACATCAATCTATTTCTACACTATATGGCTTGCTAATTTCATATGTCTGTGTGTCTTTCTGTTTGTCTGTGTGTGTGTGTGTGTGTGTGTGTGTGTGTGTGTGTGTGTGTGTGTGTGTGTGTGTGTGTGTGTGTGTGTGTGTGTGTGTGTGTGTGTGTGTTATACCAGCCCATAGAGGAGGACATGAGTCTGAAAGTGGCTGGAGATAAAGAACCAGGAGATCAAAGATCAGCACGATCTTTTGGTCAAACTATATACTCTGTATGTATACTATATACTCTGTATGTAGTACCTGGTTTAACACTATATCCTCTGTATATATACTATATACTGTTTATGTAGTACCTGGTTTAACACTATACCCTCAGCTTACTCTAGTCTCCAGATGTGAAGAAATTAAACAGAATGTGTATCTGTGTATATGTGCGCACCTGTATGTGTCTGGTTGTAGTATTATTTAAAGGGTCAAACTGCGTGAAGTGTGCCCAGGCCCAGAGCTACTTTGATGGGCATGACTGTGTGACCTCTTGGGCCAGGAAGTCTGTTTCTAGTTTTATTTAAACGGTCAAACTGCGTGAAGTGTGCCCAGGCCCAGAGCTACTTTGCTGGGCATGACTGTGTGACCTCTTGGGCCTGGAAGTCTGGTTGTAGTATGATTTTAAAGGGTCAAATGGTCTCCATTGTGTGTCCAGGTTTAAGGCTACTTTGCTGGGCATGACTGTGTGACCTCTTGGGCCAGGAAGTCTGTTTCTAGTTTTATTTAAACGGTCAAACTGCGTGAAGTGTGCCCAGGCCCAGAGCTACTTTGCTGGGCATGACTGTGTGACCTCTTGGGCCTGGAAGTCTGGTTGTAGTATGATTTTAAAGGGTCAAATGGTCTCCATTGTGTGTCCAGGTTTAAGGCTACTTTGCTGGGCATGACTGTGTGACCTCTTGGGCCAGGAAGTCTGTTTCTAGTTTTATTTAAACGGTCAAACTGCGTGAAGTGTGTATAGGCCCAGAGTTACTTTTCTGGGCATGACTGTGTGACCTCTTGGGCCTGGAGGTCTGGTGTTTCCATTATATAAAAGGTGAAATGGCCTGAAGTGTACACAGGCCCAGAGCTACTTTGATGGGCATGATTCTGTGACCTCCTGGGCTTTGAGTTCTGTTTCTAGTTTTGGTTAAAGGGTCAAATTGCATGGTCTGCCCAGGCCCATAGCGACTTTGCTGGGCATGACTCTGTGACCTCTTCGGCTTGGAAGTCTGGTTGTAGTATTATTTAAAGGCACAAAGTACATGAAGTGTGCCCTGGCCCAGCACTACTTTGCTGTGCATGACTGTGTGACCTCTTGTGCCTGGAAGTCTGGTTGTAGTATTATTTAAAGGGTCAAACTGCATGAAGTGTGCCCATGCCCAGAGCTACTTTGCTGGGCATGACTGTGTGACCTCTTGTGCCTGGAAGTCTGGTTGTAGTATTATTTAAAGGGTCAAACTGCATGAAGTGTGCCCAGGCCCAGAGCTACTTTGCTGGGCATGATTCTGTGACCTCTTGGGCCTTGAAATCTGGTGCTTTGAACGATTTAAAGAGTGAAACGGTCTGAAGTGTGCCCACGTTTAAAGCAACCTTGCTGGGCATGACTGTGTGACCTCTTGTGCCTGGAAGTCTGGTTGTAGTATTATTTAAACGGTCAAACTGTGCCCTGTAAACCGCACTGTGCCCTTCTGCGAAGAGCAAAGATGGTAAGGAAATCTCACAATTAATATCGTGATATGTCATCAGCTTGGCAAACGTCACATCCGGGTCAACCCAACACCATCTCAGCCTGCAGATGGCGTAAGTTTACACGACGGATTCTTTTATTCTCTTCAACGACAAAACTCAGGTCTATACACCAAAAATATGGCTGATTAAAATGCACGTAAATTAAATTTTGAGTCAATAAAATGCATATGAATTGACGTTTTGACTGATAAGTAGTTTTATTTGACTCAAGTTTAATCAACTTATCTTTCAACTTTATCCATTTTTATTACTTGCCTTATTTATCGTTTATTTGAAGTTTGCGGGCGCAACGTTCTGATTGACATTTTTGCGTCGAGAGGCGGAAGTAACGAAAATTGCTTGGGTTAAACCATGGATTGATTAATTAATGAATGTTATTGGATAAACAAGGCAACTAAAACAGTTACTAATGTTAAGTGATAAAAGAGTCCGGTAACACAAACGGCTTGAGTTAAACGTTAAATGACGTGACACAAAGTTATTCCAATTATTTAATTATATACCACTGTAGTATTTAGTTCACATGCATTTGTTGTTTACACCCTCATAGAAACTCCCTTGGTCATGAATGATCAAACTTGATATTTGATTTTTAAAAATATATCAAATCAAGACTGTTTTAATCCTATCACTTACATTTTCAATTCACAAGCATTTTTTCATGACCAGTTTATATTTTCATGGATTTTTATCAGCTTCGATTTCATCATTTAGAATTTGCTAGTTCCTCCACTCATGTGCCTGAAATGTTACTAAATTAGTAGATTCATTCCTGTTTGAGGAATTCTGGCTTGTGTTTATTGTCTGTGGGCAGAAAGGCTTTCCTAGATGCCAACTGGCAAAATGTTCCAAGATTTCTAAGAAATTATTAAACTTCCCTGAAAAAAACACACACACAAAAAAACCAAATAAGTAAGCTGAGAGAACTAAAACGAAAGCTATAAATACAACTTGACAGTTTTCAGCAGCAGGCGAATTTGTACGGTTACTGAGCTGCTAGCTAGCTAGCGAGCTACCGGCTGCAAGGTTAACAGTGCAAAGTCAGTAGCTAGCTAGCTAGCTACAGTAGCTACTACTAGCTAGCTACTGACTTTGCACTGTTAAAAGTGCTTCCGGTAGCTAGCTAGCTACAGTAGCTACTACTAGCTAGCTACTGACTTTGCACTGTTAAAAGTGCTTCCGGTAGCTAGCTAGCTAGCTAGGTAGCTTGGTAATGGCTTTGCACTGTTAACCGTGCAGCCGGTAACTAGCGGTATCTAGTGGTTTAAATGCTTGCGGTTTAAATGCTTGGTGGACATTTGATTGTATGGTTTACTGAGCTGATAGCTAGCTAGCTAGCTACGGTTACTGAGCTGAAAGCTAGCTAGCTACTTTACTGGGTATGATTCTGTGAGCTCCGGGGCTTGCAGGTCTGTTTCTAGTTTTGGTTAAAGGGTCAAACTGCGTGAAGTGTGCCCAGGCCCAGAGCTACTTTGCTGGGCATGACTGTGTGACCTCTTGGGCCTGGAAGTCTGGTTGTAGTATGATTTTAAAGGGTCAAATGGTCTCCATTGTGTGTCCAGGTTTAAGGCTACTTTGCTGGGCATGTGATTTGGACCCATCGGGTACGGAAGCCTGTCCGTTACGTGCTCGTTTTCCACGCCTTCAGCGCAGGTAGCCTGCGAATTTAAAACCGACGTGCATTTTATTCTTTTCCCCTTTTATCCTTTCATATCTCTCCGCTACCTTGGAGAAGAGAGACGCACACGGGTAAATATCTGTAAATATCTGTATAATATGTAAATAAAAGGAAGAAGTGGTTGTGTAGTGTAGTCGTTTGATTATAAATAATCTCATAATAATTTTATCCACAAATTCTTATACATTTATACATGTTTATCTCTCTGTGTGTGTGTGTGGGGTTCTGTGTCACTAGTGGGGCCTGTGGCCCGATTGGAGTGTTTGCGGTGTGAGAAGGAGGAGTTGGAGAACAATTTGTTGGAGCAGCTGAAGGAGTTGAGGTTGCAGAAGCAGAAGGAGCTGCAGGTTCTTCAGGAGATGCTGAAACACAAGCAGCAGGAGGAGACTGAGCTCCTGCAGAAACAGCAGGAGGAGGAGGAGCATAACAGGTCCATCAAGAGTAAGTACTATGGAAATGCAATAATACTAACATAACTAATAATGAATGTTAGCCTTTAGGCTCCAATAAAAGTGATACTAATATATGTATAGTACTATATATATTATATTTTGTATATTCAGTAGTAATTATGTAGTATATACAATCTGTGTTATATCCAGCAGTAATGATACTTGCTCTGGCAGATATGAAAATGGCCTGTGAACAGGAGAAGAAATCTCTGGAGGAAGAACTTGAGAAGCTCAGACTGTCACTGCAGGTAGAGATCCCTTATAGTGTCAGTACACATCCACCAGTAGCTCCACCTTTCACTTATAACGTCAGTACACATTCAGTACACATTCCCACCTTTCCATTGTACTGGCTGTAGTGATGATTTTTGTGTGTGTTATACCAGCCCATAGAGGAGGACATTGAGTCTGAAAGTGGCGCTGGAGATGAAGAACCAGGAGATCAAAGATCAGCACGATCTTTTGGTCAAACTATATACTCTGTATGTATACTATATACTCTGTATGTAGTACCTGGTTTAACACTATATCCTCTGTATATATACTATATACTGTTTATGTAGTACCTGGTTTAACACTATACCCTCAGCTTACTCTAGTCTGCAGATGTGAAGAAATTAAACAGAATGTGTATCTGTGTATATGTGCCCACCTGTATGTGTCTGGTTGTAGTATTATTTAAAGGGTCAAACTGCGTGAAGTGTGCCCAGGCCCAGAGCTACTTTGCTGGGAATGACTATGTGACCTCTTGGGCCTGGAAGTCTGGTTGTAGTATGATTTTAAAGGGTCAAATGGTCTCCATTGTGTGTCCAGGTTTAAGGCTACTTTGCTGGGCATGTGATTTGGACCCATCGGGTACGGAAGCTTTTCCGTCACGTGCTGGTTTTCCACGCCTTCAGCGCAGGTAGCCTGCGAATTTAAAACCGACGTGCATTTTATTCTTTTCCCCTTTTATCTTTTCATATCTCTCTGCTACCTTGGAGAAGAGAGACGCACGCGGGTAAATAAAATGTAAATATCTCTAAATGTCTGTATAATATGTAAATAAAAGGAAGATGTGGTTGTATAGTGTAGTCGTTTGATTATAAATAATCTCATAGTAATTTTATCCACAAATTCTTATACATTTATACATGTTTATCTCTCTCTCTGTGTGTGTGTGTGTGTCTGTGTGTGTGTGTGTGTGGTTCTGTGTCACTAGTGGGGCCTGTGGCCCGATTGGAGTGTTTGCAGTGTGAGAAGGAGGAGTTGGAGAACAATTTGTTGGAGCAGCTGAAGGAGTTGAGGTTGCAGAAGCAGAAAGAGCTGCAGGTTCTTCAGGAGATGCTGAAACACAAGCAGCAAGAGGAGACAGAGCTCCTGCAGAAACAGCAGGAGGAGGAGGAGCATAACAGGTCCATCAAGAGTAAGTACTATGGAAATGCAATAATACTAACATAACTAATAATGAATGTTAGCCTTTAGGCTCCAATAAAAGTGATACTAATATATGTATAGTACTATATATATTATATTTTATATATTCAGTAGTAATTATGTAGTATATACAATCTGTGTTATATCCAGCAGTAATGATACTTGCTCTGGCAGATATGAAAATGGCCTGTGAACAGGAGAAGAAATCTCTGGAGGAAGAACTTGAGAAGCTCAGACTGTCACTGCAGGTAGAGATCCCTTATAGTGTCAGTACACATCCACCAGTACCTCCACCTTTCACTTATAACGTCAGTACACATTCAGTACACATTCCCACCTTTCCATTGTACTGGCTGTAGTGATGATTCGTGTGTGTGTTATACCAGCCCATAGAGGAGGACATTATGAGTCTGAAAGTAGCGCTGGAGATGAAGAACCAGGAGATCAAAGATCAGCACGATCTTTTGGTCAAACTATATACTCTGTATGTATACTATATACTCTGTATGTAGTACCTGGTTTAACACTATATCCTCTGTATATATACTATATACTGTTTATGTAGTACCTGGTTTAACACTATACCCTCAGCTTACTCTAGTCTGCAGATGTGAAGCAATTAAACAGAATGTGTATCTGTGTATATGTGCGCACCTGTATGTGTCTGGTTTAGTTTTATTTAAACGGTCAAACTGCGTCATGTGTGCCCAGGCCCAGAGCTACTTTGCTGGGCATGACTGTGTGACCTCTTGGGCCTGGAAGTCTGGTTGTAGTATGATTTTAAAGGGTCAAATGGTCTCCATTGTGTGTCCAGGTTTAAGGCTACTTTGCTGGGCATGTGATTTGGACCCATCGGGTACGGAAGCCTTTCCGTCACGTGCTCGTTTTCCACGCCTTCAGCGCAGGTAGCCTGCGAATTTAAAACCGACGTGCATTTTATTCTTTTCCCCTTTTATCCTTTCATATCTCTCCGCTACCTTGGAGAAGAGAGACGCACGCGGGTAAATAAAATGTAAATATCTGTACATATCTGTATAATATCTAAATAAAAGGAAGAAGTGGTTGTATAGTGTAGTCGTTTGATTATAAATAATCTCATAATAATTTTATCCTCAAATTCTTATACATTTATACATGTTTATCTCTCTCTTTCTGTGTGTGTGTGTGTGTGTGTGTGTGTGTGGTTCTGTGTCACTAGTGGGGCCTGTGGCCCGATTGGAGTGTTTGCGGTGTGAGAAGGAGGAGTTGGAGAACAGTTTGTTGGAGCAGCTGAAGGAGTTGAGGTTGCAGAAGGAGCTGCAGGTTCTTCAGGAGATGCTGAAACACAAGCAGCAGGAGGAGACAGAGCTCCTGCAGAAACAGCAGGAGGAGGAGGAGCATAACAGGTCCATCAAGAGTAAGTACTATGGAAATGCAATAATACTAACATAACTAATAATGAATGTTAGCCTTTAGGCTCCAATAAAAGTGACACTAATATATGTATAGTACTATATATATTATATTTTATATATTCAGTAGTAATTATGTAGTATATACAATCTGTGTTATATCCAGCAGTAATGATACTTGCTCTGGCAGATATGAAAATGGCCTGTGAACAGGAGAAGAAATCTCTGGAGGAAGAACTTGAGAAGCTCAGACTGTCACTGCAGGTAGAGATCCCTTATAGTGTCAGTACACATCCACCAGTAGCTCCACCTTTCACTTATAACGTCAGTACACATTCAGTACACATTCCCACCTTTCCATTGTACTGGCTGTAGTGATGATTCGTGTGTGTTTTGTACCAGCCCATAGAGGAGGACATTATGAGTCTGAAAGTAGCGCTGGAGATGAAGAACCAGGAGATCAAAGATCAGCACGATCTTTTGGTCAAACTATATACTCTGTATGTATACTATATACTCTGTATGTAGTACCTGGTTTAACACTATATCCTCTGTATATATACTATATACTGTTTATGTAGTACCTGGTTTAACACTATACCCTCAGCTTACTCTAGTCTGCAGATGTGAAGAAATTAAACAGAATGTGTATCTGTGTATATGTGCCCACCTGTATGTGTCTGGTTGTAGTATTATTTAAAGGGTCAAACTGCGTGAAGTGTGCCCAGGCCCAGAGCTACTTTGCTGGTAATGACTATGTGACCTCTTGGGCCTGGAAGTCTGGTTGTAGTATGATTTTAAAGGGTCAAATGGTCTCCATTGTGTGTCCAGGTTTAAGGCTACTTTGCTGGGCATGTGATTTGGACCCATCGGGTACGGAAGCCTTTCCGTCACGTGCTCGTTTTCCACGCCTTCAGCGCAGGTAGCCTGCGAATTTAAAACCGACGTGCATTTTATTCTTTTCCCCTTTTATCCTTTAATATCTCTCTGCTACCTTGGAGAAGAGAGACGCACGTGGGTAAATAAAATGTAAATATCTCTAAATGTCTGTATAATATGTAAATAAAAGGAAGATGTGGTTGTATAGTGTAGTCGTTTGATTATAAATAATCTCATAGTAATTTTATCCACAAATTCTTATACATTTATACATGTTTATCTCTCTCTGTGTGTGTGCGTGTGTGTCTGTGTGTGTGTGTGTGTGGTTCTGTGTCACTAGTGGGGCCTGTGGCCCGATTGGAGTGTTTGCGGTGTGAGAAGGAGGAGTTGGAGAACAGTTTGTTGGAGCAGCTGAAGGAGTTGAGGTTGCAGAAGGAGCTGCAGGTTCTTCAGGAGATGCTGAAACACAAGCAGCAGGAGGAGACAGAGCTCCTGCAGAAACAGCAGGAGGAGGAGGAGCATAACAGGTCCATCAAGAGTAAGTACTATGGAAATGCAATAATACTAACATAACTAATAATGAATGTTAGCCTTTAGGCTCCAATAAAAGTGACACTAATATATGTATAGTACTATATATATTATATTTTATATATTCAGTAGTAATTATGTAGTATATACAATCTGTGTTATATCCAGCAGTAATGATACTTGCTCTGGCAGATATGAAAATGGCCTGTGAACAGGAGAAGAAATCTCTGGAGGAAGAACTTGAGAAGCTCAGACTGTCACTGCAGGTAGAGATCCCTTATAGTGTCAGTACACATCCACCAGTAGCTCCACCTTTCACTTATAACGTCAGTACACATTCAGTACACATTCCCACCTTTCCATTGTACTGGCTGTAGTGATGATTCGTGTGTGTTTTATACCAGCCCATAGAGGAGGACATTATGAGTCTGAAAGTAGCGCTGGAGATGAAGAACCAGGAGATCAAAGATCAGCACGATCTTTTGGTCAAACTATATACTCTGTATGTATACTATATACTCTGTATGTAGTACCTGGTTTAACACTATATCCTCTGAATATATACTATATACTGTTTATGTAGTACCTGGTTTAACACTATACCCTCAGCTTACTCTAGTCTGCAGATGTGAAGAAATTAAACAGAATGTGTATCTGTGTATATGTGCCGACCTGTATGTGTCTGGTTTAGTTTTATTTAAACGGTCAAACTGCGTCATGTGTGCCCAGGCCCAGAGCTACTTTGCTGGGCATGACTGTGTGACCTCTTGGGCCTGGAAGTCTGGTTGTAGTATGATTTTAAAGGGTCAAATGGTCTCCATTGTGTGTCCAGGTTTAAGGCTACTTTGCTGGGCATGTGATTTGGACCCATCGGGTACGGAAGCCTTTCCGTCACGTGCTCGTTTTCCACGCCTTCAGCGCAGGTAGCCTGCGAATTTAAAACCGACGTGCATTTTATTCTTTTCCCCTTTTATCCTTTCATATCTCTCCGCTACCTTGGAGAAGAGAGACGCACGCGGGTAAATAAAATGTAAATATCTCTAAATATCTGTATAATATGTAAATAAAAGGAAGATGTGGTTGTGTAGTGTAGTCGTTTGATTATAAATAATCTCATAATAATTTTATCCACAAATTCTTATACATTTATACATGTTTATCTCTCTCTTTGTGTGTGTGTGTGTGTGTGTGTGGTTCTGTGTCACTAGTGGGGCCTGTGGCCCGATTGGAGTGTTTGCGGTGTGAGAATGAGGAATGAGGAGTTGGAGAACAGTTTGTTGGAGCAGCTGAAGGAGTTGAGGTTGCAGAAGCAGAAGGAGCTGCAGGTTCTTCAGGAGATGCTGAAACACAAGCAGCAGGAGGAGACAGAGCTCCTGCAGAAACAGCAGGAGGAGGAGGAGCATAACAGGTCCATCAAGAGTAAGTACTATGGAAATGCAATAATACTAACATAACTAATAATGAATGCTAGCCTTTAGGCTCCAATAAAAGTGATACTAATATATGTATAGTACTATATATATTATATTTTATATATTCAGTAGTAATTATGTAGTATATACAATCTATGTTATATCCAGCAGTAATGATACTTGCTCTGGCAGATATGAAAATGGCCTGTGAACAGGAGAAGAAATCTCTGGAGGAAGAACTTGAGAAGCTCAGACTGTCACTGCAGGTAGAGATCCCTTATAGTGTCAGTACACATCCACCAGTACCTCCACCTTTCACTTATAACGTCAGTACACATTCAGTACACATTCCCACCTTTCCATTGTACTGGCTGTAGTGATGATTCGTGTGTGTGGGTTATACCAGCCCATAGAGGAGGACATTATGAGTCTGAAAGTGGCGCTGGAGATGAAGAACCAGGATATCAAAGATCAGCACGATCTTTTGGTCAAACTATATACTCTGTATGTATACTATATACTCTGTATGTAGTACCTGGTTTAACACTATATCCTCTGTATATATACTATATACTGTTTATGTAGTTCCTGGTTTAACACTATACCCTCAGCTTACTCTAGTCTGCAGATTTGAAGAAATTTAAACAGAATGTGTATCTGTGTATATGTGCGCACCTGTATGTGTCTGGTTGTAGTATTATTTAAAGGGTCAAATGGTCTCCATTGTGTGTCCAGGTTTAAGGCTACTTTGCTGGGCATGTGATTTGGACCCATCGGGTACGGAAGCCTTTCCGTCACGTGCTCGTTTTCCACGCCTTCAGCGCAGGTAGCCTGCGAATTTAAAACCGACGTGCATTTTATTCTTTTCCCCTTTTATCCTTTCATATCTCTCCGCTACCTTGGAGAAGAGAGACGCACGCTGGGAAATAAAATGTAAATATCTGTAAATATCTGTATAATATGTAAATAAAAGGAAGAAGTGGTTGTGTAGTGTAGTCGTTTCATTATAAATAATCTCATAATAATTTTATCCACAAATTCTTATACATTTATACATGTTTATCTCTCTCTTTGTGTGTGTGTGTGTGTGTGTGTGTGTCTGTGTGTGCGTGTGTGTGGTTCTGTGTCACTAGTGGGGCCTGTGGCCCGATTGGAGTGTTTGCGGTGTGAGAAGGAGGAGTTGGAGAACAGTTTGTTGGAGCAGCTGAAGGAGTTGAGGTTGCAGAAGCAGAAGGAGCTGCAGGTTCTTCAGGAGATGCTGAAACACAAGCAGCAGGAGGAGACAGAGCTCCTGCAGAAACAGCAGGAGGAGGAGGAGCATAACAGGTCCCTCAAGGGTAAGTACTATGGAAATGCAATAATACTAACATAACTAATAATGAATGTTAGCCTTTAGGCTCCAATAAAAGTGATACTAATATATGTATAGTACTATATATATTATATTTTATATATTCAGTAGTAATTATGTAGTATATACAATCTGTGTTATATCCAGCAGTAATGATACTTGCTCTGGCAGATATGAAAATGGCCTGTGAACAGGAGAAGAAATCTCTGGAGGAAGAACTTGAGAAGCTCAGACTGTCACTGCAGGTAGAGATCCCTTATAGTGTCAGTACACATCCACCAGTAGCTCCACCTTTCACTTATAACGTCAGTACACATTCAGTACACATTCCCACCTTTCCATTGTACTGGCTGTAGTGATGATTCGAGTGTGTTATACCAGCCCATAGAGGAGGACATTATGAGTCTGAAAGTGGCGCTGGAGATGAAGAACCAGGAGATCAAAGATCAGCACGATCTTTTGGTCAAACTATATACTCTGTATGTATACTATATACTCTGTATGTAGTACCTGGTTTAACACTATATCCTCTGTATATATACTATATACTGTTTATGTAGTACCTGGTTTAACACTATACCCTCAGCTTACTCTAGTCTGCAGATGTGAAGAAATTAAACAGAATGTGTATCTGTGTATATGTGCGCACCTGTATGTGTCTGGTTGTAGTATTATTTAAAGGGTCAAACTGCATGAAGTGTGCCCAGGCCCAGAGCTACTTTGCTGTGCATGACTGTGTGACCTCTAGGCCCTGGAAGTCTGGTGGTAGTAGTAGTATGATTTAAAGGCACAAAGTGATTGAAGTGTGCCCAGGCCCAGAGCTACTTTGCTGGGCATGACTGTGTGACCTCTTGGGCCAGGAAGTCTGTTTCTAGTTTTATTTAAACGGTCAAACTGCGTGAAGTGTGCCCAGGCCCAGACCTACTTTGCTGGGCATGACTGTGTGACCTCTTGTGCCTGGAAGTCTGGTTGTAGTATGATTTTAAAGGCTCAAATGGTCTCCATTGTGTGTCCAGGTTTAAGGCTACTTTGCTGGGCATGTGATTTGGACCCATCGGGTACGCAAGCTTTTCCGTCACGTGCTCGTTTTCCACGCCTTCAGCGCAGGTAGCCTGCGAATTTAAAACCGACGTGCATTTTATTCTTTTCCCCTTTTATCCTTTCATATCTCTCCGCTACCTTGGAGAAGAAAGACGCACGCAGGTAAATAAAATGTAAATATCTCTAAATATCTGTATAATATGTAAATAAAAGGAAGATGTGGTTGTGTAGTGTAGTCGTTTGATTATAAATAATCTCATAATAATTTTATCCACAAATTCTTATACATTTATACATGTTTATCTCTCTCTGTGTGTGTGTGTGTGTGGTTCTGTGTCACTAGTGGGGCCTGTGGCCCGATTGGAGTGTTTGCGGTGTGAGAAGGAGGAGTTGGAGAACAATTTGTTGGAGCAGCTGAAGGAGTTGAGGTTGCAGAAGCAGAAGGAGCTGCAGGTTCTTCAGGAGATGCTGAAACACAAGCAGCAGGAGGAGACAGAGCTCCTGCAGAAACAGCAAGAGGAGGAGGAGCATAACAGGTCCATCAAGAGTAAGTACTATGGAAATGCAATAATACTAACATAACTAATAATGAATGTTAGCCTTTAGGCTCCAATAAAAGTGATACTAATATATGTATAGTACTATATATATTATATTTTATATATTCAGTAGTAATTATGTAGTATATACAATCTGTGTTATATCCAGCAGTAATGATACTTGCTCTGGCAGATATGAAAATGGCCTGTGAACAGGAGAAGAAATCTCTGGAGGAAGAACTTGAGAAGCTCAGACTGTGACTGCAGGTAGAGATCCCTTATAGTGTCAGTACACATCCACCAGTACCTCCACCTTTCACTTATAACGTCAGTACACATTCAGTACACATTCCCACCTTTCCATTGTACTGGCTGTAGATATGATTCGTCTGTGTGTTATACCAGCCCATAGAGGAGGACTTTATGAGTCTGAAAGTGGCGCTGGAGATGAAGAACCAGGAGATCAAAGATCAGCACGATCTTTTGGTCAAACTATATACTCTGTATGTATACTATATACTCTTTATGTAGTACCTGGTTTAACACTATATCCTCTGTATATATACTATATACTGTTTATGTAGTTCCTGGTTTAACACTATACCCTCAGCTTACTCTAGTCTGCAGATGTGAAGAAATTTAAACAGAATGTGTATCTGTGTATATGTGCGCACCTGTATGTGTCTGGTTGTAGTATTATTTAAAGGGTCAAATGGTCTCCATTGTGTGTCCAGGTTTAAGGCTACTTTGCTGGGCATGTGATTTGGACCCATCGGGTACGGAAGCCTTTCCGTCACGTGCTCGTTTTCCACGCCTTCAGCGCAGGTAGCCTGCGAATTTAAAACCGACGTGCATTTTATTCTTTTCCCCTTTTATCCTTTCATATCTCTCCGCTACCTTGGAGAAGAGAGACGCACGCGGGTAAATAAAATGTAAATATCTCTAAATATCTGTATAATATGTAAATAAAAGGAAGATGTGGTTGTGTAGTGTAGTCGTTTGATTATAAATAATCTCATAATAATTTTATCCACAAATTCTTATACATTTATACATGTTTATCTCTCTCTCTGTGTGTGTGTGTGTGGTTCTGTGTCACTAGTGGGGCCTGTGGCCCGATTGGAGTGTTTGCGGTGTGAGAAGGAGGAGTTGGAGAACAATTTGTTGGAGCAGCTGAAGGAGTTGAGGTTGCAGAAGCAGAAAGAGCTGCAGGTTCTTCAGGAGATGCTGAAACACAAGCAGCAAGAGGAGACAGAGCTCCTGCAGCAACAGCAGGAGGAGGAGGAGCATAACAGGTCCATCAAGAGTAAGTACTATGGAAATGCAATAATACTAACATAACTAATAATGAATGTTAGCCTTTAGGCTCCAATAAAAGTGATACTAATATATGTATAGTACTATATATATTATATTTTATATATTCAGTAGTAATTATGTAGTATATACAATCTGTGTTATATCCAGCAGTAATGATACTTGCTCTGGTAGATATGAAAATGGCCTGTGAACAGGAGAAGAAATCTCTGGAGGAAGAACTTGAGAAGCTCAGACTGTCACTGCAGGTAGAGATCCCTTATAGTGTCAGTACACATCCACCAGTAGCTCCACCTTTCACTTATAACGTCAGTACACATTCAGTACACATTCCCACCTTTCCATTGTACTGGCTGTAGTGATGATTCGTGTGTGTGTTATACCAGCCCATAGAGGAGGACATTATGAGTCTGAAAGTGGCGCTGGAGATGAAGAACCAGGAGATCAAAGATCAGCACGATCTTTTGGTCAAACTATATACTCTGTATGTAGTACCTGGTTTAACACTATATCCTCTGTATATATACTATATACTGTTTATGTAGTACCTGGTTTAACACTATACCCTCAGCTTACTCTAGTCTGCAGATGTGAATAAATTAAACAGAATGTGTATCTGTGTATATGTGCGCACCTGTATGTGTCTGGTTGTAGTATTATTTAAAGGGTCAAACTGCATGAAGTGTGCCCAGGCCCAGAGCTACTTTGATGGGCATGATTCTGTGACCTCTTGGGCCTTGAAATGTGGTGCTTTGAATGATTTAAAGAGTGAAACGGTCTGAAGTGTGCCCACGTTTAAAGCATCCTTGCTGGGCATGACTGTGTGACCTCTTGGGCCAGGAAGTCTGTTTCTACTTTTATTTAAACGGTCAAACTGCGTGAAGTGTGCCCAGGCCCAGAGCTACTTTGCTGGGCATGACTGTGTGACCTCTTGGGCCTGGAAGTCTGGTTGTAGTATGATTTTAAAGGGTCAAATGGTCTCCATTGTGTGTCCAGGTTTAAGGCTACTTTGCTTGGCATGTGATTTGGACCCATCGGGTACGGAAGCCTTTCCGTCACGTGCTCGTTTTCCACGCCTTCAGCGCAGGTAGCCTGCGAATTTAAAACCGACGTGCATTTTATTGTTTTCCCCTTTTATCCTTTCATATCTCTCCGCTACCTTGGAGAAGAGAGACGCACGCGGGTAAATAAAATGTAAATATCTCTAAATATCTGTATAATATGTAAATAAAAGGAAGAAGTGGTTGTGTAGTGTAGTCGTTTCATTATAAATAATCTCATAATAATTTTATCCACAAATTCTTATACATTTATACATGTTTATCTCTCTCTGTGTGTGTGTGTGTGTGGTTCTGTGTCACTAGTGGGGCCTGTGGCCCGATTGGAGTGTTTGCGGTGTGAGAAGGAGGAGTTGGAGAACAATTTGTTGGAGCAGCTGAAGGAGTTGAGGTTGCAGAAGCAGAAGGAGCTGCAGGTTCTTCAGGAGATGCTGAAACACAAGCAGCAGGAGGAGACAGAGCTCCTGCAGAAACAGCAGGAGGAGGAGGAGCATAACAGGTCCATCAAGAGTAAGTACTATGGAAATGCAATAATACTAACATAACTAATAATGAATGTTAGCCTTTAGGCTCCAATAAAAGTGATACTAATATATGTATAGTACTATATATATTATATTTTATATATTCAGTAGTAATTATGTAGTATATACAATCTGTGTTATATCCAGCAGTAATGATACTTGCTCTGGCAGATATGAAAATGGCCTGTGAACAGGAGAAGAAATCTCTGGAGGAAGAACTTGAGAAGCTCAGACTGTCACTGCAGGTAGAGATCCCTTATAGTGTCAGTACACATCCACCAGTACCTCCACTTTTCACTTATAACGTCAGTACACATTCAGTACACATTCCCACCTTTCCATTGTACTGGCTGTAGTGATGATTCGTGTGTGTGTTATACCAGCCCATAGAGGAGGACATTATGAGTCTGAAAGTGGCGCTGGAGATGAAGAACCAGGAGATCAAAGATCAGCACGATCTTTTGGTCAAACTATATACTCTGTATGTAGTACCTGGTTTAACATTATATCCTCTGTATATATACTATATACTGTTTATGTAGTACCTGGTTTAACACTATACCCTCAGCTTACTCTAGTCTGCAGATGTGAATAAATTAAACAGAATGTGTATCTGTGTATATGTGCGCACCTGTATGTGTCTGGTTGTAGTATTATTTAAAGGGTCAAACTGCATGAAGTGTGCCCAGGCCCAGAGCTACTTTGATGGGCATGATTCTGTGACCTCTTGGGCCTTGAAATGTGGTGCTTTGAATGATTTAAAGAGTGAAACGGTCTGAAGTGTGCCCACGTTTAAAGCATCCTTGCTGGGCATGACTGTGTGACCTCTTGGGCCAGGAAGTCTGTTTCTACTTTTATTTAAACGGTCAAACTGCGTGAAGTGTGCCCAGGCCCAGAGCTACTTTGCTGGGCATGACTGTGTGACCTCTTGGGCCTGGAAGTCTGGTTGTAGTATGATTTTAAAGGGTCAAATGGTCTCCATTGTGTGTCCAGGTTTAAGGCTACTTTGCTTGGCATGTGATTTGGACCCATCGGGTACGGAAGCCTTTCCGTCACGTGCTCGTTTTCCACGCCTTCAGCGCAGGTAGCCTGCGAATTTAAAACCGACGTGCATTTTATTGTTTTCCCCTTTTATCCTTTCATATCTCTCCGCTACCTTGGAGAAGAGAGACGCACGCGGGTAAATAAAATGTAAATATCTCTAAATATCTGTATAATATGTAAATAAAAGGAAGAAGTGGTTGTGTAGTGTAGTCGTTTCATTATAAATAATCTCATAATAATTTTATCCACAAATTCTTATACATTTATACATGTTTATCTCTCTCTGTGTGTGTGTGTGTGTGCGGTTCTGTGTCACTAGTGGGGCCTGTGGCCCGATTGGAGTGTTTGCGGTGTGAGAAGGAGGAGTTGGAGAACAGTTTGTTGGAGCAGCTGAAGGAGTTGAGGTTGCAGAAGCAGAAGGAGCTGCAGGTTCTTCAGGAGATGCTGAAACACAAGCAGCAGGAGGAGACAGAGCTCCTGCAGAAACAGCAGGAGGAGGAAGAGCATAACAGGTCCATCAAGAGTAAGTACTATGGAAATGCAATAATACTAACATAACTAATAATGAATGTTAGCCTTTAGGCTCCAATAAAAGTGATACTAATATATGTATAGTACTATATATATTATATTTTATATATTCAGTAGTAATTATGTAGTATATACAATCTGTGTTATATCCAGCAGTAATGATACTTGCTCTGGCAGATATGAAAATGGCCTGTGAACAGGAGAAGAAATCTCTGGAGGAAGAACTTGAGAAGCTCAGACTGTCACTGCAGGTAGAGATCCCTTATAGTGTCAGTACACATCCACCAGTAGCTCCACCTTTCACTTATAACGTCAGTACACATTCAGTACACATTCCCACCTTTCCATTGTACTGGCTGTAGTGATGATTCGTGTGTGTGTTATACCAGCCCATAGAGGAGGACATTATGAGTCTGAAAGTGGCACTGGAGATGAAGAACCAGGAGATCAAATATCAGCACGATCTTTTGGTCAAACTATATACTCTCTATATAGTACCTGGTTTAACACTATATCCTCTGTATAAATACTATATACTGTTTATGTAGTACCTGGTTTAACACTATACCCTCAGCTTACTCTAGTCTGCAGATGTGAAGAAATTAAACAGAATGTGTATCTGTGTATATGTGCGCACCTGTATGTGTCTGGTTGTAGTATTATTTAAAGGGTCAAACTGCGTGAAGTGTGCCCAGGCGCAGAGCTACTTTGATGGGCATGATTCTGTGACCTCTTGGGCCTTGAAATGTGGTGCTTTGAATGATTTAAAGAGTGAAACGGTCTGAAGTGTGCCCACGTTTAAAGCATCCTTGCTGGGCATGACTGTGTGACCTCTTGGGCCAGGAAGTCTGTTTCTACTTTTATTTAAACGGTCAAACTGCGTGAAGTGTGCCCAGGCCCAGAGCTACTTTGCTGTGCATGACTGTGTGACCTCTTGGGCCTGGAAGTCTGGTTGTAATATGATTTTAAAGGGTCAAATGGTCTCCATTGTGTGTCCAGGTTTAAGGCTACTTTGCTGGGCATGTGATTTGGACCCATCGGGTACGGAAGCCTTTCCGTCACGTGCTCGTTTTCCATGCCTTCAGCGCAGGTAGCCTGCGAAATTAAAACCGACATGCATTTTATTCTTTTCCCCTTTTATCCTTTCATATCTCTCCGCTACCTTGGAGAAGAGAGACGCACGCGGGTAAATAAAATGTAAATATCCGTAAATATCTGTATAACATGTAAATAAAAGGAAGAAGTGGTTGTGTAGTGTAGTCGTTTGATTATGAATAATCTCATAATAATTTTATCCACAAATTCTTATACATTTATACATGTTTATCTCTCTCTTTGTGTGTGTGTGTGTCTGTGTGTGTGTCTGTGTGTGTGTGTGTGTGTTGTTCTGTGTCACTAGTGGGGCCTGTGGCCCGATTGGAGTGTTTGCGGTGTGAGAAGGAGTTTGAGAACAGTTTGTTGGAGCAGCTGAAGGAGTTGAGGTTGCAGAAGCAGAAGGAGCTGCAGGTTCTTCAGGAGATGCTGAAACACAAGCAGCAGGAGGAGACAGAGCTCTTGCAGAAACAGCAGGAGGAGTAGGAGCATAACAGGTCCATCAAGAGTAAGTACTATGGAAATGCAATAATACTAACATAACTAATAATGAATGTTAGCCTTTAGGCTCCAATAAAAGTGATACTAATATATGTATAGTACTATATATATTATATTTTATATATTCAGTAGTAATTATGTAGTATATACAATCTGTGTTATATCCAGCAGTAATGATACTTGCTCTGGCAGATATGAAAATGGCCTGTGAACAGGAGAAGAAATCTCTGGAGGAAGAACTTGAGAAGCTCAGACTGTCACTGCAGGTAGAGATCCCTTATAGTGTCAGTACACATCCACCAGTACCTCCACCTTTCACTTATAACGTCAATACACATTCAGTACACATTCCCACCTTTCCATTGTACTGGCTTTAGTGATGATTCGTGTGTGTGGGTTATACCAGCCCATAGAGGAGGACATTATGAGTCTGAAAGTGGCGCTGGAGATGAAGAACCAGGAGATCAAAGATCAGCACGATCTTTTGGTCAAACTATATACTCTGTATGTATACTATATACTCTGTATGTAGTACCTGGTTTAACACTATATCCTCTGTATATATACTATATACTGTTTATGTAGTACCTGGTTTAACACTATACCCTCAGCTTTCTCTAGTCTGCAGATGTGAAGAAATTAAACAGAATGTGTATCTGTGTATATGTGCGCACCTGTATGTGTCTGGTTGTAGTATTATTTAAAGGGTCAAACTGCGTGAAGTGTGCCCAGACCCAGGCATGACTGTGTGACCTCTTGGGCCAGGAAGTCTGTTTCTAGTTTTATTTAAACGGTCAAACTGCGTGAAGTGTGCCCAGGCCCAGAGCTACTTTGCTGGGCATGACTGTGTGACCTCTTGGGCCTGGAAGTCTGGTTGTAGTATGATTTTAAAGGGTCAAATGGTCTCCATTGTGTGTCCAGGTTTAAGGCTACTTTGCTGGGCATGTGATTTGGACCCATCGGGTACGGAAGCCTTTCCGTCACGTGCTCGTTTTCCACGCCTTCAGCGCAGGTAGCCTGCGAATTTAAAACCGACGTGCATTTTATTGTTTTCCCCTTTTATCCTTTCATATCTCTCCGCTACCTTGGAGAAGAGAGACGCACGCGGGTAAATAAAATGTAAATATCTCTAAATATCTGTATAATATGTAAATAAAAGGAAGATGTGGTTGTGTAGTGTAGTCGTTTGATTATAAATAATCTCATAATAATTTTATCCACAAATTCTTATACATTTATACATGTTTATCTCTCTCTCTGTGTGTGTGTGTGTGGTTCTGTGTCACTAGTGGGGCCTGTGGCCCGATTGGAGTGTTTGCGGTGTGAGAAGGAGGAGTTGGAGAACAATTTGTTGGAGCAGCTGAAGGAGTTGAGGTTGCAGAAGCAGAAGGAGCTGCAGGTTCTTCAGGAGATGCTGAAACACAAGCAGCAGGAGGAGACAGAGCTCCTGCAGAAACAGCAGGAGGAGGAGGAGCATAACAGGTCCATCAAGAGTAAGTACTATGGAAATGCAATAATACTAACATAACTAATAATGAATGTTAGCCTTTAGGCTCCAATAAAAGTGATACTAATATATGTATAGTACTATATATATTATATTTTATATATTCAGTAGTAATTATGTAGTATATACAATCTGTGTTATATCCAGCAGTAATGATACTTGCTCTGGCAGATATGAAAATGGCCTGTGAACAGGAGAAGAAATCTCTGGAGGAAGAACTTGAGAAGCTCAGACTGTCACTGCAGGTAGAGATCCCTTATAGTGTCAGTACACATCCACCAGTACCTCCACCTTTCACTTATAACGTCAGTACACATTCAGTACACATTCCCACCTTTCCATTGTACTGGCTGTAGTGATGATTCGTGTGTGTGGGTTATACCAGCCCATAGAGGAGGACATTATGAGTCTGAAAGTGGCGCTGGAGATGAAGAACCAGGAGATCAAAGATCAGCACGATCTTTTGGTCAAACTATATACTCTGTATGTATACTATATACTCTGTATGTAGTACCTGGTTTAACACTATATCCTCTGTATATATACTATATACTGTTTATGTAGTTCCTGGTTTAACACTATACCCTCAGCTTACTCTAGTCTGCAGATGTGAAGAAATTTAAACAGAATGTGTATCTGTGTATATGTGCGCACCTGTATGTGTCTGGTTGTAGTATTATTTAAAGGGTCAAATGGTCTCCATTGTGTGTCCAGGTTTAAGGCTACTTTGCTGGGCATGTGATTTGGACCCATCGGGTACGGAAGCCTTTCCGTCACGTGCTCGTTTTCCACGCCTTCAGCGCAGGTAGCCTGCGAATTTAAAACCGACGTGCATTTTATTCTTTTCCCCTTTTATCCTTTCATATCTCTCCGCTACCTTGGAGAAGAGAGACGCACGCGGGTAAATAAAATGTAAATATCTCTAAATATCTGTATAATATGTAAATAAAAGGAAGATGTGGTTGTGTAGTGTAGTCGTTTGATTATAAATAATCTCATAATAATTTTATCCACAAATTCTTATACATTTATACATGTTTATCTCTCTCTTTGTGTGTGTGTGTGTGTGTGTGTGTGTGTGTGTGTGGTTCTGTGTCACTAGTGGGGCCTGTGGCCCGATTGGAGTGTTTGCGGTGTGAGAATGAGGAATGAGGAGTTGGAGAACAGTTTGTTGGAGCAGCTGAAGGAGTTGAGGTTGCAGAAGCAGAAGGAGCTGCAGGTTCTTCAGGAGATGCTGAAACACAAGCAGCAGGAGGAGACAGAGCTCCTGCAGAAACAGCAGGAGGAGGAGGAGCATAACAGGTCCATCAAGAGTAAGTACTATGGAAATGCAATAATACTAACATAACTAATAATGAATGTTAGCCTTTAGGCTCCAATAAAAGTGATACTAATATATGTATAGTACTATATATATTATATTTTATATATTCAGTAGTAATTATGTAGTATATACAATCTGTGTTATATCCAGCAGTAATGATACTTGCTCTGGCAGATATGAAAATGGCCTGTGAACAGGAGAAGAAATCTCTGGAGGAAGAACTTGAGAAGCTCAGACTGTCACTGCAGGTAGAGATCCCTTATAGTGTCAGTACACATCCACCAGTACCTCCACCTCTCACTTATAACGTCAGTACACATTCAGTACACATTCCCACCTTTCCATTGTACTGGCTGTAGTGATGATTCGTGTGTGTGTTATAGCAGCCCATAGAGGAGGACTTTATGAGTCTGAAAGTGGCGCTGGAGATGAAGAACCAGGAGATCAAAGATCAGCACGATCTTTTGGTCAAACTATATACTCTGTATGTATACTATATCGAACCCACGGTTTTCACGCTGCGATTTTTTTAAATGTGGTGAGCTGCGGAGAAAAGACGCGGTCCGGACGTATTTGTGGCTTAATATCTCTTGTCTCGTTGGGAGTAGGAAGTCTGTTCATGGCTCTTTGGAAAGGGCTGCATCTCCCCTGTAATCGCCTTCGAGCGGCACGCGGATTGAACCCACGGTTTTCACTCTATGATTTTTTTAAATGTGTTGCGCGTCGGAGAAAATGCGCGCGTCGGACGTCATTGCGGCTTAATATCTCTTGTCTCCTTGGGAGTAGAAAGTCTTTTCATGGCTCTTTGGAAAGGTTTGCATCTCCCCTGTAATCGCCTTTAAGCGGCACGCGGATCGGACCCACCGTTCTTACGCTACGATTTTTTAAATGTGGTGCGCGGCGTAGAAAAGACGCGCGTAGGACGTATTTGCGGCTTAATATCTTTGGGCTCCTTGGGAGTAGAAAGTCTGTTCATGGCTCTTTGGAAAGGGCTGCATCTCCCCTGTAATCGCCTTCGCGCGGCACGCGGATCGGAACCATCGTTATCACGCTACGATTTTTTAATGCCGACAGGGACGGGCCGAAAGCTTGGCAGGTGGCGTTCGTTAGGAAAAGTCATGGACGTGATGCGGACCGAGTTGCAGGCCATTTGGACCTGGCCCGGCCTAGATGTGAGCCTTCAAAGTCAGCGCGTTTGTTTAAACTTTCTCCTCCAATTCGTTGCAATTGTACAAGCGTTTCTCGTTCATCCGACTGGAGCGTAACGCTTTATATGTTAATATTTCTGGTCTCCTTGGGAGTAGAAAGTCTGTTCATGGCTCTTTTGAAAGGGATGCATCTCCCCTGTAATCGCCTTCGAGCGGCACGCGGATCGAACCCACGTTTTTCACGCTACGATTTTTTTTAAATGTGTTGCGCGGCGGAGAAAAGACGCGCGCCGGACGTATTTGCGGCTTAATATCTCTTGTCTCATTGGGTGTAGAAAGTCTGTTCATGGCTCTTTGGAAAGGGCTGCATCTCCCCTGTAATCGCCTTCGAGCGGCACGCGGATCGAACCCACGGTTTTCACGCTATGATTTTTTTAAATGTGGTGCGCGGCGGAGGAAATGCGCGCGTCGGACGTCATTTCGGCTTAATATCTCTTGTCTCCTTGGGAGTAGAAAGTCTTTTCATGGCTCTTTGGAAAGGGCTGCATCTCCGCTGTAATCGCCTTCGAGCGGCACGCGGATCGAACCCACGGTTTTCACGCTATGATTTTTTTAAATGTGGTGCGCGGCGGAGAAAATGCGCGCGTCGGACGTCATTTCGGCTTAATATCTATTGTCTCCTTGGGAGTAGAAAGTCTTTTCATGGCTCTTTGGAAAGGTTTGCATCTCCCTTGTAATCGCCTTTAAGCGGCACGCGGATTGGACCCACCATTCTTCCGATACGATTTTTTAAATGTGGTGCGCGGCGTAGAAAAGACGCGCGTAGGACGTATTTGCGGCTTAATATCTTTGGGCTCCTTGGGAGTAGGAAGTCTGTTCATGCCTCTTTGGAAAGGGCTGCATCTCCCCTGTAATCGCCTTCGAGCGGCACGCGGATCGAACCCACGGTTTTCACGCTATGATTTTTTTAATTGTGGTGCGCGGCGGAGGAAATGCGCGCGTCGGACGTCATTTCGGCTTAATATCTCTTGTCTCCTTGGGAGTAGAAAGTCTTTTCATGGCTCTTTGGAAAGGGCTGCATCTCCCCTGTAATCGCCTTTAAGCGGCACGCGGATCGAACCCACGGTTTTCACGCTACGATTTTTTTTAAATGTGTTGCGCGCGGAGAATAGACGCGCGCCGGACGTATTTGCGGCTTGATATCTCTTGTCTCATTGGGAGTAGAAAGTCTTTTCATGGTTCTTTGGAAAGGGTTGCATCTCCCCTGTAATCGCCTTTAAGCGGCACGCGGATCGGACCCACCGTTCTTACGCTACGATTTTTTAAATGTGGTGCGAGGCGTAGAAAAGACGCGCGTAGGACTTATTTGCGGCTTAATATCTTTGGGCTCCTTGGGAGTAGAAAGTCTGTTCATGGCTCTTTGGAAAGGGCTGCATCTCCCCTGTAATCGCCTTCGCGCGGCACGCGGATCGGAACCATCGTTATCACGCTACGATTTTTTAATGCCGACAGGGACGGGCCGAAAGCTTGGCAGGTGGCGTTCGTTAGGAAAAGTCATGGACGTGATGCGGACCGAGTTGTAGGCCATTTGGACCTGGCCCGGCCTAGATGTGAGCCTTCAAAGTCAGCGCGTTTGTTTAAACTTTCTCCTCCAATTCGTTGCAGTTGTACAAGCGTTTCTCGTTCATCCGACTGGAGCGTAACGCTTTATATGTTAATATTTCTGGTCTCCTTGGGAGTAGAAAGTATGTTCATGGCTCTTTTGAAAGGGATGCATCTCCCCTGTAATCGCCTTCGAGCGGCACGCGGATCGAACCCACGTTTTTCACGCTACGATTTTTTTTAAATGTGTTGCGCGGCGGAGAAAAGACGCGCGCCGGACGTATTTGCGGCTTAATATCTCTTGTCTCATTGGGTGTAGAAAGTCTGTTCATGGCTCTTTGGAAAGGGCTGCATCTCCCCTGTAATCGCCTTCGAGCGGCACGCGGATCGAACCCACGGTTTTCACGCTATGATTTTTTTAAATGTGGTGCGCGGCGGAGGAAATGCGCGCGTCGGACGTCATTTCGGCTTAATATCTCTTGTCTCCTTGGGAGTAGAAAGTCTTTTCATGGCTCTTTGGAAAGGGCTGCATCTCCGCTGTAATCGCCTTCGAGCGGCACGCGGATCGAACCCACGGTTTTCACGCTATGATTTTTTTAAATGTGGTGCGCGGCGGAGAAAATGCGCGCGTCGGACGTCATTTCGGCTTAATATCTATTGTCTCCTTGGGAGTAGAAAGTCTTTTCATGGCTCTTTGGAAAGGTTTGCATCTCCCTTGTAATCGCCTTTAAGCGGCACGCGGATTGGACCCACCGTTCTTCCGATACGATTTTTTAAATGTGCTGCGCGGCGTAGAAAAGACGCGCGTAGGACGTATTTGCGGCTTAATATCTTTGGGCTCCTTGGGAGTAGGAAGTCTGTTCATGCCTCTTTGGAAAGGGCTGCATCTCCCCTGTAATCGCCTTCGAGCGGCACGCGGATCGAACCCACGGTTTTCACGCTATGATTTTTTTAAATGTGGTGCGCGGCGGAGGAAATGCGCGCGTCGGACGTCATTTCGGCTTAATATCTCTTGTCTCCTTGGGAGTAGAAAGTCTTTTCATGGCTCTTTGGAAAGGGCGGCATCTCCCCTGTAATCGCCTTTAAGCGGCACGCGGATCGAACCCACGGTTTTCACGTTACGATTTTTTTTAAATGTGTTGCGCGGCGGAGAATAGACGCGCGCCGGACGTATTTGTGGCTTGATATCTCTTGTCTCATTGGGAGTAGAAAGTCTGTTCATGGCTCTTTGGAAAGGGCTGCATCTCCCCTGTAATCGCCTTCGAGCGGCACACGGATCGAACCCACGGTTTTCACGCTATGATTTTTTTAAATGTGTTGCGCGTCGGAGAAAATGCGCGCGTCGGACGTCATTGCGGCTTAATATCTCTTGTCTCCTTTGGAGTAGAAAGTCTTTTCATGGCTCGTTGGAAAGGTTTGCATCTCCCCTGTAATCGCCTTTAAGCGGCACGCGGATCAGACCCACCGTTCTTACGCTACGATTTTTTAAATGTGGTGCGCGGCGTAGAAAAGACGCGCGTAGGACGTATTTGCGGCTTAATATCTTTGGGCTCCTTGGGAGTAGGAAGTCTGTTCATGCCTCTTTGGAAAGGGCTGCATCTCCCCTGTAATCGCCTTCGAGCGGCACGCGGATCGAACCCACGGTTTTCACGCTATGATTTTTTTAAATGTGGTGCGCGGCGGAGGAAATGCGCGCGTCGGACGTCATTTCGGCTTAATATCTCTTGTCTCCTTGGGAGTAGAAAGTCTTTTCATGGCTCTTTGGAAAGGGCTGCATCTCCCCTGTAATCGCCTTTAAGCGGCACGCGGATCGAACCCACGGTTTTCACGCTACGATTTTTTTTAAATGTGTTGCGCGGCGGAGAATAGACGCGCGCCGGACGTATTTGCGGCTTGATATCTCTTGTCTCATTGGGAGTAGAAAGTCTGTTCATGGCTCTTTGGAAAGGGCTGCATCTCCCCTGTAATCGCCTTCGAGCGGCACGCGGATCGAACCCACGGTTTTCACGCTACGATTTTTTTTAAATGTGTTGCGC
Source organism: Electrophorus electricus (assembly GCF_041902795.1). Classification (NCBI taxonomy): domain Eukaryota; kingdom Metazoa; phylum Chordata; class Actinopteri; order Gymnotiformes; family Gymnotidae; genus Electrophorus; species Electrophorus electricus. The sequence continues at coordinate 325,714 of NC_137505.1, read as the reverse complement.
GGCGGAGAAAAGACGCGCGCCGGACGTATTTGCGGCTTAATATCTCTTGTCTCATTGGGTGTAGAAAGTCTGTTCATGGCTCTTTGGAAAGGGCTGCATCTCCCCTGTAATCGCCTTCGAGCGGCACGCGGATCGAACCCACGGTTTTCACGCTATGATTTTTTTAAATGTGGTGCGCGGCGGAGGAAATGCGCGCGTCGGACGTCATTTCGGCTTAATATCTCTTGTCTCCTTGGGAGTAGAAAGTCTTTTCATGGCTCTTTGGAAAGGTTTGCATCTCCCTTGTAATCGCCTTTAAGCGGCACGCGGATTGGACCCACCGTTCTTCCGATACGATTTTTTAAATGTGGTGCGCGGCGTAGAAAAGACGCGCGTAGGACGTATTTGCGGCTTAATATCTTTGGGCTCCTTGGGAGTAGGAAGTCTGTTCATGCCTCTTTGGAAAGGGCTGCATCTCCCCTGTAATCGCCTTCGAGCGGCACGCGGATCGAACCCACGGTTTTCACGCTATGATTTTTTTAAATGTGTTGCGCGTCGGAGAAAATGCGCGCGTCGGACGTCATTGCGGCTTAATATCTCTTGTCTCCTTGGGAGTAGAAAGTCTTTTCATGGCTCTTTGGAAAGGTTTGCATCTCCCCTGTAATCGCCTTTAAGCGGCACGCGGATCGGACCCACCGTTCTTACGCTACGATTTTTTAAATGTGGTGCGCGGCGTAGAAAAGACGCGCGTAGGACGTATTTGCGGCTTAATATCTTTGGGCTCCTTGGGAGTAGGACGTCTGTTCATGCCTCTTTGGAAAGGGCTCCATCTCCCCTGTAATCGCCTTCGAGCGGCACGCGGATCGAACCCACGGTTTTCACGCTATGATTTTTTTAAATGTGCTGCGCGGCGGAGAAAATGCGCGCGTCGGACGTCATTGCGGCTTAATATCTCTTGTCTCCTTGGGAGTAGAAAGTCTTTTCATGGTTCTTTGGAAAGGGTTGCATCTCCCCTGTAATCGCCTTTAAGCGGCACGCGGATCGGACCCACCGTTCTCACGCTACGATTTTTTAAACGTGGTGCGCGTCGGAGAAAATGCGCGTAATATCTCTTGTCTCCTTGGGAGTAGAAAGTCTGTTCATGGCTCTTTGGAAAGGGCTGTATCTCCCCTGTAATCGCCTTCGAGCTTCACGCGCATCGGAACCATCGTTATCACGCTACGATTTTTTAATGCCGCCAGGGATAGGCCGAAAGCGTGGCAGGTGGCGTTCGTTAGGGACAGTCATGGAGGTGATGCACACCGAGTTGCACGCCATTTGGAGTTGGCCCGGCCTAGATGTGAGCGTTCAAAGTCAGCGCGTTTGTTTAAACTTTCTCCTCCAATTCGTTGCAATTGTACAAGCGTTTCTCGTTCATCCGACTGGAGCGTAACGCTTTATATGTTAATATTTCTGGTCTCCTTGGGAGTAGAAAGTCTGTTCATGGCTCTTTGGAAAGGGCTGCATCTCTGCTGTAATCGCCTTCGAGCGGCACGCGGATCGAACCCACGGTTTTCACGCTATGATTTTTTTAAATGTGGTGCGCGGCGGAGAAAATGCTCGCGTCGGACGTCATTTCGGCTTAATATCTATTGTCTCCTTGGGAGTAGAAAGTCTTTTCATGGCTCTTTGGAAAGGTTTGCATCTCCCTTGTAATCGCCTTTAAGCGGCACGCGGATTGGACCCACCGTTCTTCCGATACGATTTTTTAAATGTGGTGCGCGGCGTAGAAAAGACGCGCGTAGGACGTATTTGCGGCTTAATATCTTTGGGCTCCTTGGGAGTAGGAAGTCTGTTCATGCCTCTTTGGAAAGGGCTGCATCTCCCCTGTAATCGCCTTCGAGCGGCACGCGGATCGAACCCACGGTTTTCACGCTATGATTTTTTTAAATGTGCTGCACGGCGGAGAAAATGCGCGCGTCGGATGTCATTGCGGCTTAATATCTCGTTTCCTTGGGAGTAGAAAGTCTGTTCATGGTTCTTTGGAAAGGGTTGCATCTCCCCTGTTGGAGTTGGAGAACAGTTTGTTGGAGCAGCTGAAGGAGTTGAGGTTGCAGAAGCAGAAGGAGCTGCAGGTTCTTCAGGAGATGCTGAAACACAAGCAGCAGGAGGAGACAGAGCTCCTGCAGAAACAGCAGGAGGAGGAGGAGCATAACAGGTCCCTCAAGGGTAAGTACTATGGAAATGCAATAATACTAACATAACTAATAATGAATGTTAGCCTTTAGGCTCCAATAAAAGTGATACTAATATATGTATAGTACTATATATATTATATTTTATATATTCAGTAGTAATTATGTAGTATATACAATCTGTGTTATATCCAGCAGTAATGATACTTGCTCTGGCAGATATGAAAATGGCCTGTGAACAGGAGAAGAAATCTCTGGAGGAAGAACTTGAGAAGCTCAGACTGTCACTGCAGGTAGAGATCCCTTATAGTGTCAGTACACATCCACCAGTAGCTCCACCTTTCACTTATAACGTCAGTACACATTCAGTACACATTCCCACCTTTCCATTGTACTGGCTGTAGTGATGATTCGTGTGTGTGTTATACCAGCCCATAGAGGAGGACATTATGAGTCTAAAAGTGGCGCTGGAGATGAAGAACCAGGAGATCAAAGATCAGCACGATCTTTTGGTCAAACTATATAGTCTGTATGTAGTACCTGGTTTAACATTATATCCTCTGTATATATACTATATACTGTTTATGTAGTACCTGGTTTAACACTATACCCTCAGCTTACTCTAGTCTGCAGATGTGAAGAAATTAAACAGAATGTGTATCTGTGTATATGTGCGCACCTGTATGTGTCTGGTTGTAGTATTATTTAAAGGGTCAAACTGCATGAAGTGTGCCCAGGCCCAGAGCTACTTTGATGGGCATGATTCTGTGACCTCTTGGGCCTTGAAATGTGGTGCTTTGAATGATTTAAAGAGTGAAACGGTCTGAAGTGTGCCCACGTTTAAAGCATCCTTGCTGGGCATGACTGTGGGACCTCTTGGGCCAGGAAGTCTGTTTCTACTTTTATTTAAACGGTCAAACTGCGTGAAGTGTGCCCATGCCCAGAGCTACTTTGCTGGGCATGACTGTGTGACCTCTTGGGCCTGGAAGTCTGGTTGTAGTATGATTTTAAAGGGTCAAATGGTCTCCATTGTGTGTCCAGGCTTAAGGCTACTTTGCTTGGCATGTGATTTGGACCCATCGGGTACGGAAGCCTTTCCGTCACGTGCTCATTTTCCACGCCTTCAGCGCAGGTAGCCTGCGAATTTAAAACCGACGTGCATTTTATTCTTTTCCCCTTTTATCCTTTCATATCTCTCCGCTACCTTGGAGAAGAGAGACGCACGCGGGTAAATAAAATGTAAATATCTGTATAATATGTAAATAAAAGGAAGAAGTGAATTATGTAGTATATACTATCTGTGTTATATCCAGCAGTAATGATACTTGCTCTGGCAGATATGAAAATGGCCTGTGAACAGGAGAAGAAATCTCTGGAGGAAGAACTTGAGAAGCACAGACTGTCACTGCAGGTAGAGATCCCTTATAGTGTCAGTACACATCCACCAGTACCTCCACCTTTCACTTATAACGTCAGTACACATTCAGTACACATTCCCACCTTTCCATTGTACTGGCTGTAGTGATGATTCGTGTGTGTGTTATACCAGCCCATAGAGGAGGACATTATGAGTCTGAAAGTGGCGCTGGAGATGAAGAACCAGGAGATCAAAGATCAGCACGATCTTTTGGTCAAACTATATACTCTGTATGTATACTATATACTCTGTATGTAGTACCTGGTTTAACACTATATCCTCTGTATATATACTATATACTGTTTATGTAGTACCTGGTTTAACACTATACCCTCAGCTTACTCTAGTCTGCAGATGTGAAGAAATTAAACAGAATGTGTATCTGTGTATATGTGCGCACCTGTATGTGTCTGGTTGTAGTATTATTTAAAGGGTCAAACTGCATGAAGTGTGCCCAGGCCCAGAGCTACTTTGCTGTGCATGACTGTGTGACCTCTAGGCCCTGGAAGTCTGGTGGTAGTAGTAGTATGATTTAAAGGCACAAAGTGATTGAAGTGTGCCCAGGCCCAGAGCTACTTTGCTGGGCATGACTGTGTGACCTCTTGGGCCAGGAAGTCTGTTTCTAGTTTTATTTAAACGGTCAAACTGCGTGAAGTGTGCCCAGGCCCAGACCTACTTTGCTGGGCATGACTGTGTGACCTCTTGTGCCTGGAAGTCTGGTTGTAGTATGATTTTAAAGGGTCAAATGGTCTCCATTGTGTGTCCAGGTTTAAGGCTACTTTGCTGGGCATGTGATTTGGACCCATCGGGTACGGAAGCTTTTCCGTCACGTGCTCGTTTTCCACGCCTTCAGCGCAGGTAGCCTGCGAATTTAAAACCGACGTGCATTTTATTCTTTTCCCCTTTTATCCTTTCATATCTCTCCGCTACATTGGAGAAGAGAGACGCACACGAGTAAATAAAATGTAAATATCTGTATAATATGTAAATAAAAGGAAGAAGTGGTTGTGTAGTGTAGTCATTTGATTATAAATAATCTCATAATAATTTTATCCACAAATTCTGTTTTATCGTTTTTTCCTGATCAATAATAGAAAAAAAGAAAAAAAAAGATGAACAGCACCCTCTAGCGATGAACCTCAATTATTTCAAGATAACTGTAAAACATGGCTAGGTTAAGTCGGCGTTAGAACAAAAAATGCTCAGATTAACTTGTGTCTCATGGCACGCAGCTGAGTTTAAAATTAAACACAATGAAATCAAATTAAATTGACCCAGCTGCAACAGGCTCAGCAACCACATTTAATTTCACTGATTGGTCAGTTAGCCAGGCTATACAAAACAGACTATTGTTAGAAATTCTGCACATGTGCTTCGCTTAGCTTCACATCTCACACTGCTTATAATTATAAGATAACGTATCCACGTTCGTAATAACGTGGTGAAATCTGCCAAAAATGGTGAGACTGAGCATAATAAGTAATAAGACAATCTGAGCACTTAGTCCACATATTTCTAAATGAGAAGAAAAAGTTCCTCCAAACAATATAAGGCACACAATTCTATATGGGAAAACAGTTACAGTTGTCATTAAGAGAAGCACTACTCATTACACAGATGTCAATAACCGTCCTAATATTAATAGTTCAACAGTCTTCCTCTGTCTATTATACGCACTGTACACATGTTAAATATCTGCCTTGAAATGACAATGAAATGACTTCCGGGCGCACTGAAAATTGTTATATACACACAGACACCCCCATACCAACATAAGCATAGTGCAACTCTTTGTTTACGCACCAGAGATTGAGTGGGCAAGTGCGTGTATATGCGAGTTTAAATTATTATACACAAATGTAAGTAGTAGGCTATTTATGTGAAAATGTTTCATATGTATGTACAAGTAGTGTTTCCCTGATTTCTCCCTAAATGGCCCCTCATAGTTCAGCAGTAATGAGGCTAGTTAGATTTTGCTCAGAATTAAGTACACTTTGGGATGTTATACGTATCACAGTCTCCGGTGAGCCGTACATGGTTGATCAATCCAGGTTGAGGTAGAGTCACTGCATTAATGACACGTCTGTTTGCATTGCCAGTTGTTGCTATGGCAGCAATGAAATTAGGAAATTCAAAGAAAAACAACTCATCTACGCTCTTGGAACTTTAGAACCCCATATGTCCTGTGGCCCGATGTCACACGTGAGGGGAATCCCATGAACACCTTTACAGATCAGTCTGTGGAAAGACACTGAAGAGGACAGAGGAAAAATGAGGCGTTTCTGGAGCTGGTGTGCTGGACGCATCGAGGACGAATACACAGACACAAAGGATGTGGAGGGTAAATGTAAATATAATGCCACTCACACCTGCGGTTGCTGGTGCTGGCACTCATACCTGTGGTTAAAATTCCTTTTTTGTCTTTAGCGCTGCATTGTCGCCTCTATCTCCCAATAATTCATATTCGAGGCTTTAGAAATCTAAGTTTTTGGGGGGTATATGCCATTTCCTGTTATTTGTGCAGAATACACACACTTTCACTTTGGAATCCACAAAGTTTTATAAATGAGGTCCCTGAATAACATCAATCTATTTCTACACTATATGGCTTGCTAATTTCATATGTCTGTGTGTCTTTCTGTTTGTCTGTGTGTGTGTGTGTGTGTGTGTGTGTGTGTGTGTGTGTGTGTGTGTGTGTGTGTGTGTGTGTGTGTGTGTGTGTGTGTGTGTGTTATACCAGCCCATAGAGGAGGACATGAGTCTGAAAGTGGCTGGAGATAAAGAACCAGGAGATCAAAGATCAGCACGATCTTTTGGTAAAACTATATACTGTTTACATAGTACCTGGTTTAACATTATACCCTCAGCTTACTCTAGTCTCCAGATGTGAAGAAATTAAACAGAATGTGTATCTGTGTATATGTGCGCACCTGTATGTGTCTGGTTGTAGTATTATTTAAAGGGTCAAACTGTGTGAAGTGTGCCCAGGCCCAGAGCTACTTTGATGGGCATGACTGTGTGACCTCTTGGGCCAGGAAGTCTGTTTCTAGTTTTATTTAAACGGTCAAACTGCGTGAAGTGTGCCCAGGCCCAGAGCTACTTTGCTGGGCATGACTGTGTGACCTCTTGGGCCTGGAAGTCTGGTTGTAGTATGATTTTAAAGGGTCAAATGGTCTCCATTGTGTGTCCAGGTTTAAGGCTACTTTGCTGGGCATGACTGTGTGACCTCTTGGGCCAGGAAGTCTGTTTCTAGTTTTATTTAAACGGTCAAACTGCGTGAAGTGTGCCCAGGCCCAGAGCTACTTTGCTGGGCATGACTGTGTGACCTCTTGGGCCTGGAAGTCTGGTTGTAGTATGATTTTAAAGGGTCAAATGGTCTCCATTGTGTGTCCAGGTTTAAGGCTACTTTGCTGGGCATGACTGTGTGACCTCTTGGGCCAGGAAGTCTGTTTCTAGTTTTATTTAAACGGTCAAACTGCGTGAAGTGTGTATAGGCCCAGAGTTACTTTTCTGGGCATGACTGTGTGACCTCTTGGGCCTGGAGGTCTGGTGTTTCCATTATATAAAAGGTGAAATGGCCTGAAGTGTACACAGGCCCAGAGCTACTTTGATGGGCATGATTCTGTGACCTCCTGGGCTTTGAGTTCTGTTTCTAGTTTTGGTTAAAGGGTCAAATTGCATGGTCTGCCCAGGCCCATAGCGACTTTGCTGGGCATGACTCTGTGACCTCTTCGGCTTGGAAGTCTGGTTGTAGTATTATTTAAAGGCACAAAGTACATGAAGTGTGCCCTGGCCCAGCACTACTTTGCTGTGCATGACTGTGTGACCTCTTGTGCCTGGAAGTCTGGTTGTAGTATTATTTAAAGGGTCAAACTGCATGAAGTGTGCCCATGCCCAGAGCTACTTTGCTGGGCATGACTGTGTGACCTCTTGTGCCTGGAAGTCTGGTTGTAGTATTATTTAAAGGGTCAAACTGCATGAAGTGTGCCCAGGCCCAGAGCTACTTTGCTGGGCATGATTCTGTGACCTCTTGGGCCTTGAAATCTGGTGCTTTGAACGATTTAAAGAGTGAAACGGTCTGAAGTGTGCCCACGTTTAAAGCAACCTTGCTGGGCATGACTGTGTGACCTCTTGTGCCTGGAAGTCTGGTTGTAGTATTATTTAAACGGTCAAACTGTGCCCTGTAAACCGCACTGTGCCCTTCTGCGAAGAGCAAAGATGGTAAGGAAATCTCACAATTAATATCGTGATATGTCATCAGCTTGGCAAACGTCACATCCGGGTCAACCCAACACCATCTCAGCCTGCAGATGGCGTAAGTTTACACGACGGATTCTTTTATTCTCTTCAACGACAAAACTCAGGTCTATACACCAAAAATATGGCTGATTAAAATGCACGTAAATTAAATTTTGAGTCAATAAAATGCATATGAATTGACGTTTTGACTGATAAGTAGTTTTATTTGACTCAAGTTTAATCAACTTATCTTTCAACTTTATCCATTTTTATTACTTGCCTTATTTATCGTTTATTTGAAGTTTGCGGGCGCAACGTTCTGATTGACATTTTTGCGTCGAGAGGCGGAAGTAACGAAAATTGCTTGGGTTAAACCATGGATTGATTAATTAATGAATGTTATTGGATAAACAAGGCAACTAAAACAGTTACTAATGTTAAGTGATAAAAGAGTCCGGTAACACAAACGGCTTGAGTTAAACGTTAAATGACGTGACACAAAGTTATTCCAATTATTTAATTATATACCACTGTAGTATTTAGTTCACATGCATTTGTTGTTTACACCCTCATAGAAACTCCCTTGGTCATGAATGATCAAACTTGATATTTGATTTTTAAAAATATATCAAATCAAGACTGTTTTAATCCTATCACTTACATTTTCAATTCACAAGCATTTTTTCATGACCAGTTTATATTTTCATGGATTTTTATCAGCTTCGATTTCATCATTTAGAATTTGCTAGTTCCTCCACTCATGTGCCTGAAATGTTACTAAATTAGTAGATTCATTCCTGTTTGAGGAATTCTGGCTTGTGTTTATTGTCTGTGGGCAGAAAGGCTTTCCTAGATGCCAACTGGCAAAATGTTCCAAGATTTCTAAGAAATTATTAAACTTCCCTGAAAAAAACACACACACAAAAAAACCAAATAAGTAAGCTGAGAGAACTAAAACGAAAGCTATAAATACAACTTGACAGTTTTCAGCAGCAGGCGAATTTGTACGGTTACTGAGCTGCTAGCTAGCTAGCGAGCTACCGGCTGCAAGGTTAACAGTGCAAAGTCAGTAGCTAGCTAGCTAGCTACAGTAGCTACTACTAGCTAGCTACTGACTTTGCACTGTTAAAAGTGCTTCCGGTAGCTAGCTAGCTACAGTAGCTACTACTAGCTAGCTACTGACTTTGCACTGTTAAAAGTGCTTCCGGTAGCTAGCTAGCTAGCTAGGTAGCTTGGTAATGGCTTTGCACTGTTAACCGTGCAGCCGGTAACTAGCGGTATCTAGTGGTTTAAATGCTTGCGGTTTAAATGCTTGGTGGACATTTGATTGTATGGTTTACTGAGCTGATAGCTAGCTAGCTAGCTACGGTTACTGAGCTGAAAGCTAGCTAGCTACTTTACTGGGTATGATTCTGTGAGCTCCGGGGCTTGCAGGTCTGTTTCTAGTTTTGGTTAAAGGGTCAAACTGCGTGAAGTGTGCCCAGGCCCAGAGCTACTTTGCTGGGCATGACTGTGTGACCTCTTGGGCCTGGAAGTCTGGTTGTAGTATGATTTTAAAGGGTCAAATGGTCTCCATTGTGTGTCCAGGTTTAAGGCTACTTTGCTGGGCATGTGATTTGGACCCATCGGGTACGGAAGCCTGTCCGTTACGTGCTCGTTTTCCACGCCTTCAGCGCAGGTAGCCTGCGAATTTAAAACCGACGTGCATTTTATTCTTTTCCCCTTTTATCCTTTCATATCTCTCCGCTACCTTGGAGAAGAGAGACGCACACGGGTAAATATCTGTAAATATCTGTATAATATGTAAATAAAAGGAAGAAGTGGTTGTGAAGTGTAGTCGTTTGATTATAAATAATCTCATAATAATTTTATCCACAAATTCTTATACATTTATACATGTTTATCTCTCTGTGTGTGTGTGTGGGGTTCTGTGTCACTAGTGGGGCCTGTGGCCCGATTGGAGTGTTTGCGGTGTGAGAAGGAGGAGTTGGAGAACAATTTGTTGGAGCAGCTGAAGGAGTTGAGGTTGCAGAAGCAGAAGGAGCTACAGGTTCTTCAGGAGATGCTGAAACACAAGCAGCAGGAGGAGACTGAGCTCCTGCAGAAACAGCAGGAGGAGGAGGAGCATAACAGGTCCATCAAGAGTAAGTACTATGGAAATGCAATAATACTAACATAACTAATAATGAATGTTAGCCTTTAGGCTCCAATAAAAGTGATACTAATATATGTATAGTACTATATATATTATATTTTGTATATTCAGTAGTAATTATGTAGTATATACAATCTGTGTTATATCCAGCAGTAATGATACTTGCTCTGGCAGATATGAAAATGGCCTGTGAACAGGAGAAGAAATCTCTGGAGGAAGAACTTGAGAAGCTCAGACTGTCACTGCAGGTAGAGATCCCTTATAGTGTCAGTACACATCCACCAGTAGCTCCACCTTTCACTTATAACGTCAGTACACATTCAGTACACATTCCCACCTTTCCATTGTACTGGCTGTAGTGATGATTTTTGTGTGTGTTATACCAGCCCATAGAGGAGGACATTGAGTCTGAAAGTGGCGCTGGAGATGAAGAACCAGGAGATCAAAGATCAGCACGATCTTTTGGTCAAACTATATACTCTGTATGTATACTATATACTCTGTATGTAGTACCTGGTTTAACACTATATCCTCTGTATATATACTATATACTGTTTATGTAGTACCTGGTTTAACACTATACCCTCAGCTTACTCTAGTCTGCAGATGTGAAGAAATTAAACAGAATGTGTATCTGTGTATATGTGCCCACCTGTATGTGTCTGGTTGTAGTATTATTTAAAGGGTCAAACTGCGTGAAGTGTGCCCAGGCCCAGAGCTACTTTGCTGGGAATGACTATGTGACCTCTTGGGCCTGGAAGTCTGGTTGTAGTATGATTTTAAAGGGTCAAATGGTCTCCATTGTGTGTCCAGGTTTAAGGCTACTTTGCTGGGCATGTGATTTGGACCCATCGGGTACGGAAGCCTTTCCGTCACGTGCTGGTTTTCCACGCCTTCAGCGCAGGTAGCCTGCGAATTTAAAACCGACGTGCATTTTATTCTTTTCCCCTTTTATCTTTTCATATCTCTCTGCTACCTTGGAGAAGAGAGACGCACGCGGGTAAATAAAATGTAAATATCTCTAAATGTCTGTATAATATGTAAATAAAAGGAAGATGTGGTTGTATAGTGTAGTCGTTTGATTATAAATAATCTCATAGTAATTTTATCCACAAATTCTTATACATTTATACATGTTTATCTCTCTCTCTGTGTGTGTGTGTGTGTCTGTGTGTGTGTGTGTGTGGTTCTGTGTCACTAGTGGGGCCTGTGGCCCGATTGGAGTGTTTGCAGTGTGAGAAGGAGGAGTTGGAGAACAATTTGTTGGAGCAGCTGAAGGAGTTGAGGTTGCAGAAGCAGAAAGAGCTGCAGGTTCTTCAGGAGATGCTGAAACACAAGCAGCAAGAGGAGACAGAGCTCCTGCAGAAACAGCAGGAGGAGGAGGAGCATAACAGGTCCATCAAGAGTAAGTACTATGGAAATGCAATAATACTAACATAACTAATAATGAATGTTAGCCTTTAGGCTCCAATAAAAGTGATACTAATATATGTATAGTACTATATATATTATATTTTATATATTCAGTAGTAATTATGTAGTATATACAATCTGTGTTATATCCAGCAGTAATGATACTTGCTCTGGCAGATATGAAAATGGCCTGTGAACAGGAGAAGAAATCTCTGGAGGAAGAACTTGAGAAGCTCAGACTGTCACTGCAGGTAGAGATCCCTTATAGTGTCAGTACACATCCACCAGTAGCTCCACCTTTCACTTATAACGTCAGTACACATTCAGTACACATTCCCACCTTTCCATTGTACTGGCTGTAGTGATGATTCGTGTGTGTGTTATACCAGCCCATAGAGGAGGACATTATGAGTCTGAAAGTAGCGCTGGAGATGAAGAACCAGGAGATCAAAGATCAGCACGATCTTTTGGTCAAACTATATACTCTGTATGTATACTATATACTCTGTATGTAGTACCTGGTTTAACACTATATCCTCTGTATATATACTATATACTGTTTATGTAGTACCTGGTTTAACACTATACCCTCAGCTTACTCTAGTCTGCAGATGTGAAGCAATTAAACAGAATGTGTATCTGTGTATATGTGCACACCTGTATGTGTCTGGTTTAGTTTTATTTAAACGGTCAAACTGCGTCATGTGTGCCCAGGCCCAGAGCTACTTTGCTGGGCATGACTGTGTGACCTCTTGGGCCTGGAAGTCTGGTTGTAGTATGATTTTAAAGGGTCAAATGGTCTCCATTGTGTGTCCAGGTTTAAGGCTACTTTGCTGGGCATGTGATTTGGACCCATCGGGTACGGAAGCCTTTCCGTCACGTGCTCGTTTTCCACGCCTTCAGCGCAGGTAGCCTGCGAATTTAAAACCGACGTGCATTTTATTCTTTTCCCCTTTTATCCTTTCATATCTCTCCGCTACCTTGGAGAAGAGAGACGCACGCGGGTAAATAAAATGTAAATATCTGTACATATCTGTATAATATCTAAATAAAAGGAAGAAGTGGTTGTATAGTGTAGTCGTTTGATTATAAATAATCTCATAATAATTTTATCCTCAAATTCTTATACATTTATACATGTTTATCTCTCTCTTTCTGTGTGTGTGTGTGTGTGTGTGTGTGTGTGTGGTTCTGTGTCACTAGTGGGGCCTGTGGCCCGATTGGAGTGTTTGCGGTGTGAGAAGGAGGAGTTGGAGAACAGTTTGTTGGAGCAGCTGAAGGAGTTGAGGTTGCAGAAGGAGCTGCAGGTTCTTCAGGAGATGCTGAAACACAAGCAGCAGGAGGAGACAGAGCTCCTGCAGAAACAGCAGGAGGAGGAGGAGCATAACAGGTCCATCAAGAGTAAGTACTATGGAAATGCAATAATACTAACATAACTAATAATGAATGTTAGCCTTTAGGCTCCAATAAAAGTGACACTAATATATGTATAGTACTATATATATTATATTTTATATATTCAGTAGTAATTATGTAGTATATACAATCTGTGTTATATCCAGCAGTAATGATACTTGCTCTGGCAGATATGAAAATGGCCTGTGAACAGGAGAAGAAATCTCTGGAGGAAGAACTTGAGAAGCTCAGACTGTCACTGCAGGTAGAGATCCCTTATAGTGTCAGTACACATCCACCAGTAGCTCCACCTTTCACTTATAACGTCAGTACACATTCAGTACACATTCCCACCTTTCCATTGTACTGGCTGTAGTGATGATTCGTGTGTGTTTTGTACCAGCCCATAGAGGAGGACATTATGAGTCTGAAAGTAGCGCTGGAGATGAAGAACCAGGAGATCAAAGATCAGCACGATCTTTTGGTCAAACTATATACTCTGTATGTATACTATATACTCTGTATGTAGTACCTGGTTTAACACTATATCCTCTGTATATATACTATATACTGTTTATGTAGTACCTGGTTTAACACTATACCCTCAGCTTACTCTAGTCTGCAGATGTGAAGAAATTAAACAGAATGTGTATCTGTGTATATGTGCCCACCTGTATGTGTCTGGTTGTAGTATTATTTAAAGGGTCAAACTGCGTGAAGTGTGCCCAGGCCCAGAGCTACTTTGCTGGGAATGACTATGTGACCTCTTGGGCCTGGAAGTCTGGTTGTAGTATGATTTTAAAGGGTCAAATGGTCTCCATTGTGTGTCCAGGTTTAAGGCTACTTTGCTGGGCATGTGATTTGGACCCATCGGGTACGGAAGCCTTTCCGTCACGTGCTCGTTTTCCACGCCTTCAGCGCAGGTAGCCTGCGAATTTAAAACCGACGTGCATTTTATTCTTTTCCCCTTTTATCCTTTAATATCTCTCTGCTACCTTGGAGAAGAGAGACGCACGTGGGTAAATAAAATGTAAATATCTCTAAATGTCTGTATAATATGTAAATAAAAGGAAGATGTGGTTGTATAGTGTAGTCGTTTGATTATAAATAATCTCATAGTAATTTTATCCACAAATTCTTATACATTTATACATGTTTATCTCTCTCTGTGTGTGTGCGTGTGTGTCTGTGTGTGTGTGTGTGTGGTTCTGTGTCACTAGTGGGGCCTGTGGCCCGATTGGAGTGTTTGCGGTGTGAGAAGGAGGAGTTGGAGAACAGTTTGTTGGAGCAGCTGAAGGAGTTGAGGTTGCAGAAGGAGCTGCAGGTTCTTCAGGAGATGCTGAAACACAAGCAGCAGGAGGAGACAGAGCTCCTGCAGAAACAGCAGGAGGAGGAGGAGCATAACAGGTCCATCAAGAGTAAGTACTATGGAAATGCAATAATACTAACATAACTAATAATGAATGTTAGCCTTTAGGCTCCAATAAAAGTGACACTAATATATGTATAGTACTATATATATTATATTTTATATATTCAGTAGTAATTATGTAGTATATACAATCTGTGTTATATCCAGCAGTAATGATACTTGCTCTGGCAGATATGAAAATGGCCTGTGAACAGGAGAAGAAATCTCTGGAGGAAGAACTTGAGAAGCTCAGACTGTCACTGCAGGTAGAGATCCCTTATAGTGTCAGTACACATCCACCAGTAGCTCCACCTTTCACTTATAACGTCAGTACACATTCAGTACACATTCCCACCTTTCCATTGTACTGGCTGTAGTGATGATTCGTGTGTGTTTTATACCAGCCCATAGAGGAGGACATTATGAGTCTGAAAGTAGCGCTGGAGATGAAGAACCAGGAGATCAAAGATCAGCACGATCTTTTGGTCAAACTATATACTCTGTATGTATACTATATACTCTGTATGTAGTACCTGGTTTAACACTATATCCTCTGAATATATACTATATACTGTTTATGTAGTACCTGGTTTAACACTATACCCTCAGCTTACTCTAGTCTGCAGATGTGAAGAAATTAAACAGAATGTGTATCTGTGTATATGTGCCGACCTGTATGTGTCTGGTTTAGTTTTATTTAAACGGTCAAACTGCGTCATGTGTGCCCAGGCCCAGAGCTACTTTGCTGGGCATGACTGTGTGACCTCTTGGGCCTGGAAGTCTGGTTGTAGTATGATTTTAAAGGGTCAAATGGTCTCCATTGTGTGTCCAGGTTTAAGGCTACTTTGCTGGGCATGTGATTTGGACCCATCGGGTACGGAAGCCTTTCCGTCACGTGCTCGTTTTCCACGCCTTCAGCGCAGGTAGCCTGCGAATTTAAAACCGACGTGCATTTTATTCTTTTCCCCTTTTATCCTTTCATATCTCTCCGCTACCTTGGAGAAGAGAGACGCACGCGGGTAAATAAAATGTAAATATCTCTAAATATCTGTATAATATGTAAATAAAAGGAAGATGTGGTTGTGTAGTGTAGTCGTTTCATTATAAATAATCTCATAATAATTTTATCCACAAATTCTTATACATTTATACATGTTTATCTCTCTCTTTGTGTGTGTGTGTGTGTGTGTGTGGTTCTGTGTCACTAGTGGGGCCTGTGGCCCGATTGGAGTGTTTGCGGTGTGAGAATGAGGAATGAGGAGTTGGAGAACAGTTTGTTGGAGCAGCTGAAGGAGTTGAGGTTGCAGAAGCAGAAGGAGCTGCAGGTTCTTCAGGAGATGCTGAAACACAAGCAGCAGGAGGAGACAGAGCTCCTGCAGAAACAGCAGGAGGAGGAGGAGCATAACAGGTCCATCAAGAGTAAGTACTATGGAAATGCAATAATACTAACATAACTAATAATGAATGCTAGCCTTTAGGCTCCAATAAAAGTGATACTAATATATGTATAGTACTATATATATTATATTTTATATATTCAGTAGTAATTATGTAGTATATACAATCTATGTTATATCCAGCAGTAATGATACTTGCTCTGGCAGATATGAAAATGGCCTGTGAACAGGAGAAGAAATCTCTGGAGGAAGAACTTGAGAAGCTCAGACTGTCACTGCAGGTAGAGATCCCTTATAGTGTCAGTACACATCCACCAGTACCTCCACCTTTCACTTATAACGTCAGTACACATTCAGTACACATTCCCACCTTTCCATTGTACTGGCTGTAGTGATGATTCGTGTGTGTGGGTTATACCAGCCCATAGAGGAGGACATTATGAGTCTGAAAGTGGCGCTGGAGATGAAGAACCAGGAGATCAAAGATCAGCACGATCTTTTGGTCAAACTATATACTCTGTATGTATACTATATACTCTGTATGTAGTACCTGGTTTAACACTATATCCTCTGTATATATACTATATACTGTTTATGTAGTTCCTGGTTTAACACTATACCCTCAGCTTACTCTAGTCTGCAGATGTGAAGAAATTTAAACAGAATGTGTATCTGTGTATATGTGCGCACCTGTATGTGTCTGGTTGTAGTATTATTTAAAGGGTCAAATGGTCTCCATTGTGTGTCCAGGTTTAAGGCTACTTTGCTGGGCATGTGATTTGGACCCATCGGGTACGGAAGCCTTTCCGTCACGTGCTCGTTTTCCACGCCTTCAGCGCAGGTAGCCTGCGAATTTAAAACCGACGTGCATTTTATTCTTTTCCCCTTTTATCCTTTCATATCTCTCCGCTACCTTGGAGAAGAGAGACGCACGCGGGTAAATAAAATGTAAATATCTGTAAATATCTGTATAATATGTAAATAAAAGGAAGAAGTGGTTGTGTAGTGTAGTCGTTTCATTATAAATAATCTCATAATAATTTTATCCACAAATTCTTATACATTTATACATGTTTATCTCTCTCTTTGTGTGTGTGTGTGTGTGTGTGTGTGTCTGTGTGTGCGTGTGTGTGGTTCTGTGTCACTAGTGGGGCCTGTGGCCCGATTGGAGTGTTTGCGGTGTGAGAAGGAGGAGTTGGAGAACAGTTTGTTGGAGCAGCTGAAGGAGTTGAGGTTGCAGAAGCAGAAGGAGCTGCAGGTTCTTCAGGAGATGCTGAAACACAAGCAGCAGGAGGAGACAGAGCTCCTGCAGAAACAGCAGGAGGAGGAGGAGCATAACAGGTCCCTCAAGGGTAAGTACTATGGAAATGCAATAATACTAACATAACTAATAATGAATGTTAGCCTTTAGGCTCCAATAAAAGTGATACTAATATATGTATAGTAATATATATATTATATTTTATATATTCAGTAGTAATTATGTAGTATATACAATCTGTGTTATATCCAGCAGTAATGATACTTGCTCTGGCAGATATGAAAATGGCCTGTGAACAGGAGAAGAAATCTCTGGAGGAAGAACTTGAGAAGCTCAGACTGTCACTGCAGGTAGAGATCCCTTATAGTGTCAGTACACATCCACCAGTAGCTCCACCTTTCACTTATAACGTCAGTACACATTCAGTACACATTCCCACCTTTCCATTGTACTGGCTGTAGTGATGATTCGAGTGTGTGTTATACCAGCCCATAGAGGAGGACATTATGAGTCTGAAAGTGGCGCTGGAGATGAAGAACCAGGAGATCAAAGATCAGCACGATCTTTTGGTCAAACTATATACTCTGTATGTATACTATATACTCTGTATGTAGTACCTGGTTTAACACTATATCCTCTGTATATATACTATATACTGTTTATGTAGTACCTGGTTTAACACTATACCCTCAGCTTACTCTAGTCTGCAGATGTGAAGAAATTAAACAGAATGTGTATCTGTGTATATGTGCGCACCTGTATGTGTCTGGTTGTAGTATTATTTAAAGGGTCAAACTGCATGAAGTGTGCCCAGGCCCAGAGCTACTTTGCTGTGCATGACTGTGTGACCTCTAGGCCCTGGAAGTCTGGTGGTAGTAGTAGTATGATTTAAAGGCACAAAGTGATTGAAGTGTGCCCAGGCCCAGAGCTACTTTGCTGGGCATGACTGTGTGACCTCTTGGGCCAGGAAGTCTGTTTCTAGTTTTATTTAAACGGTCAAACTGCGTGAAGTGTGCCCAGGCCCAGACCTACTTTGCTGGGCATGACTGTGTGACCTCTTGTGCCTGGAAGTCTGGTTGTAGTATGATTTTAAAGGCTCAAATGGTCTCCATTGTGTGTCCAGGTTTAAGGCTACTTTGCTGGGCATGTGATTTGGACCCATCGGGTACGCAAGCTTTTCCGTCACGTGCTCGTTTTCCACGCCTTCAGCGCAGGTAGCCTGCGAATTTAAAACCGACGTGCATTTTATTCTTTTCCCCTTTTATCCTTTCATATCTCTCCGCTACCTTGGAGAAGAAAGACGCACGCAGGTAAATAAAATGTAAATATCTCTAAATATCTGTATAATATGTAAATAAAAGGAAGATGTGGTTGTGTAGTGTAGTCGTTTGATTATAAATAATCTCATAATAATTTTATCCACAAATTCTTATACATTTATACATGTTTATCTCTCTCTGTGTGTGTGTGTGTGTGGTTCTGTGTCACTAGTGGGGCCTGTGGCCCGATTGGAGTGTTTGCGGTGTGAGAAGGAGGAGTTGGAGAACAATTTGTTGGAGCAGCTGAAGGAGTTGAGGTTGCAGAAGCAGAAGGAGCTGCAGGTTCTTCAGGAGATGCTGAAACACAAGCAGCAGGAGGAGACAGAGCTCCTGCAGAAACAGCAAGAGGAGGAGGAGCATAACAGGTCCATCAAGAGTAAGTACTATGGAAATGCAATAATACTAACATAACTAATAATGAATGTTAGCCTTTAGGCTCCAATAAAAGTGATACTAATATATGTATAGTACTATATATATTATATTTTATATATTCAGTAGTAATTATGTAGTATATACAATCTGTGTTATATCCAGCAGTAATGATACTTGCTCTGGCAGATATGAAAATGGCCTGTGAACAGGAGAAGAAATCTCTGGAGGAAGAACTTGAGAAGCTCAGACTGTCACTGCAGGTAGAGATCCCTTATAGTGTCAGTACACATCCACCAGTACCTCCACCTTTCACTTATAACGTCAGTACACATTCAGTACACATTCCCACCTTTCCATTGTACTGGCTGTAGATATGATTCGTCTGTGTGTTATACCAGCCCATAGAGGAGGACTTTATGAGTCTGAAAGTGGCGCTGGAGATGAAGAACCAGGAGATCAAAGATCAGCACGATCTTTTGGTCAAACTATATACTCTGTATGTATACTATATACTCTTTATGTAGTACCTGGTTTAACACTATATCCTCTGTATATATACTATATACTGTTTATGTAGTTCCTGGTTTAACACTATACCCTCAGCTTACTCTAGTCTGCAGATGTGAAGAAATTTAAACAGAATGTGTATCTGTGTATATGTGCGCACCTGTATGTGTCTGGTTGTAGTATTATTTAAAGGGTCAAATGGTCTCCATTGTGTGTCCAGGTTTAAGGCTACTTTGCTGGGCATGTGATTTGGACCCATCGGGTACGGAAGCCTTTCCGTCACGTGCTCGTTTTCCACGCCTTCAGCGCAGGTAGCCTGCGAATTTAAAACCGACGTGCATTTTATTCTTTTCCCCTTTTATCCTTTCATATCTCTCCGCTACCTTGGAGAAGAGAGACGCACGCGGGTAAATAAAATGTAAATATCTCTAAATATCTGTATAATATGTAAATAAAAGGAAGATGTGGTTGTGTAGTGTAGTCGTTTGATTATAAATAATCTCATAATAATTTTATCCACAAATTCTTATACATTTATACATGTTTATCTCTCTCTCTGTGTGTGTGTGTGTGGTTCTGTGTCACTAGTGGGGCCTGTGGCCCGATTGGAGTGTTTGCGGTGTGAGAAGGAGGAGTTGGAGAACAATTTGTTGGAGCAGCTGAAGGAGTTGAGGTTGCAGAAGCAGAAAGAGCTGCAGGTTCTTCAGGAGATGCTGAAACACAAGCAGCAAGAGGAGACAGAGCTCCTGCAGCAACAGCAGGAGGAGGAGGAGCATAACAGGTCCATCAAGAGTAAGTACTATGGAAATGCAATAATACTAACATAACTAATAATGAATGTTAGCCTTTAGGCTCCAATAAAAGTGATACTAATATATGTATAGTACTATATATATTATATTTTATATATTCAGTAGTAATTATGTAGTATATACAATCTGTGTTATATCCAGCAGTAATGATACTTGCTCTGGTAGATATGAAAATGGCCTGTGAACAGGAGAAGAAATCTCTGGAGGAAGAACTTGAGAAGCTCAGACTGTCACTGCAGGTAGAGATCCCTTATAGTGTCAGTACACATCCACCAGTAGCTCCACCTTTCACTTATAACGTCAGTACACATTCAGTACACATTCCCACCTTTCCATTGTACTGGCTGTAGTGATGATTCGTGTGTGTGTTATACCAGCCCATAGAGGAGGACATTATGAGTCTGAAAGTGGCGCTGGAGATGAAGAACCAGGAGATCAAAGATCAGCACGATCTTTTGGTCAAACTATATACTCTGTATGTAGTACCTGGTTTAACACTATATCCTCTGTATATATACTATATACTGTTTATGTAGTACCTGGTTTAACACTATACCCTCAGCTTACTCTAGTCTGCAGATGTGAATAAATTAAACAGAATGTGTATCTGTGTATATGTGCGCACCTGTATGTGTCTGGTTGTAGTATTATTTAAAGGGTCAAACTGCATGAAGTGTGCCCAGGCCCAGAGCTACTTTGATGGGCATGATTCTGTGACCTCTTGGGCCTTGAAATGTGGTGCTTTGAATGATTTAAAGAGTGAAACGGTCTGAAGTGTGCCCACGTTTAAAGCATCCTTGCTGGGCATGACTGTGTGACCTCTTGGGCCAGGAAGTCTGTTTCTACTTTTATTTAAACGGTCAAACTGCGTGAAGTGTGCCCAGGCCCAGAGCTACTTTGCTGGGCATGACTGTGTGACCTCTTGGGCCTGGAAGTCTGGTTGTAGTATGATTTTAAAGGGTCAAATGGTCTCCATTGTGTGTCCAGGTTTAAGGCTACTTTGCTTGGCATGTGATTTGGACCCATCGGGTACGGAAGCCTTTCCGTCACGTGCTCGTTTTCCACGCCTTCAGCGCAGGTAGCCTGCGAATTTAAAACCGACGTGCATTTTATTCTTTTCCCCTTTTATCCTTTCATATCTCTCCGCTACCTTGGAGAAGAGAGACGCACGCGGGTAAATAAAATGTAAATATCTCTAAATATCTGTATAATATGTAAATAAAAGGAAGAAGTGGTTGTGTAGTGTAGTCGTTTCATTATAAATAATCTCATAATAATTTTATCCACAAATTCTTATACATTTATACATGTTTATCTCTCTCTGTGTGTGTGTGTGTGTGGTTCTGTGTCACTAGTGGGGCCTGTGGCCCGATTGGAGTGTTTGCGGTGTGAGAAGGAGGAGTTGGAGAACAATTTGTTGGAGCAGCTGAAGGAGTTGAGGTTGCAGAAGCAGAAGGAGCTGCAGGTTCTTCAGGAGATGCTGAAACACAAGCAGCAGGAGGAGACAGAGCTCCTGCAGAAACAGCAGGAGGAGGAGGAGCATAACAGGTCCATCAAGAGTAAGTACTATGGAAATGCAATAATACTAACATAACTAATAATGAATGTTAGCCTTTAGGCTCCAATAAAAGTGATACTAATATATGTATAGTACTATATATATTATATTTTATATATTCAGTAGTAATTATGTAGTATATACAATCTGTGTTATATCCAGCAGTAATGATACTTGCTCTGGCAGATATGAAAATGGCCTGTGAACAGGAGAAGAAATCTCTGGAGGAAGAACTTGAGAAGCTCAGACTGTCACTGCAGGTAGAGATCCCTTATAGTGTCAGTACACATCCACCAGTACCTCCACTTTTCACTTATAACGTCAGTACACATTCAGTACACATTCCCACCTTTCCATTGTACTGGCTGTAGTGATGATTCGTGTGTGTGTTATACCAGCCCATAGAGGAGGACATTATGAGTCTGAAAGTGGCGCTGGAGATGAAGAACCAGGAGATCAAAGATCAGCACGATCTTTTGGTCAAACTATATACTCTGTATGTAGTACCTGGTTTAACATTATATCCTCTGTATATATACTATATACTGTTTATGTAGTACCTGGTTTAACACTATACCCTCAGCTTACTCTAGTCTGCAGATGTGAATAAATTAAACAGAATGTGTATCTGTGTATATGTGCGCACCTGTATGTGTCTGGTTGTAGTATTATTTAAAGGGTCAAACTGCATGAAGTGTGCCCAGGCCCAGAGCTACTTTGATGGGCATGATTCTGTGACCTCTTGGGCCTTGAAATGTGGTGCTTTGAATGATTTAAAGAGTGAAACGGTCTGAAGTGTGCCCACGTTTAAAGCATCCTTGCTGGGCATGACTGTGTGACCTCTTGGGCCAGGAAGTCTGTTTCTACTTTTATTTAAACGGTCAAACTGCGTGAAGTGTGCCCAGGCCCAGAGCTACTTTGCTGGGCATGACTGTGTGACCTCTTGGGCCTGGAAGTCTGGTTGTAGTATGATTTTAAAGGGTCAAATGGTCTCCATTGTGTGTCCAGGTTTAAGGCTACTTTGCTTGGCATGTGATTTGGACCCATCGGGTACGGAAGCCTTTCCGTCACGTGCTCGTTTTCCACGCCTTCAGCGCAGGTAGCCTGCGAATTTAAAACCGACGTGCATTTTATTCTTTTCCCCTTTTATCCTTTCATATCTCTCCGCTACCTTGGAGAAGAGAGACGCACGCGGGTAAATAAAATGTAAATATCTCTAAATATCTGTATAATATGTAAATAAAAGGAAGAAGTGGTTGTGTAGTGTAGTCGTTTCATTATAAATAATCTCATAATAATTTTATCCACAAATTCTTATACATTTATACATGTTTATCTCTCTCTGTGTGTGTGTGTGTGTGTGGTTCTGTGTCACTAGTGGGGCCTGTGGCCCGATTGGAGTGTTTGCGGTGTGAGAAGGAGGAGTTGGAGAACAGTTTGTTGGAGCAGCTGAAGGAGTTGAGGTTGCAGAAGCAGAAGGAGCTGCAGGTTCTTCAGGAGATGCTGAAACACAAGCAGCAGGAGGAGACAGAGCTCCTGCAGAAACAGCAGGAGGAGGAAGAGCATAACAGGTCCATCAAGAGTAAGTACTATGGAAATGCAATAATACTAACATAACTAATAATGAATGTTAGCCTTTAGGCTCCAATAAAAGTGATACTAATATATGTATAGTACTATATATATTATATTTTATATATTCAGTAGTAATTATGTAGTATATACAATCTGTGTTATATCCAGCAGTAATGATACTTGCTCTGGCAGATATGAAAATGGCCTGTGAACAGGAGAAGAAATCTCTGGAGGAAGAACTTGAGAAGCTCAGACTGTCACTGCAGGTAGAGATCCCTTATAGTGTCAGTACACATCCACCAGTAGCTCCACCTTTCACTTATAACGTCAGTACACATTCAGTACACATTCCCACCTTTCCATTGTACTGGCTGTAGTGATGATTCGTGTGTGTGTTATACCAGCCCATAGAGGAGGACATTATGAGTCTGAAAGTGGCACTGGAGATGAAGAACCAGGAGATCAAATATCAGCACGATCTTTTGGTCAAACTATATACTCTCTATATAGTACCTGGTTTAACACTATATCCTCTGTATAAATACTATATACTGTTTATGTAGTACCTGGTTTAACACTATACCCTCAGCTTACTCTAGTCTGCAGATGTGAAGAAATTAAACAGAATGTGTATCTGTGTATATGTGCGCACCTGTATGTGTCTGGTTGTAGTATTATTTAAAGGGTCAAACTGCGTGAAGTGTGCCCAGGCGCAGAGCTACTTTGATGGGCATGATTCTGTGACCTCTTGGGCCTTGAAATGTGGTGCTTTGAATGATTTAAAGAGTGAAACGGTCTGAAGTGTGCCCACGTTTAAAGCATCCTTGCTGGGCATGACTGTGTGACCTCTTGGGCCAGGAAGTCTGTTTCTACTTTTATTTAAACGGTCAAACTGCGTGAAGTGTGCCCAGGCCCAGAGCTACTTTGCTGTGCATGACTGTGTGACCTCTTGGGCCTGGAAGTCTGGTTGTAATATGATTTTAAAGGGTCAAATGGTCTCCATTGTGTGTCCAGGTTTAAGGCTACTTTGCTGGGCATGTGATTTGGACCCATCGGGTACGGAAGCCTTTCCGTCACGTGCTCGTTTTCCATGCCTTCAGCGCAGGTAGCCTGCGAAATTAAAACCGACGTGCATTTTATTCTTTTCCCCTTTTATCCTTTCATATCTCTCCGCTACCTTGGAGAAGAGAGACGCACGCGGGTAAATAAAATGTAAATATCTGTAAATATCTGTATAACATGTAAATAAAAGGAAGAAGTGGTTGTGTAGTGTAGTCGTTTGATTATGAATAATCTCATAATAATTTTATCCACAAATTCTTATACATTTATACATGTTTATCTCTCTCTTTGTGTGTGTGTGTGTCTGTGTGTGTGTCTGTGTGTGTGTGTGTGTGTTGTTCTGTGTCACTAGTGGGGCCTGTGGCCCGATTGGAGTGTTTGCGGTGTGAGAAGGAGTTTGAGAACAGTTTGTTGGAGCAGCTGAAGGAGTTGAGGTTGCAGAAGCAGAAGGAGCTGCAGGTTCTTCAGGAGATGCTGAAACACAAGCAGCAGGAGGAGACAGAGCTCTTGCAGAAACAGCAGGAGGAGTAGGAGCATAACAGGTCCATCAAGAGTAAGTACTATGGAAATGCAATAATACTAACATAACTAATAATGAATGTTAGCCTTTAGGCTCCAATAAAAGTGATACTAATATATGTATAGTACTATATATATTATATTTTATATATTCAGTAGTAATTATGTAGTATATACAATCTGTGTTATATCCAGCAGTAATGATACTTGCTCTGGCAGATATGAAAATGGCCTGTGAACAGGAGAAGAAATCTCTGGAGGAAGAACTTGAGAAGCTCAGACTGTCACTGCAGGTAGAGATCCCTTATAGTGTCAGTACACATCCACCAGTACCTCCACCTTTCACTTATAACGTCAATACACATTCAGTACACATTCCCACCTTTCCATTGTACTGGCTTTAGTGATGATTCGTGTGTGTGGGTTATACCAGCCCATAGAGGAGGACATTATGAGTCTGAAAGTGGCGCTGGAGATGAAGAACCAGGAGATCAAAGATCAGCACGATCTTTTGGTCAAACTATATACTCTGTATGTATACTATATACTCTGTATGTAGTACCTGGTTTAACACTATATCCTCTGTATATATACTATATACTGTTTATGTAGTACCTGGTTTAACACTATACCCTCAGCTTTCTCTAGTCTGCAGATGTGAAGAAATTAAACAGAATGTGTATCTGTGTATATGTGCGCACCTGTATGTGTCTGGTTGTAGTATTATTTAAAGGGTCAAACTGCGTGAAGTGTGCCCAGACCCAGGCATGACTGTGTGACCTCTTGGGCCAGGAAGTCTGTTTCTAGTTTTATTTAAACGGTCAAACTGCGTGAAGTGTGCCCAGGCCCAGAGCTACTTTGCTGGGCATGACTGTGTGACCTCTTGGGCCTGGAAGTCTGGTTGTAGTATGATTTTAAAGGGTCAAATGGTCTCCATTGTGTGTCCAGGTTTAAGGCTACTTTGCTGGGCATGTGATTTGGACCCATCGGGTACGGAAGCCTTTCCGTCACGTGCTCGTTTTCCACGCCTTCAGCGCAGGTAGCCTGCGAATTTAAAACCGACGTGCATTTTATTCTTTTCCCCTTTTATCCTTTCATATCTCTCCGCTACCTTGGAGAAGAGAGACGCACGCGGGTAAATAAAATGTAAATATCTCTAAATATCTGTATAATATGTAAATAAAAGGAAGATGTGGTTGTGTAGTGTAGTCGTTTGATTATAAATAATCTCATAATAATTTTATCCACAAATTCTTATACATTTATACATGTTTATCTCTCTCTCTGTGTGTGTGTGTGTGGTTCTGTGTCACTAGTGGGGCCTGTGGCCCGATTGGAGTGTTTGCGGTGTGAGAAGGAGGAGTTGGAGAACAATTTGTTGGAGCAGCTGAAGGAGTTGAGGTTGCAGAAGCAGAAGGAGCTGCAGGTTCTTCAGGAGATGCTGAAACACAAGCAGCAGGAGGAGACAGAGCTCCTGCAGAAACAGCAGGAGGAGGAGGAGCATAACAGGTCCATCAAGAGTAAGTACTATGGAAATGCAATAATACTAACATAACTAATAATGAATGTTAGCCTTTAGGCTCCAATAAAAGTGATACTAATATATGTATAGTACTATATATATTATATTTTATATATTCAGTAGTAATTATGTAGTATATACAATCTGTGTTATATCCAGCAGTAATGATACTTGCTCTGGCAGATATGAAAATGGCCTGTGAACAGGAGAAGAAATCTCTGGAGGAAGAACTTGAGAAGCTCAGACTGTCACTGCAGGTAGAGATCCCTTATAGTGTCAGTACACATCCACCAGTACCTCCACCTCTCACTTATAACGTCAGTACACATTCAGTACACATTCCCACCTTTCCATTGTACTGGCTGTAGTGATGATTCGTGTGTGTGTTATACCAGCCCATAGAGGAGGACTTTATGAGTCTGAAAGTGGCGCTGGAGATGAAGAACCAGGAGATCAAAGATCAGCACGATCTTTTGGTCAAACTATATACTCTGTATGTATACTATATACTCTGTATGTAGTACCTGGTTTAACACTATATCCTCTGTATATATACTATATACTGTTTATGTAGTACCTGGTTTAACACTATACCCTCAGCTTACTCTAGTCTTCAGATGTGAAGAAATTTAAACAGAATGTGTATCTGTGTATATGTGCGCACCTGTATGTGTCTGGTTGTAGTATTATTTAAAGGGTCAAACTGCGTGAAGTGTGCCCAGGCCCAGAGCTACTTTGATGGGCATGATTCTGTGACCTCTTGGGCCTTGAAATGTGGTGCTTTGAATGATTTAAAGAGTGAAACGGTCTGAAGTGTGCCCACGTTTAAAGCAACCTTGCTGGGCATGACTGTGTGACCTCTTGGGCCAGGAAGTCTGTTTCTAGTTTTATTTAAACGGTCAAACTGCGTGAAGTGTGCCCAGGCCCAGAGGTACTTTGCTGGGCATGACTGTGTGACCTCTTGGGCCTGGAAGTCTGCTTGTAGTATGATTTTAAAGGGTCAAATGGTCTCCATTGTGTGTCCAGGTTTAAGGCTACTTTGCTGGGCATGTGATTTGGACCCATCGGGTACGGAAGCCTTTCCGTCACGTGCTCGTTTTCCACGCCTTCAGCGCAGGTAGCCTGCGAATTTAAAACCGACGTGCATTTTATTCTTTTCCCCTTTTATCCTTTCATATCTCTCCGCTACCTTGGAGAAAAGAGACGCACGCGGGTAAATAAAATGTAAATATCTGTAAATATCTGTATAATATGTAAATAAAAGGAAGAAGTGGTTGTTTAGTGTAGTCGTTTGATTATAAATAATCTCATAATAATTTTATCCACAAATTATTACACATTTATACATGTTTATCTCTCTCTGTGTGTGTGTGTGTGTGTGTGTGTGTGTGTGTGTGTGTGTGTGTGTGTCTGTGTGTGTGTGTGGTTCTGTGTCACTAGTGGGGCCTGTGGCCCGATTGGAGTGTTTGCGGTGTGAGAAGGAGGAGTTGGAGAACAGTTTGTTGGAGCAGCTGAAGGAGTTGAGGTTGCAGAAGCAGAAGGAGCTGCAGGTTCTTCAGGAGATGCTGAAACACAAGCAGCAGGAGGAGACAGAGCTCCTGCAGAAACAGCAGGAGGAGGAGGAGCATAACAGGTCCATCAAGAGTAAGTACTATGGAAATGCAATAATACTAACATAACTAATAATGAATGTTAGCCTTTAGGCTCCAATAAAAGTGATACTAATATATGTATAGTACTATATATATTATATTTTATATATTCAGTAGTAATTATGTAGTATATACAATCTGTGTTATATCCAGCAGTAATGATACATGCT
Organism: Electrophorus electricus; assembly: GCF_041902795.1. Classification (NCBI taxonomy): domain Eukaryota; kingdom Metazoa; phylum Chordata; class Actinopteri; order Gymnotiformes; family Gymnotidae; genus Electrophorus; species Electrophorus electricus. The sequence goes on along the minus strand of NC_137505.1, from coordinate 297,802 downwards.
CTGGCAGATATGAAAATGGCCTGTGAACAGGAGAAGAAATCTCTGGAGGAAGAACTTGAGAAGCTCAGACTGTCACTGCAGGTAGAGATCCCTTATAGTGTCAGTACACATCCACCAGTAGCTCCACCTTTCACTTATAACGTCAGTACACATTCAGTACACATTCCCACCTTTCCATTGTACTGGCTGTAGTGATGATTCGTGTGTGTGTTATACCAGCCCATAGAGGAGGACATTATGAGTCTGAAAGTGGCGCTGGAGATGAAGAACCAGGAGATCAAAGATCAGCACGATCTTTTGGTCAAACTATATACTCTGTATGTAGTACCTGGTTTAACATTATATCCTCTGTATATATACTATATACTGTTTATGTAGTACCTGGTTTAACACTATACCCTCAGCTTACTCTAGTCTGCAGATGTGAAGAAATTAAACAGAATGTGTATCTGTGTATATGTGCGCACCTGTATGTGTCTGGTTGTAGTATTATTTAAAGGGTCAAACTGCGTGAAGTGTGCCCAGGCGCAGAGCTACTTTGATGGGCATGATTCTGTGACCTCTTGGGTCTTGAAATGTGGTGCTTTGAATGATTTAAAGAGTGAAACGGTCTGATGTGTGCCCACGTTTAAAGCATCCTTGCTGGGCATGACTGTGTGACCTCTTGGGCCTGGAAGTCTGCTTGTAGTATGATTTTAAAGGGTCAAATGGTCTCCATTGTGTGTCCAGGTTTAAGGCTACTTTGCTGGGCATGTGATTTGGACCCATCGGGTACGGAAGCCTTTCCGTCACGTGCTCGTTTTCCACGCCTTCAGTGCAGGTAGCCTGCGAATTTAAAACCGACATGCATTTTATTCTTTTCCCCTTTTATCCTTTCATATCTCTCCGCTACCTTGGAGAAGAGAGACGCATGCGGGTAAATAAAATGTAAATATCTCTAAATATCTGTATAATATGTAAATAAAAGGAAGAAGTGGTTGTGTAGTGTAGTCGTTTGATTATGAATAATCTCATAATAATTTTATCCACAAATTCTTATACATTTATACATGTTTATCTCTCTCTTTGTGTGTGTGTGTGTGTGTGTGGTTCTGTGTCACTAGTGGGGCCTGTGGCCCGATTGGAGTGTTTGCGGTGTGAGAAGGAGGAGTTGGAGAACAGTTTGTTGGAGCAGCTGAAGGAGTTGAGGTTGCAGAAGCAGAAGGAGCTGCAGGTTCTTCACGAGATGCTGAAACACAAGCAGCAGGAGGAGACAGAGCTCCTGCAGAAACAGCAGGAGGAGGAGGAGCATAACAGGTCCATCAAGAGTAAGTACTATGGAAATGCAATAATACTAACATAATTAATAATGAATGTTAGCCTTTAGGCTCCAATAAAAGTGATACTAATAGATGTATAGTACTATATATATTATATTTTATATATTCAGTAGTAATTATGTAGTATATACAATCTGTGTTATATCCAGCAGTAATGATACTTGCTCTGGCAGATATGAAAATGGCCTGTGAACAGGAGAAGAAATCTCTGGAGGAAGAACTTGAGAAGCTCAGACTGTCACTGCAGGTAGAGATCCCTTATAGTGTCAATAGACATCCACCAGTACCTCCACCTTTCACTTATAACGTCAGTACACATTCAGTACACATTCCCACCTTTCCATTGTACTGGCTGTAGTGATGATTCGTGTGTGTGTTATACCAGCCCATAGAGGAGGAAATTATGAGTCTGAAAGTGGCGCTGGAGATGAAGAACCAGGAGATCAAAGATCAGCACGATCTTTTGGTCAAACTATATACTCTGTATGTATACTATATACTCTGTATGTAGTACCTGGTTTAACACTATATCCTCTGTATATATACTATATACTGTTTATGTAGTACCTGGTTTAACACTATACCCTCAGCTTTCTCTAGTCTGCAGATGTGAAGAAATTAAACAGAATGTGTATCTGTGTATATGTGCGCACCTGTATGTGTCTGGTTGTAGTATTATTTAAAGGGTCAAACTGCGTGAAGTGTGCCCAGACCCAGGCATGACTGTGTGACCTCTTGGGCCAGGAAGTCTGTTTCTAGTTTTATTTAAACGGTCAAACTGCGTGAAGTGTGCCCAGGCCCAGAGCTACTTTGCTGGGCATGACTGTGTGACCTCTTGGGCCTGGAAGTCTGGTTGTAGTATGATTTTAAAGGGTCAAATGGTCTCCATTGTGTGTCCAGGTTTAAGGCTACTTTGCTGGGCATGTGATTTGGACCCATCGGGTACGGAAGCCTTTCCGTCACGTGCTCGTTTTCCACGCCTTCAGCGCAGGTAGCCTGCGAATTTAAAACCGACGTGCATTTTATTCTTTTCCCCTTTTATCCTTTCATATCTCTCCGCTACCTTGGAGAAGAGAGACGCACGCGGGTAAATAAAATGTAAATATCTCTAAATATCTGTATAATATGTAAATAAAAGGAAGATGTGGTTGTGTAGTGTAGTCGTTTGATTATAAATAATCTCATAATAATTTTATCCACAAATTCTTATACATTTATACATGTTTATCTCTCTCTCTGTGTGTGTGTGTGTGGTTCTGTGTCACTAGTGGGGCCTGTGGCCCGATTGGAGTGTTTGCGGTGTGAGAAGGAGGAGTTGGAGAACAATTTGTTGGAGCAGCTGAAGGAGTTGAGGTTGCAGAAGCAGAAGGAGCTGCAGGTTCTTCAGGAGATGCTGAAACACAAGCAGCAGGAGGAGACAGAGCTCCTGCAGAAACAGCAGGAGGAGGAGGAGCATAACAGGTCCATCAAGAGTAAGTACTATGGAAATGCAATAATACTAACATAACTAATAATGAATGTTAGCCTTTAGGCTCCAATAAAAGTGATACTAATATATGTATAGTACTATATATATTATATTTTATATATTCAGTAGTAATTATGTAGTATATACAATCTGTGTTATATCCAGCAGTAATGATACTTGCTCTGGCAGATATGAAAATGGCCTGTGAACAGGAGAAGAAATCTCTGGAGGAAGAACTTGAGAAGCTCAGACTGTCACTGCAGGTAGAGATCCCTTATAGTGTCAGTACACATCCACCAGTACCTCCACCTCTCACTTATAACGTCAGTACACATTCAGTACACATTCCCACCTTTCCATTGTACTGGCTGTAGTGATGATTCGTGTGTGTGTTATACCAGCCCATAGAGGAGGACTTTATGAGTCTGAAAGTGGCGCTGGAGATGAAGAACCAGGAGATCAAAGATCAGCACGATCTTTTGGTCAAACTATATACTCTGTATGTATACTATATACTCTGTATGTAGTACCTGGTTTAACACTATATCCTCTGTATATATACTATATACTGTTTATGTAGTACCTGGTTTAACACTATACCCTCAGCTTACTCTAGTCTTCAGATGTGAAGAAATTTAAACAGAATGTGTATCTGTGTATATGTGCGCACCTGTATGTGTCTGGTTGTAGTATTATTTAAAGGGTCAAACTGCGTGAAGTGTGCCCAGGCCCAGAGCTACTTTGATGGGCATGATTCTGTGACCTCTTGGGCCTTGAAATGTGGTGCTTTGAATGATTTAAAGAGTGAAACGGTCTGAAGTGTGCCCACGTTTAAAGCAACCTTGCTGGGCATGACTGTGTGACCTCTTGGGCCAGGAAGTCTGTTTCTAGTTTTATTTAAACGGTCAAACTGCGTGAAGTGTGCCCAGGCCCAGAGGTACTTTGCTGGGCATGACTGTGTGACCTCTTGGGCCTGGAAGTCTGCTTGTAGTATGATTTTAAAGGGTCAAATGGTCTCCATTGTGTGTCCAGGTTTAAGGCTACTTTGCTGGGCATGTGATTTGGACCCATCGGGTACGGAAGCCTTTCCGTCACGTGCTCGTTTTCCACGCCTTCAGCGCAGGTAGCCTGCGAATTTAAAACCGACGTGCATTTTATTCTTTTCCCCTTTTATCCTTTCATATCTCTCCGCTACCTTGGAGAAAAGAGACGCACGCGGGTAAATAAAATGTAAATATCTGTAAATATCTGTATAATATGTAAATAAAAGGAAGAAGTGGTTGTTTAGTGTAGTCGTTTGATTATAAATAATCTCATAATAATTTTATCCACAAATTATTACACATTTATACATGTTTATCTCTCTCTGTGTGTGTGTGTGTGTGTGTGTGTGTGTGTGTGTGTGTCTGTGTGTGTGTGTGGTTCTGTGTCACTAGTGGGGCCTGTGGCCCGATTGGAGTGTTTGCGGTGTGAGAAGGAGGAGTTGGAGAACAGTTTGTTGGAGCAGCTGAAGGAGTTGAGGTTGCAGAAGCAGAAGGAGCTGCAGGTTCTTCAGGAGATGCTGAAACACAAGCAGCAGGAGGAGACAGAGCTCCTGCAGAAACAGCAGGAGGAGGAGGAGCATAACAGGTCCATCAAGAGTAAGTACTATGGAAATGCAATAATACTAACATAACTAATAATGAATGTTAGCCTTTAGGCTCCAATAAAAGTGATACTAATATATGTATAGTACTATATATATTATATTTTATATATTCAGTAGTAATTATGTAGTATATACAATCTGTGTTATATCCAGCAGTAATGATACATGCTCTGGCAGATATGAAAATGGCCTGTGAACAGGAGAAGAAATCTCTGGAGGAAGAACTTGAGAAGCTCAGACTGTCACTGCAGGTAGAGATCCCTTATAGTGTCAGTACACATCCACCAGTAGCTCCACCTTTCACTTATAACGTCAGTACACATTCAGTACACATTCCCACCTTTCCATTGTACTGGCTGTAGTGATGATTCGTGTGTGTGTTATACCAGCCCATAGAGGAGGACATTATGAGTCTGAAAGTGGCGCTGGAGATGAAGAACCAGGAGATCAAAGATCAGCACGATCTTTTGGTCAAACTATATACTCTGTATGTAGTACCTGGTTTAACATTATATCCTCTGTATATATACTATATACTGTTTATGTAGTACCTGGTTTAACACTATACCCTCAGCTTACTCTAGTCTGCAGATGTGAAGAAATTAAACAGAATGTGTATCTGTGTATATGTGCGCACCTGTATGTGTCTGGTTGTAGTATTATTTAAAGGGTCAAACTGCGTGAAGTGTGCCCAGGCGCAGAGCTACTTTGATGGGCATGATTCTGTGACCTCTTGGGTCTTGAAATGTGGTGCTTTGAATGATTTAAAGAGTGAAACGGTCTGATGTGTGCCCACGTTTAAAGCATCCTTGCTGGGCATGACTGTGTGACCTCTTGGGCCTGGAAGTCTGCTTGTAGTATGATTTTAAAGGGTCAAATGGTCTCCATTGTGTGTCCAGGTTTAAGGCTACTTTGCTGGGCATGTGATTTGGACCCATCGGGTACGGAAGCCTTTCCGTCACGTGCTCGTTTTCCACGCCTTCAGTGCAGGTAGCCTGCGAATTTAAAACCGACATGCATTTTATTCTTTTCGCCTTTTATCCTTTCATATCTCTCCGCTACCTTGGAGAAGAGAGACGCATGCGGGTAAATAAAATGTAAATATCTCTAAATATCTGTATAATATGTAAATAAAAGGAAGAAGTGGTTGTGTAGTGTAGTCGTTTGATTATGAATAATCTCATAATAATTTTATCCACAAATTCTTATACATTTATACATGTTTATCTCTCTCTTTGTGTGTGTGTGTGTGTGTGTGGTTCTGTGTCACTAGTGGGGCCTGTGGCCCGATTGGAGTGTTTGCGGTGTGAGAAGGAGGAGTTGGAGAACAGTTTGTTGGAGCAGCTGAAGGAGTTGAGGTTGCAGAAGCAGAAGGAGCTGCAGGTTCTTCACGAGATGCTGAAACACAAGCAGCAGGAGGAGACAGAGCTCCTGCAGAAACAGCAGGAGGAGGAGGAGCATAACAGGTCCATCAAGAGTAAGTACTATGGAAATGCAATAATACTAACATAATTAATAATGAATGTTAGCCTTTAGGCTCCAATAAAAGTGATACTAATAGATGTATAGTACTATATATATTATATTTTATATATTCAGTAGTAATTATGTAGTATATACAATCTGTGTTATATCCAGCAGTAATGATACTTGCTCTGGCAGATATGAAAATGGCCTGTGAACAGGAGAAGAAATCTCTGGAGGAAGAACTTGAGAAGCTCAGACTGTCACTGCAGGTAGAGATCCCTTATAGTGTCAATAGACATCCACCAGTACCTCCACCTTTCACTTATAACGTCAGTACACATTCAGTACACATTCCCACCTTTCCATTGTACTGGCTGTAGTGATGATTCGTGTGTGTGTTATACCAGCCCATAGAGGAGGAAATTATGAGTCTGAAAGTGGCGCTGGAGATGAAGAACCAGGAGATCAAAGATCAGCACGATCTTTTGGTCAAACTATATACTCTGTATGTATACTATATACTCTGTATGTAGTACCTGGTTTAACACTATATCCTCTGTATATATACTATATACTGTTTATGTAGTACCTGGTTTAACACTATAACCTCAGCTTACTCTAGTCTGCAGATGTGAAGAAATTAAACAGAATGTGTATCTGTGTATATGTGCGCACCTGTATGCGTCTGGTTGTAGTATTATTTAAAGGGTCAAACTGCGTGAAGTGTGCCCAGGCCCAGAGCTACTTTGATGGGCATGATTCTGTGACCTCTTGGGCCTTGAAATGTGGTGCTTTGAATGATTTAAAGAGTGAAACGGTCTGAAGTGTGCCCACGTTTAAAGTAACCTTGCTGGGCATGACTGTGTGACCTCTTGTGCCTGGAAGTCTGGTTGTAGTATTATTTAAACGGTCAAACTGCGTGAAGTGTGCCCAGGCCCAGAGCTACTTTGCTGTGCATGACTGTGTGACCTCTTGGGCCTGGAAGTCTGGTTGTAGAATGATTTTAAAGGGTCAAATGGTCTCCATTGTGTGTCCAGGTTTAAGGCTACTTTGCTGGGCATGTGATTTGGACCCATCGGGTACGGAAGCCTTTCCATCATGTGCTAGTTTTCCACGCCTTCAGCGCAGGTAGCCTGCGAATTTAAAACCGACGTGCATTTTATTCTTTTCCCCTTTTATCCCTTCATATCTCTCCGCTACCTTGGAGAAGAGAGACGTACGCGGGTAAATAAAATGTAAATATCTGTATAATATGTAAATAAAAGGAAGAAGTGGTTGTGTAGTGTAGTCGTTTGATTATAAATAATCTCATAATAATTTTATCCACAAATTCTTATACATTTATACATGTTTATCTCTCTCTGTGTGTGTGTTTGTGTGTGTGTGTGTGTGTGTGTGTGGTTCTGTGTCACTAGTGGGGCCTGTGGCCCGATTGGAGTGTTTGCGGTGTGAGAAGGAGGAGTTGGAGAACAATTTGTTGGAGCAGCTGAAGGAGTTGAGGTTGCAGAAGCAGAAGGAGCTGCAGGTTCTTCAGGAGATGCTGAAACACAAGCAGCAGGAGGAGACAGAGCTCCTGCAGAAACAGCAGGAGGAGGAGGAGCATAACAGGTCCATCAAGAGTAAGTACTATGGAAATGCAATAATACTAACATAATTAATAATGAATGTTAGCCTTTAGGCTCCAATAAAAGTGATACTAATAGATGTATAGTACTATATATATTATATTTTATATATTCAGTAGTAATTATGTAGTATATACAATCTGTGTTATATCCAGCAGTAATGATACTTGCTCTGGCAGATATGAAAATGGCCTGTGAACAGGAGAAGAAATCTCTGGAGGAAGAACTTGAGAAGCTCAGACTGTCACTGCAGGTAGAGATCCCTTATAGTGTCAATAGACATCCACCAGTACCTCCACCTTTCACTTATAACGTCAGTACACATTCAGTACACATTCCCACCTTTCCATTGTACTGGCTGTAGTGATGATTCGTGTGTGTGTTATACCAGCCCATAGAGGAGGACATTATGAGTCTGAAAGTGGCGCTGGAGATGAAGAACCAGGAGATCACAGATCAGCACGATCTTTTGGTCAAACTATATACTCTGTATGTAGTACCTGGTTTAACACTATATCCTCTGTATATATACTATATACTGTTTATGTAGTACCTGGTTTAACACTATACCCTCAGCTTACTCTAGTCTGCAGATGTGAAGAAATTAAACAGAATGTGTATCTGTGTATATGTGCGCACCTGTATGTGTCTGGTTGTAGTATTATTTAAAGGGTCAAACTGCGTGAAGTGTGCCCAGGCGCAGAGCTACTTTGATGGGCATGATTCTGTGACCTCTTGGGCCTTGAAATGTGGTGCTTTGAATGATTTAAAGAGTGAAACGGTCTGAAGTGTGCCCACGTTTAAAGCATCCTTGCTGGGCATGACTGTGTGACCTCTTGGGCCAGGAAGTCTGTTTCTACTTTTATTTAAACGGTCAAACTGCGTGAAGTGTGCCCAGGCCCAGAGCTACTTTGCTGTGCATGACTGTGTGACCTCTTGGGCCTGGAAGTCTGGTTGTAGTATGATTTTAAAGGGTCAAATGGTCTCCATTGTGTGTCCAGGTTTAAGGCTACTTTGCTGGGCATGTGATTTGGACCCATCGGGTACGGAAGCCTTTCCGTCACGTGCTCGTTTTCCACGCCTTCAGCGCAGGTAGCCTGCGAAATTAAAACCGACGTGCATTTTATTCTTTTCCCCTTTTATCCTTTCATATCTCTCCGCTACCTTGGAGAAGAGAGACGCACGCGGGTAAATAAAATGTAAATATCTGTAAATATCTGTATAACATGTAAATAAAAGGAAGAAGTGGTTGTGTAGTGTAGTCGTTTGATTATGAATAATCTCATAATAATTTTATCCACAAATTCTTATACATTTATACATGTTTATCTCTCTCTTTGTGTGTGTCTGTGTGTGTGTCTGTGTGTGTGTCTGTGTGTGTGTGTGTGGTTCTGTGTCACTAGTGGGGCCTGTGGCCCGATTGGAGTGTTTGCGGTGTGAGAAGGAGGAGTTGGAGAACAGTTTGTTGGAGCAGCTGAAGGAGTTGAGGTTGCAGAAGCAGAAGGAGCTGCAGGTTCTTCAGGAGATGCTGAAACACAAGCAGCAGGAGGAGACAGAGCTCCTGCAGAAACAGCAGGAGGAGGAGGAGCATAACAGGTCCCTCAAGGGTAAGTACTATGGAAATGCAATAATACTAACATAACTAATAATGAATGTTAGCCTTTAGGCTCCAATAAAAGTGATACTAATATATGTATAGTACTATTTATATTATATTTTATATATTCAGTAGTAATTATGTAGTATATACAATCTGTGTTATATCCAGCAGTAATGATACTTGCTCTGGCAGATATGAAAATGGCCTGTGAACAGGAGAAGAAATCTCTGGAGGAAGAACTTGAGAAGCTCAGACTGTCACTGCAGGTAGAGATCCCTTATAGTGTCAGTACACATCCACCAGTACCTCCACCTTTCACTTATAACGTCAGTACACATTCAGTACACATTCCCACCTTTCCATTGTACTGGCTGTAGTGATGATTCGTGTGTGTGTTATACCAGCCCATAGAGGAGGACATTATGAGTCTGAAAGTGGCGCTGGAGATGAAGAACCAGGAGATCAAAGATCAGCACGATCTTTTGGTCAAACTATATACTCTGTATGTATACTATATACTCTGTATGTAGTACCTGGTTTAACACTATATCCTCTGTATATATACTATATACTGTTTATGTAGTACCTGGTTTAACACTATACCCTCAGCTTACTCTAGTCTGCAGATGTGAAGAAATTAAACAGAATGTGTATCTGTGTATATGTGCGCACCTGTATGTGTCTGGTTGTAGTATTATTTAAAGGGTCAAACTGCGTGAAGTGTGCCCAGGCGCAGAGCTACTTTGATGGGCATGATTCTGTGACCTCTTGGGCCTTGAAATGTGGTGCTTTGAATGATTTAAAGAGTGAAACGGTCTGAAGTGTGCCCACGTTTAAAGCATCCTTGCTGGGCATGACTGTGTGACCTCTTGGGCCAGGAAGTCTGTTTCTACTTTTATTTAAACGGTCAAACTGCGTGAAGTGTGCCCAGGCCCAGAGCTACTTTGCTGTGCATGACTGTGTGACCTCTTGGGCCTGGAAGTCTGGTTGTAGTATGATTTTAAAGGGTCAAATGGTCTCCATTGTGTGTCCAGGTTTAAGGCTACTTTGCTGGGCATGTGATTTGGACCCATCGGGTACGGAAGCCTTTCCGTCACGTGCTCGTTTTCCACGCCTTCAGCGCAGGTAGCCTGCGAAATTAAAACCGACGTGCATTTTATTCTTTTCCCCTTTTATCCTTTCATATCTCTCCGCTACCTTGGAGAAGAGAGACGCACGCGGGTAAATAAAATGTAAATATCTGTAAATATCTGTATAACATGTAAATAAAAGGAAGAAGTGGTTGTGTAGTGTAGTCGTTTGATTATGAATAATCTCATAATAATTTTATCCACAAATTCTTATACATTTATACATGTTTATCTCTCTCTTTGTGTGTGTCTGTGTGTGTGTCTGTGTGTGTGTCTGTGTGTGTGTGTGTGGTTCTGTGTCACTAGTGGGGCCTGTGGCCCGATTGGAGTGTTTGCGGTGTGAGAAGGAGGAGTTGGAGAACAGTTTGTTGGAGCAGCTGAAGGAGTTGAGGTTGCAGAAGCAGAAGGAGCTGCAGGTTCTTCAGGAGATGCTGAAACACAAGCAGCAGGAGGAGACAGAGCTCCTGCAGAAACAGCAGGAGGAGGAGGAGCATAACAGGTCCCTCAAGGGTAAGTACTATGGAAATGCAATAATACTAACATAACTAATAATGAATGTTAGCCTTTAGGCTCCAATAAAAGTGATACTAATATATGTATAGTACTATTTATATTATATTTTATATATTCAGTAGTAATTATGTAGTATATACAATCTGTGTTATATCCAGCAGTAATGATACTTGCTCTGGCAGATATGAAAATGGCCTGTGAACAGGAGAAGAAATCTCTGGAGGAAGAACTTGAGAAGCTCAGACTGTCACTGCAGGTAGAGATCCCTTATAGTGTCAGTACACATCCACCAGTACCTCCACCTTTCACTTATAACGTCAGTACACATTCAGTACACATTCCCACCTTTCCATTGTACTGGCTGTAGTGATGATTCGTGTGTGTGTTATACCAGCCCATAGAGGAGGACATTATGAGTCTGAAAGTGGCGCTGGAGATGAAGAACCAGGAGATCAAAGATCAGCACGATCTTTTGGTCAAACTATATACTCTGTATGTATACTATATACTCTGTATGTAGTACCTGGTTTAACACTATATCCTCTGTATATATACTATATACTGTTTATGTAGTACCTGGTTTAACACTATACCCTCAGCTTACTCTAGTCTGCAGATGTGAAGAAATTTAAACAGAATGTGTATCTGTGTATATGTGCGCACCTGTATGTGTCTGGTTGTAGTATTATTTAAAGGGTCAAACTGCGTGAAGTGTGCCCAGGCCCAGAGCTACTTTGATGGGCATGATTCTGTGACCTCTTGGGCCTTGAAATGTGGTGCTTTGAATGATTTAAAGAGTGAAACGGTCTGAAGTGTGCCCACGTTTAAAGCAACCTTGCTGGGCATGACTGTGTGACCTCTTGGGCCAGGAAGTCTGTTTCTGGTTTTATTTAAACGGTCAAACTGCGTGAAGTGTGCCCAGGCCCAGAGCTACTTTGCTGGGCATGACTGTGTGACCTCTTGGGCCTGGAAGTCTGGTTGTAGTATGATTTTAAAGGGTCAAATGGTCTCCATTGTGTGTCCAGGTTTAAGGCTACTTTGCTGGGCATGTGATTTGGACCCATCGGGTACGGAAGCCTTTCCGTCACGTGCTCGTTTTCCACGCCTTCAGCGCAGGTAGCCTGCGAATTTAAAACCGACGTGCATTTTATTCTTTTCCCCTTTTATCCCTTCATATCTCTCCGCTACCTTGGAGAAGAGAGACGCACGCGGGTAAATAAAATGTAAATATCTCTAAATATCTGTATAATATGTAAATAAAAGGAAGAAGTGGTTGTTTAGTGTAGTCGTTTCATTATAAATAATCTCATAATAATTTTATCCACAAATTCTTATACATTTATACATGTTTATCTCTCTCTTTGTCTGTGTGTGTGTGTGTGTGTGTGTGTGTGTGTGTGTGTGTGTGTGTGTGTGTGTGTGGTTCTGTGTCACTAGTGGGGCCTGTGGCCCGATTGGAGTGTTTGCGGTGTGAGAAGGAGGAGTTGGAGAACAGTTTGTTGGAGCAGCTGAAGGAGTTGAGGTTGCAGAAGCAGAAGGAGCTGCAGGTTCCTCAGGAGATGCTGAAACACAAGCAGCAGGAGGAGACAGAGCTCCTGCAGAAACAGCAGGAGGAGGAGGAGCATAACAGGTCCATCAAGAGTAAGTACTATGGAAATGCAATAATACTAACATAACTAATAATGAATGTTAGCCTTTAGGCTCCAATAAAAGTGATACTAATATATGTATAGTACTATATATATTATATTTTATATATTCAGTAGTAATTATGTAGTATATACAATCTATGTTATATCCAGCAGTAATGATACTTGCTCTGGCAGATATGAAAATGGCCTGTGAACAGGAGAAGAAATCTCTGGAGGAAGAACTTGAGAAGCTCAGACTGTCACTGCAGGTAGAGATCCCTTATAGTGTCAGTACACATCCACCAGTAGCTCCACCTTTCACTTATAACGTCAGTACACATTCAGTACACATTCCCACCTTTCCATTGTACTGGCTGTAGTGATGATTCGTGTGTGTGTTATACCAGCCCATAGAGGAGGACATTATGAGTCTGAAAGTGGCGCTGGAGATGAAGAACCAGGAGATCAAAGATCAGCACGATCTTTTGGTCAAACTATATACTCTGTATGTATACTATATACTCTGTATGTAGTACCTGGTTTAACACTATATCCTCTGTATATATACTATATACTGTTTATGTAGTACCTGGTTTAACACTATACCCTCAGCTTACTCTAGTCTGCAGATGTGAAGAAATTAAACAGAATGTGTATCTGTGTATATGTGCGCACCTGTATGTGTCTGGTTGTAGTATTATTTAAAGGGTCAAACTGCGTGAAGTGTGCCCAGGCCCAGAGCTACTTTGATGGGCATGATTCTGTGACATCTTGGGCCTTGAAATGTGGTGCTTTGAATGTTTTAAAGAGTGAAACGGTCTGAAGTGTGCCCACGTTTAAAGCAACCTTGCTGGGCATGACTGTGTGACCTCTTGGGCCAGGAAGTCTGTTTCTAGTTTTATTTAAACGGTCAAACTGCGTGAAGTGTGCCCAGGCCCAGAGCTACTTTGCTGGGCATGACTGTGTGACCTCTTGGGCCTGGAAGTCTGGTTGTAGTATGATTTTAAAGGGTCAAATGGTCTCCATTGTGTGTACAGGTTTAAGGCTACTTTTCTGGGCATGTGATTTGGTCCCATCGTGTACGGAAGCCTTTCCGTCACGTGCTCGTTTTCCACGCCTTCAGCGCAGGTAGCCTGCGAATTTAAAACCGACGTGCATTTTATTCTTTTCCCCTTTTATCCCTTCATATCTCTCCGCTACCTTCGAGAAGAGAGACGCACGCGGGTAAATAAAATGTAAATATCTCTAAATATCTGTATAATATGTAAATAAAAGGAAGAAGTGGTTGTGTAGTGTAGTCGTTTCATTATAAATAATCTCATAATAATTTTATCCACAAATTCTTATACATTTATACATGTTTATCTCTCTCTGTGTGTGTGTGTGTGTGTGGTTCTGTGTCACTAGTGGGGCCTGTGGCCCGATTGGAGTGTTTGCGGTGTGAGAAGGAGGAGTTGGAGAACAGTTTGTTGGAGCAGCTGAAGGAGTTGAGGTTGCAGAAGCAGAAGGAGCTGCAGGTTCTTCAGGAGATGCTGAAACACAAGCAGCAGGAGGAGACAGAGCTCCTGCAGAAACAGCAGGAGGAGGAGGAGCATAACAGGTCCATCAAGAGTAAGTACTATGGAAATGCAATAATACTAACATAACTAATAATGAATGTTAGCCTTTAGGCTCCAATAAAAGTGACACTAATATATGTATAGTACTATATATATTATATTTTATATATTCAGCAGTAATTATGTAGTATATACAATCTGTGTTATATCCAGCAGTAATGATACTTGCTCTGGCAGATATGAAAATGGCCTGTGAACAGGAGAAGAAATCTCTGGAGGAAGAACTTGAGAAGCTCAAACTGTCACTGCAGGTAGAGATCCCTTATAGTGTCAGTACACATCCACCAGTACCACCACCTCTCACTTATAACGTCAGTACACATTCAGTACACATTCCCACCTTTCCATTGTACTGGCTGTAGTGATGATTCGTGTCTGTGTTATACCAGCCCATAGAGGAGGACATTATGAGTCTGAAAGTGGCGCTGGAGATGAAGAACCAGGAGATCAAAGATCAGCACGATCTTTTGGTCAAACTATATACTCTGTATGTATACTATATCGAACCCACGGTTTTCACGCTACGATTTTTTTAAATGTGGTGAGCTGCGGAGAAAAGACGCGGTCCGGACGTATTTGTGGCTTAATATCTCTTGTCTCCTTGGGAGTAGGAAGTCTGTTCATGGCTCTTTGGAAAGGGCTGCATCTCCCCTCTAATCGCCTTCGAGCTTCAAGCGGATTGGACCCACGGTTATCACGCTACGATTTTTTAAAGCCGCCAGGGACGGGCCGAAAGCGTGGCAGGTGGCGTTCGTTAGGGACAGTCATGGAGGTGATGCGCACCGAGTTGCACGCCATTTGGACTTGGCCAGACCTAGATGTGAGCGTTCAAATTCAGCGCGTTTGTTTAAACTTTCTCCTCCAATTCGTTGCAACTGCTCAAGCGTTTCTCGCTCATCCGACTGGAGCGTAACGCTTTATATGTTAATATCTCTTGTCTCCTTGGGAGTAGGAAGTCTGTTCATGGATCTTTGGAAAGGGCTGCATCTCTCCTGTAATCGCCTTCGAGCGGCACGCGGATCGAACCCACGGTTTTCACGCTATGATTTTTTTAAATGTGGTGCGCGGCGGAGAAAATGCGCGCGTCGGACGTCATTTCGGCTTAATATCTCTTGTCTCCTTGGGAGTAGAAAGTCTTTTCATGGCTCTTTGGAAAGGGCTGCATCTCCCCTGTAATCGCCTTTAAGCGGCACGCGGATCGGACCCACCGTTCTCACGCTAAGATTTTTTAAATGTGGTGCGCGGCGGAGAAAATGCGCGTGTCGGACATCATTGCTGCTTAATATCTCTTGTCTCCTTGGGAGTAGGAAGTCTGTTCATGGCTCTTTGGAAAGGGCTGCATCTCCCCTGTAATCGCCTTCGCGCGGCACGCGCATCGGAACCATCGTTATCACGCTACGATTTTTTAATGCCGACAGGGACGGGCCGAAAGCTTGGCAGGTGGCGTTCGTTAGGAAAAGTCATGGACGTGATGCGGACCGAGTTGCAGGCCATTTGGACCTGGCCCGGCCTAGATGTGAGCGTTCAAAGTCAGCGCGTTTGTTTAAACTTTCTCCTCCAATTCGTTGCAATTGTACAAGCGTTTCTCGCTCATCCGACTGGAGCGTAACGCTTTATCTGTTAATATCTCTGGTCTCCTTGGGAGTAGAAAGTCTGTTCATGGCTCTTTGGAAAGGGCTGCATCTCGCCTTCGAGCGGCACGCGGATCGAACCCACGGTTTTCACGCTATGATTTTTTTAAATGTGTTGCGCGTCGGAGAAAAGACGCGCGCCGGACGTATTTGCGGCTTAATATCTCTTGTCTCATTGGGTGTAGAAAGTCTGTTCATGGCTCTTTGGAAAGGGCTGCATCTCCCCTGTAATCTCCTTCGAGCGGCACGCGGATCGAACCCACGGTTTTCACGCTATGATTTTTTTAAATGTGGTGCGCGGCGGAGGAAATGCGCACGTCGGACGTCATTTCGGCTTAATATCTCTTGTCTCCTTGGGAGTAGAAAGTCTTTTCATGGCTCTTTGGAAAGGGCTGCATCTCCGCTGTAATCGCCTTCGAGCGGCACGCGGATCGAACCCACGGTTTTCACGCTATGATTTTTTTAAATGTGGTGCGCGTCGGAGAAAATGCGCGCGTCGGACTTCATTTCGGCTTAATATCTATTGTCTCCTTGGGAGTAGAAAGTCTTTTCATGGCTCTTTGGAAAGGTTTGCATCTCCCTTGTAATCGCCTTTAAGCGGCACGCGGATTGGACCCACCGTTCTTCCGATACGATTTTTTAAATGTGGTGCGCGGCGTGGAAAAGACGCGCGTAGGACGTATTTGCGGCTTAATATCTTTGGGCTCCTTGGGAGTAGGAAGTCTGTTCATGGCTCTTTGGAAAGGGCTGCATCTCCCCTGTAATCGCCTTCGAGCGGCACGTGGATCGAACCCACGGTTTTCACACTATGATTTTTTTAAATGTGCTGCGCGGCGGAGAAAATGCGCGCGTCGGACGTCATTGCGGCTTAATATCTCTTGTCTCCTTGGGAGTAGAAAGTCTTTTCATGGTTCTTTGGAAAGGGCTGCATCTCCCCTGTAATCGCCTTCGCGCGGCACGCGGATCGGAACCATCGTTATCACGCTACGATTTTTTAATGCCGACAGGGACGGGCCGAAAGCTTGGCAGGTGGCGTTCGTTAGGAAAAGTCATGGACGTGATGCGGACCGAGTTGCAGGCCATTTGGACCTGGCCCGGCCTAGATGTGAGCCTTCAAATTCAGCGCGTTTGTTTAAACTTTCTCCTCCAATTCGTTGCAATTGTACAAGCGTTTCTCGTTCATCCGACTGGAGCGTAACGCTTTATATGTTAATATTTCTGGTCTCCTTGGGAGTAGAAAGTCTGTTCATGGCTCTTTTGAAAGGGATGCATCTCCCCTGTAATCGCCTTCGAGCGGCACGCGGATCGAACCCACGTTTTTCACGCTACGATTTTTTTTAAATGTGTTGCGCGGCGGAGAAAAGACGCGCGCCGGACGTATTTGCGGCTTAATATCTCTTGTCTCATTGGGTGTAGAAAGTCTGTTCATGGCTCTTTTGAAAGGGCTGCATCTCCCCTGTAATCGCCTTCGAGCGGCACGCGGATCGAACCCACGGTTTTCACGCTATGATTTTTTTAAATGTGGTGCGCGGCGGAGGAAATGCGCGCGTCGGACGTCATTTCGGCTTAATATCTCTTGTCTCCTTGGGAGTAGAAAGTCTTTTCATGGCTCTTTGGAAAGGGCTGCATCTCCGCTGTAATCGCCTTCGAGCGGCACGCGGATCGAACCCACGGTTTTCACGCTATGATTTTTTTAAATGTGCTGCGCGGCGGAGAAAATGCGCGCGTCGGACGTCATTGCGGCTTAATATCTCTTGTCTCCTTGGGAGTAGAAAGTCTTTTCATGGTTCATTGGAAAGGGTTGCATCTCCCCTGTAATCGCCTTTAAGCGGCACGCGGATCGGACCCACCGTTCTCACGCTACGATTTTTTAAACGTGGTGCGCGTCGGAGAAAATGCGCGTAATATCTCTTGTCTCCTTGGGAGTAGAAAGTCTGTTCATGGCTCTTTGGAAAGGGCTGTATCTCCCCTGTAATCGCCTTCGAGCGGCACGCGCATCGGAACCATCGTTATCACGCTACTATTTTTTAATGCCGCCAGGGATAGGCCGAAAGCGTGGCAGGTGGCGTTCGTTAGGGACAGTCATGGAGGTGATGCACACCGAGTTGCACGCCATTTGGAGTTGGCCCGGCCTAGATGTGAGCGTTCAAAGTCAGCGCGTTTGTTTAAACTTTCTCCTCCAATTCGTTGCAGTTGTACAAGCGTTTCTCGTTCATCCGACTGGAGCGTAACGCTTTATATGTTAATATTTCTGGTCTCCTTGGGAGTAGAAAGTCTGTTCATGGCTCTTTGGAAAGGGCTGCATCTCCCCTGTAATCGCCTTCGAGCGGCACGTGGATCGAACCCACGGTTTTCACGCTATGATTTTTTTAAATGTGCTGCGCGGCGGAGAAAATGCGCGCGTCGGACGTCATTGCGGCTTAATATCTCTTGTCTCCTTGGGAGTAGAAAGTCTTTTCATGGTTCTTTGGAAAGGGCTGCATCTCCCCTGTAATCGCCTTCGCGCGGCACGCGGATCGGAACCATCGTTATCACGCTACGATTTTTTAATGCCGACAGGGACGGGCCGAAAGCTTGGCAGGTGGCGTTCGTTAGGAAAAGTCATGGACGTGATGCGGACCGAGTTGCAGGCCATTTGGACCTGGCCCGGCCTAGATGTGAGCCTTCAAAGTCAGCGCGTTTGTTTAAACTTTCTCCTCCAATTCGTTGCAATTGTACAAGCGTTTCTCGCTCATCCGACTGGAGCGTAACGCTTTATCTGTTAATATCTCTGGTCTCCTTGGGAGTAGAAAGTCTGTTCATGGCTCTTTGGAAAGGGATGCATCTCCCCTGTAATCGCCTTTAAGCGGCACGCGGATCGGACCCACCGTTCTCACGCTACGATTTTTTAAACGTGGTGCGCGTCGGAGAAAATGCGCGTAATATCTCTTGTCTCCTTGGGAGTAGAAAGTCTGTTCATGGCTCTTTGGAAAGGGCTGTATCTCCCCTGTAATCGCCTTCGAGCGGCACGCGCATCGGAACCATCGTTATCACGCTACGATTTTTTAATGCCGCCAGGGACGGGCCGAAAGCGTGGCAGGTGGCGTTCGTTAGGGACAGTCATGGAGGTGATGCGCACCGAGTTGCACGCCATTTGGAGTTGGCCCGGCCTAGATGTGAGCGTTCAAAGTCAGCGCGTTTGTTTAAACTTTCTCCTCCAATTCGTTGCAATTGTACAAGCGTTTCTCGTTCATCCGACTGGAGCGTAACGCTTTATATGTTAATATTTCTGGTCTCCTTGGGAGTAGAAAGTCTGTTCATGGCTCTTTTGAAAGGGATGCATCTCCCCTGTAATCGCCTTCGAGCGGCACGCGGATCGAACCCACGTTTTTCACGCTACGATTTTTTTTAAATGTGTTGCGCGGCGGAGAAAAGACGCGCGCCGGACGTATTTGCGGCTTAATATCTCTTGTCTCATTGGGTGTAGAAAGTCTGTTCATGGCTCTTTGGAAAGGTTTGCATCTCCGTTGTAATCGCCTTTAAGCGGCACGCGGATTGGACCCACCGTTCTTCCGATACGATTTTTTAAATGTGGTGCGCGGCGTAGAAAAGACGCGCGTAGGACGTCATTTCGGCTTAATATCTCTTGTCTCCTTGGGAGTAGAAAGTCTTTTCATGGCTCTTTGGAAAGGGCTGCATCTCCCCTGTAATCGCCTTTAAGCGGCACGCGGATCGAACCCACGGTTTTCACGTTACGATTTTTTTTAAATGTGTTGCGCGGCGGAGAATAGACGCGCACCGGACGTATTTGCGGCTTGATATCTCTTGTCTCATTGGGAGTAGAAAGTCTGTTCATGGCTCTTTGGAAAGGGCTGCATCTCCCCTGTAATCGCCTTCGAGCGGCACGCGGATCGAACCCACGGTTTTCACGCTATGATTTTTTTAAATGTGTTGCGCGTCGGAGAAAATGCGCGCGTCGGACGTCATTGCGGCTTAATATCTCTTGTCTCCTTGGGAGTAGAAAGTCTTTTCATGGTTCTTTGGAAAGGGCTGTATCTCCCCTGTAATCGCCTTCGAGCGGCACGCGCATCGGAACCATCACGCTACGATTTTTTAAACGTGGTGCGCGTCGGAGAAAATGCGCGTAATATCTCTTGTCTCCTTGGGAGTAGAAAGTCTGTTCATGGCTCTTTGGAAAGGGCTGTATCTCCCCTGTAATCGCCTTCGAGCGGCACGCGCATCGGAACCATCACGCTACGATTTTTTAATGCCGCCAGGGATAGGCCGAAAGCGTGGCAGGTGGCGTTCGTTAGGGACAGTCATGGAGGTGATGCACACCGAGTTGCACGCCATTTGGAGTTGGCCCGGCCTAGATGTGAGCGTTCAAAGTCAGCGCGTTTGTTTAAACTTTCTCCTCCAATTCGTTGCAGTTGTACAAGCGTTTCTCGTTCATCCGACTGGAGCGTAACGCTTTATATGTTAATATTTCTGGTCTCCTTGGGAGTAGAAAGTATGTTCATGGCTCTTTTGAAAGGGATGCATCTCCCCTGTAATCGCCTTCGAGCGGCACGCGGATCGAACCCACGTTTTTCACGCTACGATTTTTTTTAAATGTGTTGCGCGGCGGAGAAAAGACGCGCGCCGGACGTATTTGCGGCTTAATATCTCTTGTCTCATTGGGTGTAGAAAGTCTGTTCATGGCTCTTTGGAAAGGGCTGCATCTCCCCTGTAATCGCCTTCGAGCGGCACGCGGATCGAACCCACGGTTTTCACGCTATGATTTTTTTAAATGTGGTGCGCGGCGGAGGAAATGCGCACGTCGGACGTCATTTCGGCTTAATATCTCTTGTCTCCTTGGGAGTAGAAAGTCTTTTCATGGCTCTTTGGAAAGGGCTGCATCTCCTCTGTAATCGCCTTCGAGCGGCACGCGGATCGAACCCACGGTTTTCACGCTATGATTTTTTTAAATGTGGTGCGCGACGGAGAAAATGCGCGCGTCGGACTTCATTTCGGCTTAATATCTATTGTCTCCTTGGGAGTAGAAAGTCTTTTCATGGCTCTTTGGAAAGGTTTGCATCTCCCTTGTAATCGCCTTTAAGCGGCACGCGGATTGGACCCACCGTTCTTCCGATACGATTTTTTAAATGTGGTGCGCGGCGTGGAAAAGACGCGCGTAGGACGTATTTGCGGCTTAATATCTTTGGGCTCCTTGGGAGTAGGAAGTCTGTTCATGGCTCTTTGGAAAGGGCTGCATCTCCCCTGTAATCGCCTTCGAGCGGCACGTGGATCGAACCCACGGTTTTCACACTATGATTTTTTTAAATGTGCTGCGCGGCGGAGAAAATGCGCGCGTCGGACGTCATTGCGGCTTAATATCTCTTGTCTCCTTGGGAGTAGAAAGTCTTTTCATGGTTCTTTGGAAAGGGCTGCATCTCCCCTGTAATCGCCTTCGCGCGGCACGCGGATCGGAACCATCGTTATCACGCTACGATTTTTTAATGCCGACAGGGACGGGCCGAAAGCTTGGCAGGTGGCGTTCGTTAGGAAAAGTCATGGACGTGATGCGGACCGAGTTGCAGGCCATTTGGACCTGGCCCGGCCTAGATGTGAGCCTTCAAAGTCAGCGCGTTTGTTTAAACTTTCTCCTCCAATTCGTTGCAATTGTACAAGCGTTTCTCGCTCATCCGACTGGAGCGTAACGCTTTATCTGTTAATATCTCTGGTCTCCTTGGGAGTAGAAAGTCTGTTCATGGCTCTTTGGAAAGGGATGCATCTCCCCTGTAATCGCCTTTAAGCGGCACGCGGATCGGACGCACCGTTCTCACGCTACGATTTTTTAAACGTGGTGCGCGTCGGAGAAAATGCGCGTAATATCTCTTGTCTCCTTGGGAGTAGAAAGTCTGTTCATGGCTCTTTGGAAAGGGCTGTATCTCCCCTGTAATCGCCTTCGAGCGGCACGCGCATCGGAACCATCGTTATCACGCTACGATTTTTTAATGCCGCCAGGGACGGGCCGAAAGCGTGGCAGGTGGCGTTCGTTAGGGACAGTCATGGAGGTGATACACACCGAGTTGCACGCCATTTGGAGTTGGCCCGGCCTAGATGTGAGCGTTCAAAGTCAGCGCGTTTGTTTAAACTTTCTCCTCCAATTCGTTGCAATTGTACAAGCGTTTCTCGTTCATCCGACTGGAGCGTAACGCTTTATATGTTAATATTTCTGGTCTCCTTGGGAGTAGAAAGTCTGTTCATGGCTCTTTTGAAAGGGATGCATCTCCCCTGTAATCGCCTTCGAGCGGCACGCGGATCGAACCCACGTTTTTCACGCTACGATTTTTTTTAAATGTGTTGCGCGGCGGAGAAAAGACGCGCGCCGGACGTATTTGCGGCTTAATATCTCTTGTCTCATTGGGTGTAGAAAGTCTGTTCATGGCTCTTTTGAAAGGGCTGCATCTCCCCTGTAATCGCCTTCGAGCGGCACGCGGATCGAACCCACGGTTTTCACGCTATGATTTTTTTAAATGTGGTGCGCGGCGGAGAAAATGCGCGCGTCGGACGTCATTTCGGCTTAATATCTATTGTCTCCTTGGGAGTAGAAAGTCTTTTCATGGCTCTTTGGAAAGGTTTGCATCTCCCTTGTAATCGCCTTTAAGCGGCACGCGGATTGGACCCACCGTTCTTCCGATACGATTTTTTAAATGTGGTGCGCGGCGTAGAAAAGACGCGCGTAGGACGTATTTGCGGCTTAATATCTTTGGGCTCCTTGGGAGTAGGAAGTCTGTTCATGCCTCTTTGGAAAGGGCTGCATCTCCCCTGTAATCGCCTTCGAGCGGCACGCGGATCGAACCCACGGTTTTCACGCTATGATTTTTTTAAATGTGGTGCGCGGCGGAGGAAATGCGCGCGTCGGACGTCATTTCGGCTTAATATCTCTTGTCTCCTTGGGAGTAGAAAGTCTTTTCATGGCTCTTTGGGAAGGGCTGTATCTCCCCTGTAATCGCCTTCGAGCGGCACGCGCATCGGAACCATCGTTATCACGCTACGATTTTTTAATGCCGCCAGGGACGGGCCGAAAGCGTGGCAGGTGGCGTTCGTTAGGGACAGTCATGGAGGTGATGCGCACCGAGTTGCACGCCATTTGGAGTTGGCCCGGCCTAGATGTGAGCGTTCAAAGTCAGCGCGTTTGTTTAAACTTTCTCCTCCAATTCGTTGCAATTGTACAAGCGTTTCTCGTTCATCCGACTGGAGCGTAACGCTTTATATGTTAATATTTCTGGTCTCCTTGGGAGTAGAAAGTCTGTTCATGGCTCTTTTGAAAGGGATGCATCTCCCCTGTAATCGCCTTCGAGCGGCACGCGGATCGAACCCACGTTTTTCACGCTACGATTTTTTTTAAATGTGTTGCGCGGCGGAGAAAAGACGCGCGCCGGACGTATTTGCGGCTTAATATCTCTTGTCTCATTGGGTGTAGAAAGTCTGTTCATGGCTCTTTGGAAAGGTTTGCATCTCCGTTGTAATCGCCTTTAAGCGGCACGCGGATTGGACCCACCGTTCTTCCGATACGATTTTTTAAATGTGGTGCGCGGCGTAGAAAAGACGCGCGTAGGACGTCATTTCGGCTTAATATCTCTTGTCTCCTTGGGAGTAGAAAGTCTTTTCATGGCTCTTTGGAAAGGGCTGCATCTCCCCTGTAATCGCCTTTAAGCGGCACGCGGATCGAACCCACGGTTTTCACGTTACGATTTTTTTTAAATGTGTTGCGCGGCGGAGAATAGACGCGCGCCGGACGTATTTGCGGCTTGATATCTCTTGTCTCATTGGGAGTAGAAAGTCTGTTCATGGCTCTTTGGAAAGGGCTGCATCTCCCCTGTAATCGCCTTCGAGCGGCACGCGGATCGAACCCACGGTTTTCACGCTATGATTTTTTTAAATGTGTTGCGCGTCGGAGAAAATGCGCGCGTCGGACGTCATTGCGGCTTAATATCTCTTGTCTCCTTGGGAGTAGAAAGTCTTTTCATGGTTCTTTGGAAAGGGCTGTATCTCCCCTGTAATCGCCTTCGAGCGGCACGCGCATCGGAACCATCACGCTACGATTTTTTAAACGTGGTGCGCGTCGGAGAAAATGCGCGTAATATCTCTTGTCTCCTTGGGAGTAGAAAGTCTGTTCATGGCTCTTTGGAAAGGGCTGTATCTCCCCTGTAATCGCCTTCGAGCGGCACGCGCATCGGAACCATCACGCTACGATTTTTTAATGCCGCCAGGGATAGGCCGAAAGCGTGGCAGGTGGCGTTCGTTAGGGACAGTCATGGAGGTGATGCACACCGAGTTGCACGCCATTTGGAGTTGGCCCGGCCTAGATGTGAGCGTTCAAAGTCAGCGCGTTTGTTTAAACTTTCTCCTCCAATTCGTTGCAGTTGTACAAGCGTTTCTCGTTCATCCGACTGGAGCGTAACGCTTTATATGTTAATATTTCTGGTCTCCTTGGGAGTAGAAAGTATGTTCATGGCTCTTTTGAAAGGGATGCATCTCCCCTGTAATCGCCTTCGAGCGGCACGCGGATCGAACCCACGTTTTTCACGCTACGATTTTTTTTAAATGTGTTGCGCGGCGGAGAAAAGACGCGCGCCGGACGTATTTGCGGCTTAATATCTCTTGTCTCATTGGGTGTAGAAAGTCTGTTCATGGCTCTTTGGAAAGGGCTGCATCTCCCCTGTAATCGCCTTCGAGCGGCACGCGGATCGAACCCACGGTTTTCACGCTATGATTTTTTTAAATGTGGTGCGCGGCGGAGGAAATGCGCACGTCGGACGTCATTTCGGCTTAATATCTCTTGTCTCCTTGGGAGTAGAAAGTCTTTTCATGGCTCTTTGGAAAGGGCTGCATCTCCTCTGTAATCGCCTTCGAGCGGCACGCGGATCGAACCCACGGTTTTCACGCTATGATTTTTTTAAATGTGGTGCGCGACGGAGAAAATGCGCGCGTCGGACTTCATTTCGGCTTAATATCTATTGTCTCCTTGGGAGTAGAAAGTCTTTTCATGGCTCTTTGGAAAGGTTTGCATCTCCCTTGTAATCGCCTTTAAGCGGCACGCGGATTGGACCCACCGTTCTTCCGATACGATTTTTTAAATGTGGTGCGCGGCGTGGAAAAGACGCGCGTAGGACGTATTTGCGGCTTAATATCTTTGGGCTCCTTGGGAGTAGGAAGTCTGTTCATGGCTCTTTGGAAAGGGCTGCATCTCCCCTGTAATCGCCTTCGAGCGGCACGTGGATCGAACCCACGGTTTTCACACTATGATTTTTTTAAATGTGCTGCGCGGCGGAGAAAATGCGCGCGTCGGACGTCATTGCGGCTTAATATCTCTTGTCTCCTTGGGAGTAGAAAGTCTTTTCATGGTTCTTTGGAAAGGGCTGCATCTCCCCTGTAATCGCCTTCGCGCGGCACGCGGATCGGAACCATCGTTATCACGCTACGATTTTTTAATGCCGACAGGGACGGGCCGAAAGCTTGGCAGGTGGCGTTCGTTAGGAAAAGTCATGGACGTGATGCGGACCGAGTTGCAGGCCATTTGGACCTGGCCCGGCCTAGATGTGAGCCTTCAAAGTCAGCGCGTTTGTTTAAACTTTCTCCTCCAATTCGTTGCAATTGTACAAGCGTTTCTCGCTCATCCGACTGGAGCGTAACGCTTTATCTGTTAATATCTCTGGTCTCCTTGGGAGTAGAAAGTCTGTTCATGGCTCTTTGGAAAGGGATGCATCTCCCCTGTAATCGCCTTTAAGCGGCACGCGGATCGGACGCACCGTTCTCACGCTACGATTTTTTAAACGTGGTGCGCGTCGGAGAAAATGCGCGTAATATCTCTTGTCTCCTTGGGAGTAGAAAGTCTGTTCATGGCTCTTTGGAAAGGGCTGTATCTCCCCTGTAATCGCCTTCGAGCGGCACGCGCATCGGAACCATCGTTATCACGCTACGATTTTTTAATGCCGCCAGGGACGGGCCGAAAGCGTGGCAGGTGGCGTTCGTTAGGGACAGTCATGGAGGTGATACACACCGAGTTGCACGCCATTTGGAGTTGGCCCGGCCTAGATGTGAGCGTTCAAAGTCAGCGCGTTTGTTTAAACTTTCTCCTCCAATTCGTTGCAATTGTACAAGCGTTTCTCGTTCATCCGACTGGAGCGTAACGCTTTATATGTTAATATTTCTGGTCTCCTTGGGAGTAGAAAGTCTGTTCATGGCTCTTTGGAAAGGGATGCATCTCCCCTGTAATCGCCTTCGAGCGGCACGCGGATCGAACCCACGTTTTTCACGCTACGATTTTTTTTAAATGTGTTGCGCGGCGGAGAAAAGACGCGCGCCGGACGTATTTGCGGCTTAATATCTCTTGTCTCATTGGGTGTAGAAAGTCTGTTCATGGCTCTTTGGAAAGGGCTGCATCTCCCCTGTAATCGCCTTCGAGCGGCACGCGGATCGAACCCACGGTTTTCACGCTATGATTTTTTTAAATGTGGTGCGCGGCGGAGAAAATGCGCGCGTCGGACGTCATTTCGGCTTAATATCTATTGTCTCCTTGGGAGTAGAAAGTCTTTTCATGGCTCTTTGGAAAGGTTTGCATCTCCCTTGTAATCGCCTTTAAGCGGCACGCGGATTGGACCCACCGTTCTTCCGATACGATTTTTTAAATGTGGTGCGCGGCGTAGAAAAGACGCGCGTAGGACGTATTTGCGGCTTAATATCTTTGGGCTCCTTGGGAGTAGGAAGTCTGTTCATGCCTCTTTGGAAAGGGCTGCATCTCCCCTGTAATCGCCTTCGAGCGGCACGCGGATCGAACCCACGGTTTTCACGCTATGATTTTTTTAAATGTGGTGCGCGGCGGAGGAAATGCGCGCGTCGGACGTCATTTCGGCTTAATATCTCTTGTCTCCTTGGGAGTAGAAAGTCTTTTCATGGCTCTTTGGAAAGGGCTGCATCTCCCCTGTAATCGCCTTTAAGCGGCACGCGGATCGAACCCACGGTTTTCACGCTACGATTTTTTTTAAATGTGTTGCGCGGCGGAGAATAGACGCGCGCCGGACGTATTTGCGGCTTGATATCTCTTGTCTCATTGGGAGTAGAAAGTCTGTTCATGGCTCTTTGGAAAGGGCTGCATCTCCCCTGTAATCGTCTTCGAGCGGCACGCGGATCGAACCCACGGTTTTCACGCTACGATTTTTTTTAAATGTGTTGCGCGGCGGAGAAAAGACGCGCGCCGGACGTATTTGCGGCTTAATATCTCTTGTCTCATTGGGTGTAGAAAGTCTGTTCATGGCTCTTTGGAAAGGGCTGCATCTCCCCTGTAATCGCCTTCGAGCGGCACGCGGATCGAACCCACGGTTTTGACGCTATGATTTTTTTAAATGTGTTGCGCGTCGGAGAAAATGCGCGCGTCGGACGTCATTGCGGCTTAATATCTCTTGTCTCCTTGGGAGTAGGAAGTCTGTTCATGCCTTTTTGGAAAGGGCTCCATCTCCCCTGTAATCGCCTTGAAGCGGCACGCGGATCGGACCCACCGTTCTCACGCTACGATTTTTTAAACGTGGTGCGCGTCCGAGAAAATGCGCGTAATATCTCTTGTCTCCTTGGGAGTAGAAAGTCTGTTCATGTCTCTTTGGAAAGGGCTGTATCTCCCCTGTAATCGCCTTCGAGTGGCACGCGCATCGGAACCATCGTTATCACGCTACGATTTTTTAATGCCGCCAGGGATAGGCCGAAAGCGTGGCAGGTGGCGTTCGTTAGGGACAGTCATGGAGGTGATGCACACCGAGTTGCACGCCATTTGGAGTTGGCCCGGCCTAGATGTGAGCGTTCAAAATCAGCGCGTTTGTTTAAACTTTCTCCTCCAATTCGTTGCAATTGTACAAGCGTTTCTCGTTCATCCGACTGGAGCGTAACGCTTTATATGTTAATATTTCTGGTCTCCTTGGGAGTAGAAAGTCTGTTCATGGCTCTTTTGAAAGGGATGCATCTCCCCTGTAATCGCCTTCGAGCGGCACGCGGATCGAACCCACGTTTTTCACGCTACGATTTTTTTTAAATGTGTTGCGCGGCGGAGAAAAGACGCGCGCCGGACGTATTTGCGGCTTAATATCTCTTGTCTCATTGGGTGTAGAAAGTCTGTTCATGGCTCTTTGGAAAGGGCTGCATCTCCCCTGTAATCGCCTTCGAGCGGCACGCGGATCGAACCCACGGTTTTCACTCTATGATTTTTTTAAATGTGGTGCGCGGCGGAGGAAATGCGCGCGTCGGACGTCATTTCGGCTTAATATCTCTTGTCTCCTTGGGAGTAGAAAGTCTTTTCATGGCTCTTTGGAAAGGGCTGCATCTCCGCTGTAATCGCCTTCGAGCGGCACGCGGATCGAACCCACGGTTTTCACTCTATGATTTTTTTAAATGTGGTGCGCGGCGGAGGAAATGCGCGCGTCGGACGTCATTTCGGCTTAATATCTCTTGTCTCCTTGGGAGTAGAAAGTCTTTTCATGGCTCTTTGGAAAGGGCTGCATCTCCGCTGTAATCGCCTTCGAGCGGCACGCGGATCGAACCCACGGTTTTCACGCTATGATTTTTTAAAATGTGGTGCGCGGCGGAGGAAATGCGCGCGTCGGATGTCATTTCGGCTTAATATCTCTTGTCTCCTTGGGAGTAGAAAGTCTTTTCATGGCTCTTTGGAAAGGGCTGCATCTCCCATGTAATCGCCTTTAAGCGGCACGCGGATCGAACCCACGGTTTTCACGCTACGATTTTTTTATATGTGTTGCGCGGCGGAGAATAGACGCGCGCCGGACGTATTTGCGGCTTGATATCTCTTGTCTCATTGGGAGTAGGAAGTCTGTTCATGGCTCTTTGGAAAGGGCTGCATCTCCCCTGTAATCGCCTTCGAGCGGCACGCGGATCGAACCCACGGTTTTCACTCTATGATTTTTTTAAATGTGGTGCGCGGCGGAGGAAATGCGCGCGTCGGACGTCATTTCGGCTTAATATCTCTTGTCTCCTTGGGAGTAGAAAGTCTTTTCATGGCTCTTTGGAAAGGGCTGCATCTCCGCTGTAATCGCCTTCGAGCGGCACGCGGATCGAACCCACGGTTTTCACGCTATGATTTTTTTAAATGTGTTGCGCGTCGGAGAAAATGCGCGCGTCGGACGTCATTGCGGCTTAATATCTCTTGTCTCCTTGGGAGTAGAAAGTCTTTTCATGGCTCTTTGGAAAGGTTTGCATCTCCCCTGTAATCGCCTTTAAGCGGCACGCGGATCGGACCCACCGTTCTTACGCTACGATTTTTTAAATGTGGTGCGCGGCGTAGAAAAGACGCGCGTAGGACCTATTTGCGGCTTAATATCTTTGGGCTCCTTGGGAGTAGAAAGTCTGTTCATGGCTCTTTGGAAAGGGCTGCATCTCCCCTGTAATCGCCTTCGCGCGGCACGCGGATCGGAACCATCGTTATCACGCTACGATTTTTTAATGCCGACAGGGACGGGCCGAAAGCTTGGCAGGTGGCGTTCGTTAGGAAAAGTCATGGACGTGATGCGGACCGAGTTGCAGGCCATTTGGAGTTGGCCCGGCCTAGATGTGAGCCTTCAAAGTCAGCGCGTTTGTTTAAACTTTCTCCTCCAATTCGTTGCAATTGTACAAGCGTTTCTCGTTCATCCGACTGGAGCGTAACGCTTTATATGTTAATATTTCTGGTCTCCTTGGGAGTAGAAAGTCTTTTCATGGCTCTTTTGAAAGGGATGCATCTCCCCTGTAATCACCTTCGAGCGGCACGCGGATCGAACCCACGTTTTTCACGCTACGATTTTTTTTAAATGTGTTGCGCGGCGGAGAAAAGACGCGCGCCGGACGTATTTGCGGCTTAATATCTCTTGTCTCATTGGGTGTAGAAAGTCTGTTCATGGCTCTTTGGAAAGGGCTGCATCTCCCCTGTAATCGCCTTCGAGCGGCACGCGGATCGAACCCACGGTTTTCAAGCTATGATTTTTTTAAATGTGGTGCGCGGCGGAGGAAATGCGCGCGTCGGACGTCATTTCGGCTTAATATCTATTGTCTCCTTGGGAGTAGAAAGTCTTTTCATGGCTCTTTGGAAAGGTTTGCATCTCCCTTGTAATCGCCTTTAAGCGGCACGCGGATTGGACCCACCGTTCTTCCGATACGATTTTTTAAATGTGGTGCGCGGCGTAGAAAAGGCGCGTAGGACGTATTTGCGGCTTAATATCTTTGGGCTCCTTGGGAGTAGGAAGTCTGTTCATGCCTCTTTGGAAAGGGCTGCATCTCCCCTGTAATCGCCTTCGAGCGGCACGCGGATCGAACCCACGGTTTTCACGCTATGATTTTTTTAAATGTGCTGCGCGGCGGAGAAAATGCGCGCGTCGGATGTCATTGCGGCTTAATATCTCGTTTCCTTGGGAGTAGAAAGTATTTTCATGGTTCTTTGGAAAGGGTTGCATCTCCCCTGTAATCGCCTTTAAGCGGCACGCGGATCGGACCCATCGTTCTCACGCTAGGATTTTTTA
This sequence comes from Electrophorus electricus, assembly GCF_041902795.1. Taxonomy (NCBI): domain Eukaryota; kingdom Metazoa; phylum Chordata; class Actinopteri; order Gymnotiformes; family Gymnotidae; genus Electrophorus; species Electrophorus electricus. Next base: position 267,635 of record NC_137505.1, on the reverse strand, counting down.
AAATCCGCCAGGGACGGAACGAACGCTTGGCAGGTGGCGTTCGTGACGGACAGTCAAGCAGTTAATGCGCACCGAGCTGCAGGCCATTTGGACCTGGCCCAGCCTAGATGTGAGTATTCAAAGTCAGCACGTTTGTTTCAAAGTTCTCCACCAATTCGTTGTAATTGCGTGTGTGCGCGTGAACACCAGGTTTGTGGAGGAGTTCGTCCTTGGACTGTACAAGGGGAGACAGTGTGTGGCCTGGCTGCGTGAGGTTGCAGTTTGCTGGGCATGAGAGATTGGCATGTGGTGCCCTGGAGGTGTGGTTGTTCCAGGACGGGCAAGGTGGGGTAGTGTGGCTGGGTGACGGTGCGCTTCACTGGGGATGTGGTTGTGAGTTGCAGGCCCATTCCTTTGAATGACAGAAAGGATCTGATTTGTTTCCAGGTTTAAACGTACTTTGCTGGGTATGACTGTGACCTCTTGGGCCAGGAAGTCTGTTTCTAGTTTTATTTAAACGGTCAAACTGCGTGAAGTGTGCCCAGGCCCAGAGCTACTTTGCTGGGCATGGCTGTGTGACCTCTTGGGCCTGGAAGTCTGGTTGTAGTATGATTTTAAAGGGTCAAATGCTCTCCATTGTGTGTCCAGGTTTAAGGCTACTTTGCTGGGCATGTGATTTGGACCCATCGGGTACGGAAGCCTTTCCGTCACGTGCTCGTTTTCCACGCCTTCAGCGCAGGTAGCCTGCGAATTTAAAACCGACGTGCATTTTATTCTTTTCCCCTTTTATCCTTTCATATCTCTCCGCTACCTTGGAGAAGAGAGACGCACGCGGGTAAATAAAATGTAAATATCTCTAAATATCTGTATAATATGTAAATAAAAGGAAGATGTGGTTGTGTAGTGTAGTCGTTTGATTATAAATAATCTCATAATAATTTTATCCACAAATTCTTATACATTTATACATGTTTATCTCTCTCTTGTGTGTGTGTGTGTGTGTGGTTCTGTGTCACTAGTGGGGCCTGTGGCCCGATTGGAGTGTTTGCGGTGTGAGAAGGAGGAGTTGGAGAACAGTTTGTTGGAGCAGCTGAAGGAGTTGAGGTTGCAGAAGCAGAAGGAGCTGCAGGTTCTTCAGGAGATGCTGAAACACAAGCAGCAGGAGGAGACAGAGCTCCTGCAGAAACAGCAGGAGGAGGAGGAGCATAACAGGTCCATCAAGAGTAAGTACTATGGAAATGCAATAATACTAACATAACTAATAATGAATGTTAGCCTTTAGGCTCCAATAAAAGTGATACTAATATATGTATAGTACTATATATATTATATTTTATATATTCAGTAGTAATTATGTAGTATATACAATCTATGTTATATCCAGCAGTAATGATACTTGCTCTGGCAGATATGAAAATGGCCTGTGAACAGGAGAAGAAATCTCTGGAGGAAGAACTTGAGAAGCTCAGACTGTCACTGCAGGTAGAGATCCCTTATAGTGTCAGTACACATCCACCAGTAGCTCCACCTTTCACTTATAACGTCAGTACACATTCAGTACACATTCCCACCTTTCCATTGTACTGGCTGTAGTGATGATTCGTGTGTGTGTTATACCAGCCCATAGAGGAGGACATTATGAGTCTGAAAGTGGCGCTGGAGATGAAGAACCAGGAGATCAAAGATCAGCACGATCTTTTGGTCAAACTATATACTCTGTATGTATACTATATACTCTGTATGTAGTACCTGGTTTAACACTATATCCTCTGTATATATACTATATACTGTTTATGTAGTACCTGGTTTAACACTATACCCTCAGCTTACTCTAGTCTGCAGATGTGAAGAAATTAAACAGAATGTGTATCTGTGTATATGTGCGCACCTGTATGTGTCTGGTTGTAGTATTATTTAAAGGGTCAAACTGCGTGAAGTGTGCCCAGGCCCAGAGCTACTTTGATGGGCATGATTCTGTGACCTCTTGGGCCTTGAAATGTGGTGCTTTGAATGATTTAAAGAGTGAAACGGTCTGAAGTGTGCCCACGTTTAAAGCAACCTTGCTGGGCATGACTGTGTGACCTCTTGGGCCAGGAAGTCTGTTTCTAGTTTTATTTAAACGGTCAAACTGCGTGAAGTGTGCCCAGGCCCAGAGCTACTTTGCTGGGCATGACTGTGTGACCTCTTGGGCCTGGAAGTCTGGTTGTAGTATGATTTTAAAGGGTCAAATGGTCTCCATTGTGTGTCCAGGTTTAAGGCTACTTTGCTGGGCATGTGATTTGGACCCATCGGGTACGGAAGCCTTTCCGTCACGTGCTCGTTTTCCACGCCTTCAGCGCAGGTAGCCTGCGAATTTAAAACCGACGTGCATTTTATTCTTTTCCCCTTTTATCCCTTCATATCTCTCCGCTACCTTGGAGAAGAGAGACGCACGCGGGTAAATAAAACGTAAATATCTCTAAATATCTGTATAATATGTAAATAAAAGGAAGAAGTGGTTGTGTAGTGTAGTCGTTTCATTATAAATAATCTCATAATAATTTTATCCACAAATTCTTATACATTTATACATGTTTATCTCTGTGTGTGTGTGTGTGTGTGTGTGTGTGTGTGTGTGTGTGTGTGTGGTTCTGTGTCACTAGTGGGGCCTGTGGCCCGATTGGAGTGTTTGCGGTGTGAGAAGGAGGAGTTGGAGAACAGTTTGTTGGAGCAGCTGAAGGAGTTGAGGTTGCAGAAGCAGAAGGAGCTGCAGGTTCTTCAGGAGATGCTGAAACACAAGCAGCAGGAGGAGACAGAGCTCCTGCAGAAACAGCAGGAGGAGGAGGAGCATAACAGGTCCATCAAGAGTAAGTACTATGGAAATGCAATAATACTAACATAACTAATAATGAATGCTAGCCTTTAGGCTCCAATAAAAGTGATACTAATATATGTATAGTACTATATATATTATATTTTATATATTCAGTAGTAATTATGTAGTATATACAATCTATTTTATATCCAGCAGTAATGATACTTGCTCTGGCAGATATGAAAATGGCCTGTGAACAGGAGAAGAAATCTCTGGAGGAAGAACTTGAGAAGCTCAGACTGTCACTGCAGGTAGAGATCCCTTATAGTGTCAGTACACATCCACCAGTACCTCCACCTTTCACTTATAACGTCAGTACACATTCAGTACACATTCCCACCTTTCCATTGTACTGGCTGTAGTGATGATTCGTATGTGTGGGTTATACCAGCCCATAGAGGAGGACATTATGAGTCTGAAAGTGGCGCTGGAGATGAAGAACCAGGAGATCAAAGATCAGCACGATCTTTTGGTCAAACTATATACTCTGTATGTATACTATATACTCTGTATGTAGTACCTGGTTTAACACTATATCCTCTTTATATATACTATATACTGTTTATGTAGCTCCTGGTTTAACACTATACCCTCAGCTTACTCTAGTCTGCAGATGTGAAGAAATTAAACAGAATGTGTATCTGTGTATATGTGCGCACCTGTATGTGTCTGGTTGTAGTATTATTTAAAGGGTCAAACTCCGTAAAGTGTGCCCAGGCCCAGAGCTACTTTGATGGGCATGATTCTGTGACCTCTTGGGCCTTGAAATGTGGTGCTTTGAATGATTTAAAGAGTGAAACGGTCTGAAGTGTGCCCACGTTTAAAGCAACCTTGCTGGGCATGACTGTGTGACCTCTTGGGCCAGGAAGTCTGTTTCTAGTTTTATTTAAACGGTCAAACTGCGTGAAGTGTGCCCAGGCCCAGAGCTACTTTGCTGGGCATGACTGTGTGACCTCTTGGGCCTGGAAGTCTGGTTGTAGTATGATTTTAAAGGGTCAAATGCTCTCCATTGTGTGTCCAGGTTTAAGGCTACTTTGCTGGGCATGTGATTTGGACCCATCGGGTACGGAAGCCTTTCCGTCACGTGCTCGTTTTCCACGCCTTCAGCGCAGGTAGCCTGCGAATTTAAAACCGACGTGCATTTTATTCTTTTCCCCTTTTATCCTTTCATATCTCTCCGCTACCTTGGAGAAGAGAGACGCACGCGGGTAAATAAAATGTAAATATCTCTAAATATCTGTATAATATGTAAATAAAAGGAAGATGTGGTTGTGTAGTGTAGTCGTTTGATTATAAATAATCTCATAATAATTTTATCCACAAATTCTTATACATTTATACATGTTTATCTCTCTCTGTGTGTGTGTGTGTGTGTGTGTCTGTGTGTGTGTGTGTGTGGTTCTGTGTCACTAGTGGGGCCTGTGGCCCGATTGGAGTGTTTGCGGTGTGAGAAGGAGGAGTTGGAGAACAGTTTGTTGGAGCAGCTGAAGGAGTTGAGGTTGCAGAAGCAGAAGGAGCTGCAGGTTCTTCAGGAGATGCTGAAACACAAGCAGCATGAGGAGACAGAGCTCCTGCAGAAACAGCAGGAGGAGGAGGAGCATAACAGGTCCATCAAGAGTAAGTACTATGGAAATGCAATAATACTAACATAACTAATAATGAATGCTAGCCTTTAGGCTCCAATAAAAGTGATACTAATATATGTATAGTACTATATATATTATATTTTATATATTCAGTAGTAATTATGTAGTATATACAATCTATGTTATATCCAGCAGTAATGATACTTGCTCTGGCAGATATGAAAATGGCCTGTGAACAGGAGAAGAAATCTCTGGAGGAAGAACTTGAGAAGCTCAGACTGTCACTGCAGGTAGAGATCCCTTATAGTGTCAGTACACATCCACCAGTACCTCCACCTTTCACTTATAACGTCAGTACACATTCAGTACACATTCCCACCTTTCCATTGTACTGGCTGTAGTGATGATTCGTATGTGTGGGTTATACCAGCCCATAGAGGAGGACATTATGAGTCTGAAAGTGGCGCTGGAGATGAAAAACCAGGAGATCAAAGATCAGCACGATCTTTTGGTCAAACTATATACTCTGTATGTATACTATATACTCTGTATGTAGTACCTGGTTTAACACTATATCCTCTTTATATATACTATATACTGTTTATGTAGCTCCTGGTTTAACACTATACCCTCAGCTTACTCTAGTCTGCAGATGTGAAGAAATTAAACAGAATGTGTATCTGTGTATATGTGCGCACCTGTATGTGTCTGGTTGTAGTATTATTTAAAGGGTCAAACTCCGTAAAGTGTGCCCAGGCCCAGAGCTACTTTGATGGGCATGATTCTGTGACCTCTTGGGCCTTGAAATGTGGTGCTTTGAATGATTTAAAGAGTGAAACGGTCTGAAGTGTGCCCACGTTTAAAGCAACCTTGCTGGGCATGACTATGTGACCTCTTGGGCCAGGAAGTCTGTTTCTAGTTTTATTTAAACGGTCAAACTGCGTGAAGTGTGCCCAGGCCCAGAGCTACTTTGCTGGGCATGACTGTGTGACCTCTTGGGCCTGGAAGTCTGGTTGTAGTATGATTTTAAAGGGTCAAATGCTCTCCATTGTGTGTCCAGGTTTAAGGCTACTTTGCTGGGCATGTGATTTGGACCCATCGGGTACGGAAGCCTTTCCGTCACGTGCTCGTTTTCCACGCCTTCAGCGCAGGTAGCCTGCGAATTTAAAACCGACGTGCATTTTATTCTTTTCCCCTTTTATCCTTTCATATCTCTCCGCTACCTTGGAGAAGAGAGACGCACGCGGGTAAATAAAATGTAAATATCTCTAAATATCTGTATAATATGTAAATAAAAGGAAGATGTGGTTGTGTAGTGTAGTCGTTTGATTATAAATAATCTCATAATAATTTTATCCACAAATTCTTATACATTTATACATGTTTATCTCTCTCTGTGTGTGTGTGTGTGTGTGTGTGTGTGTGTCTGTGTGTGTGTGTGTGTGGTTCTGTGTCACTAGTGGGGCCTGTGGCCTGATTGGAGTGTTTGCGGTGTGAGAAGGAGGAGTTGGAGAACAGTTTGTTTGAGCAGCTGAAGGAGTTGAGGTTGCAGAAGCAGAAGGAGCTGCAGGTTCTTCAGGAGATGCTGAAACACAAGCAGCAGGAGGAGACAGAGCTCCTGCAGAAATAGCAGGAGTAGGAGGAGCATAACAGGTCCATCAAGAGTAAGTACTATGGAAATGCAATAATACTAACATAACTAATAATGAATGTTAGCCTTTAGGCTCCAATAAAAGTGACACTAATATATGTATAGTACTATATATATTATATTTTATATATTCAGCAGTAATTATGTAGTATATACAATCTGTGTTATGTCCAGCAGTAATGATACTTGCTCTGGCAGATATGAAAATGGCCTGTGAACAGGAGAAGAAATCTCTGGAGGAAGAACTTGAGAAGCTCAAACTGTCACTGCAGGTAGAGATCCCTTATAGTGTCAGTACACATCCACCAGTACCACCACCTCTCACTTATAACGTCAGTACACATTCAGTACACATTCCCACCTTTCCATTGTACTGGCTGTAGTGATGATTCGTGTCTGTGTTATACCAGCCCATAGAGGAGGACATTATGAGTCTGAAAGTGGCGCTGGAGATGAAGAACCAGGAGATCAAAGATCAGCACGATCTTTTGGTCAAACTATATACTCTGTATGTATACTATATCGAACCCACGGTTTTCACGCTACGATTTTTTTAAATGTGGTGAGCTGCGGAGAAAAGACGCGGTCCGGACGTATTTGTGGCTTAATATCTCTTGTCTCCTTGGGAGTAGGAAGTCTGTTCATGGCTCTTTGGAAAGGGCTGCCTCTCCCCTCTAATCGCCTTCGAGCTTCAAGCGGATTGGACCCACGGTTATCACGCTACGATTTTTTAAAGCCGCCAGGGACGGGCCGAAAGCGTGGCAGGTGGCGTTCGTTAGGGACAGTCATGGAGGTGATGCGCACCGAGTTGCACGCCATTTGGACTTGGCCAGACCTAGATGTGAGCGTTCAAAGTCAGCGCGTTTGTTTAAACTTTCTCCTCCAATTCGTTGCAACTGCTCAAGCGTTTCTCGCTCATCCGACTGGAGCGTAACGCTTTATATGTTAATATCTCTTGTCTCCTTGGGAGTAGGAAGTCTGTTCATGGATCTTTGGAAAGGGCTGCCTCTCCCCTGTAATCGCCTTCGAGCGGCACGCGGATCGAACCCACTGTTTTCACGCTATGATTTTTTTTAAATGTGGTGCGCGGCGGAGAAAATGCGCGCGTCGGACGTCATTTCGGCTTAATATCTCTTGTCTCCTTGGGAGTAGAAAGTCTTTTCATGGCTCTTTGGAAAGGGCTGCATCTCCCCTGTAATCGCCTTTAAGCGGCACGCGGATCGGACCCACCGTTCTCACGCTAAGATTTTTTAAATGTGGTGCGCGGCGGAGAAAATGCGCGTGTCGGACATCATTGCTGCTTAATATCTCTTGTCTCCTTGGGAGTAGGAAGTCTGTTCATGGCTCTTTGGAAAGGGCTGCATCTCCCCTGTAATCGCCTTCGAGCGGCACGCGGATCGAACCCACGGTTTTCACGCTATGATTTTTTTAAATGTGGTGCGCGGCGGAGAAAATGCGCGCGTCGGACGTCATTGCGGCTTAATATCTCTTGTCTCCTTGGGAATAGAAAGTCTTTTCATGGCTCTTTGGAAAGGGTTGCATCTCCCCTGTAATCGCCTTTAAGCGGCATGCGGATCGGACCCACCGTTCTCACGCTACGATTTTTTAAATGTGGTGTGCGGCGGAGAAAATGCGCGCGTCGGATATCATTGCGGCTTAATATCTCTTGTCTCCTTGTGAGTAGAAAGTCTGTTCATGGCTCTTTGGAAAGGGCTGCATCTCCCCTGTAATCGCCTTCGCGCGGCACGCGCATCGGAACCATCGTTATCACGCTACGATTTTTTAATGCCGCCAGGGACGGGCCGAAAGCGTGGCAGGTGGCGTTCGTTAGGGACCGTCATGGAGGTGATGCGCACCGAGTTGCAGGCCATTTGGACCTGGCCCGGCCTAGATGTGAGCGTTCAAAGTCAGCGCGTTTGTTTAAACTTTCTCCTCCAATTCGTTGCAACTGCTCAAGCGTTTCTCGCTCATCCGACTGGAGCGTAACGCTTTATATGTTAATATCTCTTGTCTCCTTGGGAGTAGGAAGTCTGTTCATGGATCTTTGGAAAGGGCTGCATCTCCCCTGTAATCGCCTTCGAGCGGCACGCGGATCGAACCCACTTTTTTCACGCTACGATTTTTTTTAAATGTGTTGCGCGGCGGAGAAAAGACGCGCGCCGGACGTATTTGCGGCTTAATATCTTTGGGCTCCTTGGGAGTAGGAAGTCTGTTCATGCCTCTTTGGAAAGGGCTGCATCTCCCCTGTAATCGCCTTCGAGCGGCACGCGGATCGAACCCACTTTTTTCACGCTACGATTTTTTTTAAATGTGTTGCGCGGCGGAGAAAAGACGCGCGCCGGACGTATTTGCGGCTTAATATCTCTTGTCTCATTGGGTGTAGAAAGTCTGTTCATGGCTCTTTGGAAAGGGCTGCATCTCCCCTGTAATCGCCTTCGAGCGGCACGCGGATCGAACCCACGGTTTTCACGCTATGATTTTTTTAAATGTGGTGCGCGGCGGAGGAAATGCGCGCGTCGGACGTCATTTCGGCTTAATATCTCTTGTCTCCTTGGGAGTAGAAAGTCTTTTCATGGCTCTTTGGAAAGGGCTGCATCTCCGCTGTAATCGCCTTCGAGCGGCACGCGGATCGAACCCACGGTTTTCACGCTATGATTTTTTTAAATGTGGTGCGCGGCGGAGGAAATGCGCGCGTCGGACGTCATTTCGGCTTAATATCTCTTGTCTCCTTGGGAGTAGAAAGTCTTTTCATGGCTCTTTGGAAAGGGCTGCATCTCCCCTGTAATCGCCTTTAAGCGGCACGCGGATCGGACCCACCGTTCTTACGATACGATTTTTTAAATTTGGTGCGCGGCGTAGAAAAGACGCGCGTAGGACGTATTTGCGGCTTAATATCTTTGGGCTCCTTGGGAGTAGGAAGTCTGTTCATGCCTTTTTGGAAAGGGCTCCATCTCCCCTGTAATCGCCTTCGAGCGGCACGCGGATCGAACCCACGGTTTTCACGCTATGATTTTTTTAAATGTGCTGCGGCGGAGAAAATGCGCGCGTCGGACGTCATTGCGGCTTAATATCTCTTGTCTCCTTGGGAGTAGAAAGTGTTTTCATGGTTCTTTGGAAAGGGTTGCATCTCCCCTGTAATCGCCTTTAAGCGGCACGCGGATCGGACCCACCGTTCTTACGCTACGATTTTTTAAATGTGGTGCGAGGCGTAGAAAAGACGCGCGTAGGACTTATTTGCGGCTTAATATCTTTGGGCTCCTTGGGAGTAGAAAGTCTGTTCATGGCTCTTTGGAAAGGGCTGCATCTCCCCTGTAATCGCCTTCGCGCGGCACGCGGATCGGAACCATCGTTATCACGCTACGATTTTTTAATGCCGACAGGGACGGGCCGAAAGCTTGGCAGGTGGCGTTCGTTAGGAAAAGTCATGGACGTGATGCGGACCGAGTTGTAGGCCATTTGGACCTGGCCCGGCCTAGATGTGAGCCTTCAAAGTCAGCGCGTTTGTTTAAACTTTCTCCTCCAATTCGTTGCAATTGTACAAGCGTTTCTCGCTCATCCGACTGGAGCGTAACGCTTTATCTGTTAATATCTCTGGTCTCCTTGGGAGTAGAAAGTCTGTTCATGGCTCTTTGGAAAGGGATGCATCTCCCCTGTAATCGCCTTTAAGCGGCACGCGGATCGGACCCACCGTTCTCACGCTACGATTTTTTAAACGTGGTGCGCGTCGGAGAAAATGCGCGTAATATCTCTTGTCTCCTTGGGAGTAGAAAGTCTGTTCATGGCTCTTTGGAAAGGGCTGTATCTCCCCTGTAATCGCCTTCGAGCGGCACGCGGATCGAACCCACGGTTTTCACGCTATGATTTTTTTAAATGTGGTGCGCGGCGGAGGAAATGCGCGCGTCGGACGTCATTTCGGCTTAATATCTCTTGTCTCCTTGGGAGTAGAAAGTCTTTTCATGGCTCTTTGGAAAGGGCTGCATCTCCCCTGTAATCGCCTTTAAGCGGCACGCGGATCGGACCCACCGTTCTTACGCTACGATTTTTTAAATGTGGTGCGCGGCGTAGAAAAGACGCGCGTAGGACGTATTTGCGGCTTAATATCTTTGGGCTCCTTGGGAGTAGAAAGTCTGTTCATGGCTCTTTGGAAAGCGCTGCATCTCCCCTGTAATCTCCTTCGAGCGGCACGCGGATCGGACCCACCGTTCTCACGCTACGATTTTTTAAACGTGGTGCGCGTCGGAGAAAATGCGCGTAATATCTCTTGTCTCCTTGGGAGTAGAAAGTCTGTTCATGGCTCTTTGGAAAGGGCTGTATCTCCCCTGTAATCGCCTTCGAGCGGCACGCGCATCGGAACCATCGTTATCACGCTACGATTTTTTAATGCCGCCAGGGACTGGCCGAAAGCGTGGCAGGTGGCGTTCGTTAGCGACAGTCATGGAGGTGATGCGCACCGAGTTGCACGCCATTTGGAGTTGGCCCGGCCTAGATGTGAGCGTTCAAAGTCAGCGCGTTTGTTTAAACTTTCTCCTCCAATTCGTTGCAATTGTACAAGCGTTTCTCGTTCATCCGACTGGAGCGTAACGCTTTATATGTTAATATTTCTGGTCTCCTTGGGAGTAGAAAGTCTGTTCATGGCTCTTTTGAAAGGGATGCATCTCCCCTGTAATCGCCTTCGAGCGGCACGCGGATCGAACCCACGTTTTTCACGCTACGATTTTTTTTAAATGTGTTGCGCGGCGGAGAAAAGACGCGCGCCGGACGTATTTGCTGCTTAATATCTCTTGTCTCATTGGGTGTAGAAAGTCTGTTCATGGCTCTTTGGAAAGGGCTGCATCTCCCCTGTAATCGCCTTCGAGCGGCACGCGGATCGAACCCACGGTTTTCACGCTATGATTTTTTAAAATGTGGTGCGCGGCGGAGAAAATGCGCGCGTCGGACGTCATTTCGGCTTAATATCTCTTGTCTCCTTGGGAGTAGAAAGTCTTTTCATGGCTCTTTGGAAAGGTTTGCATCTCCCTTGTAATCGCCTTTAAGCGGCACGCGGATCGGACCCACCGTTCTTCCGATACGATTTTTTAAATGTGGTGCGCGGCGTAGAAAAGACGCGCGTAGGACGTATTTGCGGCTTAATATCTTTGGGCTACTTGGGAGTAGGAAGTCTGTTCATGCCTCTTTGGAAAGGGCTGCATCTACCCTGTAATCGCCTTCGAGCGGCACGCGGATCGAACCCACGGTTTTCACGCTATGATTTTTTTAAATGTGGTGCGCGGCGGAGGAAATGCGCGCGTCGGACGTCATTTCGGCTTAATATCTCTTGTCTCCTTGGGAGTAGAAAGTCTTTTCATGGCTCTTTGGAAAGGGCTGCATCTCCCCTGTAATCGCCTTTAAGCGGCACGCGGATCGAACCCACGGTTTTCACGCTACGATTTTTTTTAAATGTGTTGCGCGGCGGAGAATAGACGCGCGCCGGACGTATTTGCGGCTTGATATCTCTTGTCTCATTGGGAGTAGAAAGTCTGTTCATGGCTCTTTGGAAAGGGCTGCATCTCCCCTGTTATCGCCTTCTCGCGGCACGCGGATCGAACCCACGGTTTTCACGCTATGATTTTTTTAAATGTGGTGCGCGGCGTAGAAAAGACGCGCGTAGGACGTATTTGCGGCTTAATATCTTTGGGCTCCTTGGGAGTAGGAAGTCTGTTCATGCCTCTTTGGAAAGGGCTCCATCTCCCCTGTAATCGCCTTTGAGCGGCACGCGGATCGAACCCACGGTTTTCACGCTATGATTTTTTTAAATGTGGTGCGCGGCGGAGAAAATGCGCGCGTCAGACGTCATTGCGGCTTAATATCACTTGTCTCCTTGGGATTAGAAAGTCTTTTCATGGTTCTTTGGAAAGGGTTGCATCTCCCCTGTAATCGCCTTTAAGCGGCACGCGGATCGGACCCACCGTTCTCACGCTACGATTTTTTAAACGTGGTGCGCGTCGGAGGAAATGCGCGTAATATCTCTTGTCTCCTTGGGAGTAGAAAGTCTGTTCATGGCTCTTTGGAAAGGGCTGTATCTCCCCTGTAATCGCCTTCGAGCGGCACGCGCATCGGAACCATCGTTATCACGCTACGATTTTTTAATGCCGCCAGGGATAGGCCGAAAGCGTGGCAGGTGGCGTTCGTTAGGGACAGTCATGGAGGTGATGCGCACCGAGTTGCACGGCATTTGGACTTGGCCAGACCTAGATGTGAGCGTTCAAAGTCAGCGCGTTTGTTTAAACTTTCTCCTCCAATTCGTTGCAACTGCTCAAGCGTTTCTCGCTCATCCGACTGGAGCGTAACGCTTTATATGTTAATATCTCTTGTCTCCTTGGGAGTAGGAAGTCTGTTCATGGATCTTTGGAAAGGGCTGCATCTCCCCTGTAATCGCCTTCGAGCGGCACGCGGATCGAACCCATGGTTTTCACGCTATGATTTTTTTAAATGTGGTGCGCGGCGGAGAAAATGCGCGCGTCGGACGTCATTTCGGCTTAATATCTCTTGTCTCCTTGGGAGTAGAAAGTCTTTTCATGGCTCTTTGGAAAGGGCTGCATCTCCCCTGTAATCGCCTTTAAGCGGCACGCGGATCGGACCCACCGTTCTCACGCTAAGATTTTTTAAATGTGGTGCGCGGCGGAGAAAATGCGCGTGTCGGACATCATTGCTGCTTAATATCTCTTGTCTCCTTGGGAGTAGGAAGTCTGTTCATGGCTCTTTGGAAAGGGCTGCATCTCCCCTGTAATCGCCTTCGAGCGGCACGCGGATCGAACCCACGGTTTTCACGCTATGATTTTTTTAAATGTGGTGCGCGGCGGAGAAAATGCGCGCGTCGGACGTCATTGCGGCTTAATATCTCTTGTCTCCTTGGGAATAGAAAGTCTTTTTATGGGTCTTTGGAAAGGGTTGCATCTCCCCTGTAATCGCCTTTAAGCGGCACGCGGATCGGACCCACCGTTCTTACGGAACGATTTTTTAAATGTGGTGCGCGGCGTAGAAAAGACGCGCGTAGGACTTATTTGCGGCTTAATATCTTTGGGCTCCTTGGGAGTAGAAAGTCTGTTCATGGCTCCTTGGAAAGGGCTGCATCTCCCCTGTAATCGCCTTCGCGCGGCACGCGGATCGGAACCACCGTTATCACGCTACGATTTTTTAATGCCGACAGGGACGGGCCGAAAGCTTGGCAGGTGGCGTTCGTTAGGAAAAGTCATGGACGTGATGCGGACCGAGTTGCAGGCCATTTGGACCTGGCCCGGCCTAGATGTGAGCCTTCAAAGTCAGCGCGTTTGTTTAAACTTTCTCCTCCAATTCGTTGCAATTGTACAAGCGTTTCTCGCTCATCCGACTGGAGCGTAACGCTTTATCTGTTAATATCTCTGGTCTCCTTGGGAGTAGAAAGTCTGTTCATGGCTCTTTGGAAAGGGATGCATCTCCCCTGTAATCGCCTTTAAGCGGCACGCGGATCGGACCCACCGTTCTCACGCTACGATTTTTTAAAATCCGCCAGGGACGGAACGAACGCTTGGCAGGTGGCGTTCGTGACGGACAGTCAAGCAGTTAATACGCACCGAGCTGCAGGCCATTTGGACCTGGCCCAGCCTAGATGTGAGTATTCAAAGTCAGCACGTTTGTTTCAAAGTTCTCTACCAATTCGTTGTAATTGCGTGTGTGCGCGTGAACACCAGGTTTGTGGAGGAGTTCGTGCTTGGACGGTACAAGGGGAGACAGTGTGTGGCCTGGCTGCGTGAGGTTGCAGTTTGCTGGGCATGAGAGATTGGCATGTGGTGCCCTGGAGGTGTGGTTGTTCCAGGACGGGCAAGGTGGGGTAGTGTGGCTGGGTGACGGTGCGCTTCACTGGGGATGTGGTTGTGAGTTGCAGGCCCATTCCTTTTAATGACAGAAAGGATCTGATTTGTTTCCAGGTTTAAACGTACTTTGCTGGGTATGACTGTGACCTCTTGGGCCAGGAAGTCTGTTTCTAGTTTTATTTAAACGGTCAAACTGCGTGAAGTGTGCCCAGGCCCAGAGCTACTTTGCTGGGCATGGCTGTGTGACCTCTTGGGCCTGGAAGTCTGGTTGTAGTATGATTTTAAAGGGTCAAATGCTCTCCATTGTGTGTCCAGGTTTAAGGCTAATTTGCTGGGCATGTGATTTGGACCCATCGGGTACGGAAGCCTTTCCGTCACGTGCTCGTTTTCCACGCCTTCAGCGCAGGTAGCCTGCGAATTTAAAACCGACGTGCATTTTATTCTTTTCCCCTTTTATCCTTTCATATCTCTCCGCTACCTTGGAGAAGAGAGACGCACGCGGGTAAATAAAATGTAAATATCTCTAAATATCTGTATAATATGTAAATAAAAGGAAGATGTGGTTGTGTAGTGTAGTCGTTTCATTATAAATAATCTCATAATAATTTTATCCACAAATTCTTATACATTTATACATGTTTATCTCTCTCTTTGTGTGTGTGTGTGTGTGTGTGGTTCTGTGTCACTAGTGGGGCCTGTGGCCCGATTGGAGTGTTTGCGGTGTGAGAAGGAGGAGTTGGAGAACAGTTTGTTGGAGCAGCTGAAGGAGTTGAGGTTGCAGAAGCAGAAGGAGCTGCAGGTTCTTCAGGAGATGCTGAAACACAAGCAGCATGAGGAGACAGAGCTCCTGCAGAAACAGCAGGAGGAGGAGGAGCATAACAGGTCCATCAAGAGTAAGTACTATGGAAATGCAATAATACTAACATAACTAATAATGAATGCTAGCCTTTAGGCTCCAATAAAAGTGATACTAATATATGTATAGTACTATATATATTATATTTTATATATTCAGTAGTAATTATGTAGTATATACAATCTATGTTATATCCAGCAGTAATGATACTTGCTCTGGCAGATATGAAAATGGCCTGTGAACAGGAGAAGAAATCTCTGGAGGAAGAACTTGAGAAGCTCAGACTGTCACTGCAGGTAGAGATCCCTTATAGTGTCAGTACACATCCACCAGTACCTCCACCTTTCACTTATAACGTCAGTACACATTCAGTACACATTCCCACCTTTCCATTGTACTGGCTGTAGTGATGATTCGTATGTGTGGGTTATACCAGCCCATAGAGGAGGACATTATGAGTCTGAAAGTGGCGCTGGAGATGAAGAACCAGGAGATCAAAGATCAGCACGATCTTTTGGTCAAACTATATACTCTGTATGTATACTATATACTCTGTATGTAGTACCTGGTTTAACACTATATCCTCTTTATATATACTATATACTGTTTATGTAGCTCCTGGTTTAACACTATACCCTCAGCTTACTCTAGTCTGCAGATGTGAAGAAATTAAACAGAATGTGTATCTGTGTATATGTGCGCACCTGTATGTGTCTGGTTGTAGTATTATTTAAAGGGTCAAACTCCGTAAAGTGTGCCCAGGCCCAGAGCTACTTTGATGGGCATGATTCTGTGACCTCTTGGGCCTTGAAATGTGGTGCTTTGAATGATTTAAAGAGTGAAACGGTCTGAAGTGTGCCCACGTTTAAAGCAACCTTGCTGGGCATGACTGTGTGACCTCTTGGGCCAGGAAGTCTGTTTCTAGTTTTATTTAAACGGTCAAACTGCGTGAAGTGTGCCCAGGCCCAGAGCTACTTTGCTGGGCATGACTGTGTGACCTCTTGGGCCTGGAAGTCTGGTTGTAGTATGATTTTAAAGGGTCAAATGGTCTCCATTGTGTGTCCAGGTTTAAGGCTACTTTGCTGGGCATGTGATTTGGACCCATCGGGTACGGAAGCCTTTCCGTCACGTGCTCGTTTTCCACGCCTTCAGCGCAGGTAGCCTGCGAATTTAAAACCGACGTGCATTTTATTCTTTTCCCCTTTTATCCTTTCATATCTCTCCGCTACCTTGGAGAAGAGAGACGCACGCGGGTAAATAAAACGTAAATATCTCTAAATATCTGTATAATATGTAAATAAAAGGAAGATGTGGTTGTGTAGTGTAGTCGTTTGATTATAAATAATCTCATAATAATTTTATCCACAAATTCTTATACATTTATACATGTTTATCTCTCTCTGTGTGTGTGTGTGTGTGTGTCTGTGTGTGTGTGTGTGTGGTTCTGTGTCACTAGTGGGGCCTGTGGCCCGATTGGAGTGTTTGCGGTGTGAGAAGGAGGAGTTGGAGAACAGTTTGTTGGAGCAGCTGAAGGAGTTGAGGTTGCAGAAGCAGAAGGAGCTGCAGGTTCTTCAGGAGATGCTGAAACACAAGCAGCAGGAGGAGACAGAGCTCCTGCAGAAACAGCAGGAGGAGGAGGAGCATAACAGGTCCATCAAGAGTAAGTACTATGGAAATGCAATAATACTAACATAACTAATAATGAATGCTAGCCTTTAGGCTCCAATAAAAGTGATACTAATATATGTATAGTACTATATATATTATATTTTATATATTCAGTAGTAATTATGTAGTATATACAATCTATGTTATATCCAGCAGTAATGATACTTGCTCTGGCAGATATGAAAATGGCCTGTGAACAGGAGAAGAAATCTCTGGAGGAAGAACTTGAGAAGCTCAGACTGTCACTGCAGGTAGAGATCCCTTATAGTGTCAGTACACATCCACCAGTACCTCTACCTTTCACTTATAACGTCAGTACACATTCAGTACACATTCCAACCTTTCCATTGTACTGGCTGTAGTGATGATTCGTATGTGTGGGTTATACCAGCCCATAGAGGAGGACATTATGAGTCTGAAAGTGGCGCTGGAGATGAAGAACCAGGAGATCAAAGATCAGCACGATCTTTTGGTCAAACTATATACTCTGTATGTATACTATATACTCTGTATGTAGTACCTGGTTTAACACTATATCCTCTTTATATATACTATATACTGTTTATGTAGCTCCTGGTTTAACACTATACCCTCAGCTTACTCTAGTCTGCAGATGTGAAGAAATTAAACAGAATGTGTATCTGTGTATATGTGCGCACCTGTATGTGTCTGGTTGTAGTATTATTTAAAGGGTCAAACTCCGTAAAGTGTGCCCAGGCCCAGAGCTACTTTGATGGGCATGATTCTGTGACCTCTTGGGCCTTGAAATGTGGTGCTTTGAATGATTTAAAGAGTGAAACGGTCTGAAGTGTGCCCACGTTTAAAGCAACCTTGCTGGGCATGACTGTGTGACCTCTTGGGCCAGGAAGTCTGTTTCTAGTTTTATTTAAACGGTCAAACTGCGTGAAGTGTGCCCAGGCCCAGAGCTACTTTGCTGGGCATGACTGTGTGACCTCTTGGGCCTGGAAGTCTGGTTGTAGTATGATTTTAAAGGGTCAAATGGTCTCCATTGTGTGTCCAGGTTTAAGGCTACTTTGCTGGGCATGTGATTTGGACCCATCGGGTACGGAAGCCTTTCCGTCACGTGCTCGTTTTCCACGCCTTCAGCGCAGGTAGCCTGCGAATTTAAAACCGACGTGCATTTTATTCTTTTCCCCTTTTATCCCTTCATATCTCTCCGCTACCTTGGAGAAGAGAGACGCACGCGGGTAAATAAAACGTAAATATCTCTAAATATCTGTATAATATGTAAATAAAAGGAAGAAGTGGTTGTGTAGTGTAGTCGTTTCATTATAAATAATCTCATAATAATTTTATCCACAAATTCTTATACATTTATACATGTTTATCTCTGTGTGTGTGTGTGTGTGTGTGTGTGTGTGTGTGTGTGTGTGTGTGTGTGGTTCTGTGTCACTAGTGGGGCCTGTGGCCCGATTGGAGTGTTTGCGGTGTGAGAAGGAGGAGTTGGAGAACAGTTTGTTGGAGCAGCTGAAGGAGTTGAGGTTGCAGAAGCAGAAGGAGCTGCAGGTTCTTCAGGAGATGCTGAAACACAAGCAGCAGGAGGAGACAGAGCTCCTGCAGAAACAGCAGGAGGAGGAGGAGCATAACAGGTCCATCAAGAGTAAGTACTATGGAAATGCAATAATACTAACATAACTAATAATGAATGCTAGCCTTTAGGCTCCAATAAAAGTGATACTAATATATGTATAGTACTATATATATTATATTTTATATATTCAGTAGTAATTATGTAGTATATACAATCTATGTTATATCCAGCAGTAATGATACTTGCTCTGGCAGATATGAAAATGGCCTGTGAACAGGAGAAGAAATCTCTGGAGGAAGAACTTGAGAAGCTCAGACTGTCACTGCAGGTAGAGATCCCTTATAGTGTCAGTACACATCCACCAGTACCTCCACCTTTCACTTATAACGTCAGTACACATTCAGTACACATTCCCACCTTTCCATTGTACTGGCTGTAGTGATGATTCGTATGTGTGGGTTATACCAGCCCATAGAGGAGGACATTATGAGTCTGAAAGTGGCGCTGGAGATGAAGAACCAGGAGATCAAAGATCAGCACGATCTTTTGGTCAAACTATATACTCTGTATGTATACTATATACTCTGTATGTAGTACCTGGTTTAACACTATATCCTCTTTATATATACTATATACTGTTTATGTAGCTCCTGGTTTAACACTATACCCTCAGCTTACTCTAGTCTGCAGATGTGAAGAAATTAAACAGAATGTGTATCTGTGTATATGTGCGCACCTGTATGTGTCTGGTTGTAGTATTATTTAAAGGGTCAAACTCCGTAAAGTGTGCCCAGGCCCAGAGCTACTTTGATGGGCATGATTCTGTGACCTCTTGGGCCTTGAAATGTGGTGCTTTGAATGATTTAAAGAGTGAAACGGTCTGAAGTGTGCCCACGTTTAAAGCAACCTTGCTGGGCATGACTGTGTGACCTCTTGGGCCAGGAAGTCTGTTTCTAGTTTTATTTAAACGGTCAAACTGCGTGAAGTGTGCCCAGGCCCAGAGCTACTTTGCTGGGCATGACTGTGTGACCTCTTGGGCCTGGAAGTCTGGTTGTAGTATGATTTTAAAGGGTCAAATGGTCTCCATTGTGTGTCCAGGTTTAAGGCTACTTTGCTGGGCATGTGATTTGGACCCATCGGGTACGGAAGCCTTTCCGTCACGTGCTCGTTTTCCACGCCTTCAGCGCAGGTAGCCTGCGAATTTAAAACCGACGTGCATTTTATTCTTTTCCCCTTTTATCCTTTCATATCTCTCCGCTACCTTGGAGAAGAGAGACGCACGCGGGTAAATAAAATGTAAATATCTCTAAATATCTGTATAATATGTAAATAAAAGGAAGATGTGGTTGTGTAGTGTAGTCGTTTGATTATAAATAATCTCATAATAATTTTATCCACAAATTCTTATACATTTATACATGTTTATCTCTCTGTGTGTGTGTGTGTGTGTGTGTGTGTCTGTGTGTGTGTGTGTGTGGTTCTGTGTCACTAGTGGGGCCTGTGGCCCGATTGGAGTGTTTGCGGTGTGAGAAGGAGGAGTTGGAGAACAGTTTGTTGGAGCAGCTGAAGGAGTTGAGGTTGCAGAAGCAGAAGGAGCTGCAGGTTCTTCAGGAGATGCTGAAACACAAGCAGCAGGAGGAGACAGAGCTCCTGCAGAAACAGCAGGAGGAGGAGGAGCATAACAGGTCCATCAAGAGTAAGTACTATGGAAATGCAATAATACTAACATAACTAATAATGAATGTTAGCCTTTAGGCTCCAATAAAAGTGATACTAATATATGTATAGTACTATATATATTATATTTTATATATTCAGTAGTAATTATGTAGTATATACAATCTATGTTATATCCAGCAGTAATGATACTTGCTCTGGCAGATATGAAAATGGCCTGTGAACAGGAGAAGAAATCTCTGGAGGAAGAACTTGAGAAGCTCAGACTGTCACTGCAGGTAGAGATCCCTTATAGTGTCAGTACACATCCACCAGTAGCTCCACCTTTCACTTATAACGTCAGTACACATTCAGTACACATTCCCACCTTTCCATTGTACTGGCTGTAGTGATGATTCGTGTGTGTGTTATACCAGCCCATAGAGGAGGACATTATGAGTCTGAAAGTGGCGCTGGAGATGAAGAACCAGGAGATCAAAGATCAGCACGATCTTTTGGTCAAACTATATACTCTGTATGTATACTATATACTCTGTATGTAGTACCTGGTTTAACACTATATCCTCTGTATATATACTATATACTGTTTATGTAGTACCTGGTTTAACACTATACCCTCAGCTTACTCTAGTCTGCAGATGTGAAGAAATTAAACAGAATGTGTATCTGTGTATATGTGCGCACCTGTATGTGTCTGGTTGTAGTATTATTTAAAGGGTCAAACTGCGTGAAGTGTGCCCAGGCCCAGAGCTACTTTGATGGGCATGATTCTGTGACCTCTTGGGCCTTGAAATGTGGTGCTTTGAATGATTTAAAGAGTGAAACGGTCTGAAGTGTGCCCACGTTTAAAGCAACCTTGCTGGGCATGACTGTGTGACCTCTTGGGCCAGGAAGTCTGTTTCTAGTTTTATTTAAACGGTCAAACTGCGTGAAGTGTGCCCAGGCCCAGAGCTACTTTGCTGGGCATGACTGTGTGACCTCTTGGGCCTGGAAGTCTGGTTGTAGTATGATTTTAAAGGGTCAAATGGTCTCCATTGTGTGTCCAGGTTTAAGGCTACTTTGCTGGGCATGTGATTTGGACCCATCGGGTACGGAAGCCTTTCCGTCACGTGCTCGTTTTCCACGCCTTCAGCGCAGGTAGCCTGCGAATTTAAAACCGACGTGCATTTTATTCTTTTCCCCTTTTATCCCTTCATATCTCTCCGCTACCTTGGAGAAGAGAGACGCACGCGGGTAAATAAAACGTAAATATCTCTAAATATCTGTATAATATGTAAATAAAAGGAAGAAGTGGTTGTTTAGTGTAGTCGTTTCATTATAAATAATCTCATAATAATTTTATCCACAAATTCTTATACATTTATACATGTTTATCTCTGTGTGTGTGTGTGTGTGTGTGTGTGTGTGTGTGTGTGTGTGTGTGTGTGTGTGTGTGGTTCTGTGTCACTAGTGGGGCCTGTGGCCCGATTGGAGTGTTTGCGGTGTGAGAAGGAGGAGTTGGAGAACAGTTTGTTGGAGCAGCTGAAGGAGTTGAGGTTGCAGAAGCAGAAGGAGCTGCAGGTTCTTCAGGAGATGCTGAAACACAAGCAGCAGGAGGAGACAGAGCTCCTGCAGAAACAGCAGGAGGAGGAGGAGCATAACAGGTCCATCAAGAGTAAGTACTATGGAAATGCAATAATACTAACATAACTAATAATGAATGCTAGCCTTTAGGCTCCAATAAAAGTGATTCTAATATATGTATAGTACTATATATATTATATTTTATATATTCAGTAGTAATTATGTAGTATATACAATCTATGTTATATCCAGCAGTAATGATACTTGCTCTGGCAGATATGAAAATGGCCTGTGAACAGGAGAAGAAATCTCTGGAGGAAGAACTTGAGAAGCTCAGACTGTCACTGCAGGTAGAGATCCCTTATAGTGTCAGTACACATCCACCAGTACCTCTACCTTTCACTTATAACGTCAGTACACATTCAGTACACATTCCCACCTTTCCATTGTACTGGCTGTAGTGATGATTCGTATGTGTGGGTTATACCAGCCCATAGAGGAGGACATTATGAGTCTGAAAGTGGCGCTGGAGATGAAGAACCAGGAGATCAAAGATCAGCACGATCTTTTGGTCAAACTATATACTCTGTATGTATACTATATACTCTGTATGTAGTACCTGGTTTAACACTATATCCTCTTTATATATACTATATACTGTTTATGTAGCTCCTGGTTTAACACTATACCCTCAGCTTACTCTAGTCTGCAGATGTGAAGAAATTAAACAGAATGTGTATCTGTGTATATGTGCGCACCTGTATGTGTCTGGTTGTAGTATTATTTAAAGGGTCAAACTCCGTAAAGTGTGCCCAGGCCCAGAGCTACTTTGATGGGCATGATTCTGTGACCTCTTGGGCCTTGAAATGTGGTGCTTTGAATGATTTAAAGAGTGAAACGGTCTGAAGTGTGCCCACGTTTAAAGCAACCTTGCTGGGCATGACTGTGTGACCTCTTGGGCCAGGAAGTCTGTTTCTAGTTTTATTTAAACGGTCAAACTGCGTGAAGTGTGCCCAGGCCCAGAGCTACTTTGCTGGGCATGACTGTGTGACCTCTTGGGCCTGGAAGTCTGGTTGTAGTATGATTTTAAAGGGTCAAATGGTCTCCATTGTGTGTCCAGGTTTAAGGCTACTTTGCTGGGCATGTGATTTGGACCCATCGGGTACGGAAGCCTTTCCGTCACGTGCTCGTTTTCCACGCCTTCAGCGCAGGTAGCCTGCGAATTTAAAACCGACGTGCATTTTATTCTTTTCCCCTTTTATCCCTTCATATCTCTCCGCTACCTTGGAGAAGAGAGACGCACGCGGGTAAATAAAACGTAAATATCTCTAAATATCTGTATAATATGTAAATAAAAGGAAGAAGTGGTTGTGTAGTGTAGTCGTTTCATTATAAATAATCTCATAATAATTTTATCCACAAATTCTTATACATTTATACATGTTTATCTCTGTGTGTGTGTGTGTGTGTGTGTGTGTGTGTGTGTGTGTGGTTCTGTGTCACTAGTGGGGCCTGTGGCCCGATTGGAGTGTTTGCGGTGTGAGAAGGAGGAGTTGGAGAACAGTTTGTTGGAGCAGCTGAAGGAGTTGAGGTTGCAGAAGCAGAAGGAGCTGCAGGTTCTTCAGGAGATGCTGAAACACAAGCAGCAGGAGGAGACAGAGCTCCTGCAGAAACAGCAGGAGGAGGAGGAGCATAACAGGTCCATCAAGAGTAAGTACTATGGAAATGCAATAATACTAACATAACTAATAATGAATGCTAGCCTTTAGGCTCCAATAAAAGTGATACTAATATATGTATAGTACTATATATATTATATTTTATATATTCAGTAGTAATTATGTAGTATATACAATCTATGTTATATCCAGCAGTAATGATACTTGCTCTGGCAGATATGAAAATGGCCTGTGAACAGGAGAAGAAATCTCTGGAGGAAGAACTTGAGAAGCTCAGACTGTCACTGCAGGTAGAGATCCCTTATAGTGTCAGTACACATCCACCAGTACCTCCACCTTTCACTTATAACGTCAGTACACATTCAGTACACATTCCCACCTTTCCATTGTACTGGCTGTAGTGATGATTCGTATGTGTGGGTTATACCAGCCCATAGAGGAGGACATTATGAGTCTGAAAGTGGCGCTGGAGATGAAGAACCAGGAGATCAAAGATCAGCACGATCTTTTGGTCAAACTATATACTCTGTATGTATACTATATACTCTGTATGTAGTACCTGGTTTAACACTATATCCTCTTTATATATACTATATACTGTTTATGTAGCTCCTGGTTTAACACTATACCCTCAGCTTACTCTAGTCTGCAGATGTGAAGAAATTAAACAGAATGTGTATCTGTGTATATGTGCGCACCTGTATGTGTCTGGTTGTAGTATTATTTAAAGGGTCAAACTCCGTAAAGTGTGCCCAGGCCCAGAGCTACTT
Source organism: Electrophorus electricus (assembly GCF_041902795.1). Taxonomy (NCBI): domain Eukaryota; kingdom Metazoa; phylum Chordata; class Actinopteri; order Gymnotiformes; family Gymnotidae; genus Electrophorus; species Electrophorus electricus. The sequence goes on along the minus strand of NC_137505.1, from coordinate 243,971 downwards.
TGATGGGCATGATTCTGTGACCTCTTGGGCCTTGAAATGTGGTGCTTTGAATGATTTAAAGAGTGAAACGGTCTGAAGTGTGCCCACGTTTAAAGCAACCTTGCTGGGCATGACTGTGTGACCTCTTGGGCCAGGAAGTCTGTTTCTAGTTTTATTTAAACGGTCAAACTGCGTGAAGTGTGCCCAGGCCCAGAGCTACTTTGCTGGGCATGACTGTGTGACCTCTTGGGCCTGGAAGTCTGGTTGTAGTATGATTTTAAAGGGTCAAATGGTCTCCATTGTGTGTCCAGGTTTAAGGCTACTTTGCTGGGCATGTGATTTGGACCCATCGGGTACGGAAGCCTTTCCGTCACGTGCTCGTTTTCCACGCCTTCAGCGCAGGTAGCCTGCGAATTTAAAACCGACGTGCATTTTATTCTTTTCCCCTTTTATCCTTTCATATCTCTCCGCTACCTTGGAGAAGAGAGACGCACGCGGGTAAATAAAATGTAAATATCTCTAAATATCTGTATAATATGTAAATAAAAGGAAGATGTGGTTGTGTAGTGTAGTCGTTTGATTATAAATAATCTCATAATAATTTTATCCACAAATTCTTATACATTTATACATGTTTATCTCTCTCTGTGTGTGTGTGTGTGTGTGTGTCTGTGTGTGTGTGTGTGTGGTTCTGTGTCACTAGTGGGGCCTGTGGCCCGATTGGAGTGTTTGCGGTGTGAGAAGGAGGAGTTGGAGAACAGTTTGTTTGAGCAGCTGAAGGAGTTGAGGTTGCAGAAGCAGAAGGAGCTGCAGGTTCTTCAGGAGATGCTGAAACACAAGCAGCAGGAGGAGACAGAGCTCCTGCAGAAATAGCAGGAGGAGGAGGAGCATAACAGGTCCATCAAGAGTAAGTACTATGGAAATGCAATAATACTAACATAACTAATAATGAATGTTAGCCTTTAGGCTCCAATAAAAGTGATACTAATATATGTATAGTACTATATATATTATATTTTATATATTCAGTAGTAATTATGTAGTATATACAATCTATGTTATATCCAGCAGTAATGATACTTGCTCTGGCAGATATGAAAATGGCCTGTGAACAGGAGAAGAAATCTCTGGAGGAAGAACTTGAGAAGCTCAGACTGTCACTGCAGGTAGAGATCCCTTATAGTGTCAGTACACATCCACCAGTAGCTCCACCTTTCACTTATAACGTCAGTACACATTCAGTACACATTCCCACCTTTCCATTGTACTGGCTGTAGTGATGATTCGTGTGTGTGTTATACCAGCCCATAGAGGTGGACATTATGAGTCTGAAAGTGGCGCTGGAGATGAAGAACCAGGAGATCAAAGATCAGCACGATCTTTTGGTCAAACTATATACTCTGTATGTATACTATATACTCTGTATGTAGTACCTGGTTTAACACTATATCCTCTGTATATATACTATATACTGTTTATGTAGTACCTGGTTTAACACTATACCCTCAGCTTACTCTAGTCTGCAGATGTGAAGAAATTAAACAGAATGTGTATCTGTGTATATGTGCGCACCTGTATGTGTCTGGTTGTAGTATTATTTAAAGGGTCAAACTGCGTGAAGTGTGCCCAGGCCCAGAGCTACTTTGATGGGCATGATTCTGTGACCTCTTGGGCCTTGAAATGTGGTGCTTTGAATGATTTAAAGAGTGAAACGGTCTGAAGTGTGCCCACGTTTAAAGCAACCTTGCTGGGCATGACTGTGTGACCTCTTGGGCCAGGAAGTCTGTTTCTAGTTTTATTTAAACGGTCAAACTGCGTGAAGTGTGCCCAGGCCCAGAGCTACTTTGCTGGGCATGACTGTGTGACCTCTTGGGCCTGGAAGTCTGGTTGTAGTATGATTTTAAAGGGTCAAATGGTCTCCATTGTGTGTCCAGGTTTAAGGCTACTTTGCTGGGCATGTGATTTGGACCCATCGGGTACGGAAGCCTTTCCGTCACGTGCTCGTTTTCCACGCCTTCAGCGCAGGTAGCCTGCGAATTTAAAACCGACGTGCATTTTATTCTTTTCCCCTTTTATCCCTTCATATCTCTCCGCTACCTTGGAGAAGAGAGACGCACGCGGGTAAATAAAACATAAATATCTCTAAATATCTGTATAATATGTAAATAAAAGGAAGAAGTGGTTGTGTAGTGTAGTCGTTTCATTATAAATAATCTCATAATAATTTTATCCACAAATTCTTATACATTTATACATGTTTATCTCTGTGTGTGTGTGTGTGTGTGTGTGTGTGTGTGTGTGTGTGTGTGTGTGGGGTTCTGTGTCACTAGTGGGGCCTGTGGCCCGATTGGAGTGTTTGCGGTGTAAGAAGGAGGAGTTGGAGAACAGTTTGTTGGAGCAGCTGAAGGAGTTGAGGTTGCAGAAGCAGAAGGAGCTGCAGGTTCTTCAGGAGATGCTGAAACACAAGCAGCAGGAGGAGACAGAGCTCCTGCAGAAACAGCAGGAGGAGGAGGAGCATAACAGGTCCATCAAGAGTAAGTACTATGGAAATGCAATAATACTAACATAACTAATAATGAATGTTAGCCTTTAGGCTCCAATAAAAGTGATACTAATATATGTATAGTACTATATATATTATATTTTATATATTCAGTAATAATTATGTAGTATATACAATCTGTGTTATATCCAGCAGTAATGATACTTGCTCTGGCAGATATGAAAATGGCCAGTGAACAGGAGAAGAAATCTCTGGAGGAAGAACTTGAGAAGCTCAGACTGTCACTGCAGGTAGAGATCCCTTCTAGTGTCAGTACACATCCACCAGTACCTCCACCTTTCACTTATAACGTCAGTACACATTCAGTACACATTCCCACCTTTCCATTGTACTGGCTGTAGTGATGATTCGTGTGTGTGTTATACCAGCCCATAGAGGAGGACATTATGAGTCTGAAAGTGGCACTGGAGATGAAGAACCAGGAGATCAAAGATCAGCACGATCTTTTGGTCAAACTATATACTCTGTATGTATACGATATACTCTGTATGTAGTACCTGGTTTAACACTATATCCTCTGTATATATACTATATACTGTTTATGTAGTACCTGGTTTAACACTATACCCTCAGCTTACTCTAGTCTGCAGATGTGAAGAAATTAAACAGAATGTGTATCTGTGTATATGTGCGCACCTGTATGTGTCTGGTTGTAGTATTATTTAAAGGTTCATACTGCGTGAAGTGTGCCCAGGCGCAGAGCTACTTTGATGGGCATGATTCTGTGACCTCTTGGGCCTTGAAATGTGGTGCTTTGAATGATTTAAAGAGTGAAACGGTCTGAAGTGTGCCCACGTTTAAAGCATCCTTGCTGGGCATGACTGTGTGACCTCTTGGGCCAGGAAGTCTGTTTCTACTTTTATTTAAACGGTCAAACTGCGTGAAGTGTGCCCAGGCCCAGAGCTACTTTGCTGTGCATGACTGTGTGACCTCTTGGGCCTGGAAGTCTGGTTGTAGTATGATTTTAAAGGGTCAAATGGTCTCCATTGTGTGTCCAGGTTTAAGGCTACTTTGCTGGGCATGTGATTTGGACCCATCGGGTACGGAAGCCTTTCCGTCACGTGCTCGTTTTCCACGCCTTAAGCGCATGTAGCCTGCGAATTTAAAACCGACGTGCATTTTATTCTTTTCCCCTTTTATCCTTTCATATCTCTCCGCTACCTTGGAGAAGAGAGACGCACGCGGGTAAATAAAATGTAAATATCTGTAAATATCTGTATAATATGTAAATAAAAGGAAGAAGTGGTTGTGTAGTGTAGTCGTTTGATTATGAATAATCTCATAATAATTTTATCCACAAATTCTTATACATTTATACATGTTTATCTCTCTCTTTGTGTGTGTGTGTGTGTGTGTGGTTCTGTGTCACTAGTGGGGCCTGTGGCCCGATTGGAGTGTTTGCGGTGTGAGAAGGAGGAGTTGGAGAACAGTTTGTTGGAGCAGCTGAAGGAGTTGAGGTTGCAGAAGCAGAAGGAGCTGCAGGTTCTTCACGAGATGCTGAAACACAAGCAGCAGGAGGAGACAGAGCTCCTGCAGAAACAGCAGGAGGAGGAGGAGCATAACAGGTCCATCAAGAGTAAGTACTATGGAAATGCAATAATACTAACATAATTAATAATGAATGTTAGCCTTTAGGCGCCAATAAAAGTGATACTAATAGATGTATAGTACTATATATATTATTTTTTAATATATTCATTAGTAATTATGTAGTATATACAATCTGTGTTATATCCAGCAGTAATGATACTTGCTCTGGCAGATATGAAAATGGCCTGTGAACAGGAGAAGAAATCTCTGGAGGAAGAACTTGAGAAGCTCAGACTGTCACTGCAGGTAGAGATCCCTTATAGTGTCAGTACACATCCACCAGTAGCTCCACCTTTCACTTATAACGTCAGTACACATTCAGTACACATTCCCACCTTTCCATTGTACTGGCTGTAGTGATGATTCGTGTGTGTGTTATACCAGCCCATAGAGGAGGACATTATGAGTCTGAAAGTGGCGCTGGAGATGAAGAACCAGGAGATCAAAGATCAGCACGATCTTTTGGTCAAACTATATACTCTGTATGTAGTACCTGGTTTAACACTATATCCTCTGTATATATACTATATACTGTTTATGTAGTACCTGGTTTAACAGTATACCCTCAGCTTACTCTAGTCTGCAGATGTGAAGAAATTAAACAGAATGTGTATCTGTGTATCTGTGCGCACCTGTATGTGTCTGGTTGTAGTATTATTTAAAGGGTCAAACTGCGTGAAGTGTGCCCAGGCCCAGAGCTACTTTGATGGGCATGATTCTGTGACCTCTTGGGCCTTGAAATGTGGTGCTTTGAATGATTTAAAGAGTGAAACGGTCTGAAGTGTGCCCACGTTTAAAGCAACCTTGCTGGGCATGACTGTGTGACCTCTTGGGCCAGGAAGTCTGTTTCTAGTTTTATTTAAACGGTCAAACTGCGTAAAGTGTGCCCAGGCCCAGAGCTACTTTGCTGGGCATGGCTGTGTGACCTCTTGGGCCTGGAAGTCTGGTTGTAGTATGATTTTAAAGGGTCAAATGGTCTCCATTGTGTGTCCAGGTTTAAGGCTACTTTGCTGGGCATGTGATTTGGACCCATCGGGTACGGAAGCCTTTCCGTCACGTGCTCGTTTTCCACGCCTTAAGCGCATGTAGCCTGCGAATTTAAAACCGACGTGCATTTTATTCTTTTCCCCTTTTATCCTTTCATATCTCTCCGCTACCTTGGAGAAGAGAGACGCACGCGGGTAAATAAAATGTAAATATCTCTAAATATCTGTATAATATGTAAATAAAAGGAAGATGTGGTTGTGTAGTGTAGTCGTTTGATTATAAATAATCTCATAATAATTTTATCCACAAATTCTTATACATTTATACATGTTTATCTCTCTCTGTGTGTGTGTGTGTGTGTGTGTGTCTGTGTGTGTGTGTGTGTGGTTCTGTGTCACTAGTGGGGCCTGTGGCCCGATTGGAGTGTTTGCGGTGTGAGAAGGAGGAGTTGGAGAACAGTTTGTTTGAGCAGCTGAAGGAGTTGAGGTTGCAGAAGCAGAAGGAGCTGCAGGTTCTTCAGGAGATGCTGAAACACAAGCAGCAGGAGGAGACAGAGCTCCTGCAGAAACAGCAGGAGGAGGAGGAGCATAACAGGTCCATCAAGAGTAAGTACTATGGAAATGCAATAATACTAACATAACTAATAATGAATGCTAGCCTTTAGGCTCCAATAAAAGTGATACTAATATATGTATAGTACTATATATATTATATTTTATATATTCAGCAGTAATTATGTAGTATATACAATCTGTGTTATATCCAGCAGTAATGATACTTGCTCTGGCAGATATGAAAATGGCCTGTGAACAGGAGAAGAAATCTCTGGAGGAAGAACTTGAGAAGCTCAAACTGTCACTGCAGGTAGAGATCCCTTATAGTGTCAGTACACATCCACCAGTACCACCACCTCTCACTTATAACGTCAGTACACATTCAGTACACATTCCCACCTTTCCATTGTACTGGCTGTAGTGATGATTCGTGTCTGTGTTATACCAGCCCATAGAGGAGGACATTATGAGTCTGAAAGTGGCGCTGGAGATGAAGAACCAGGAGATCAAAGATCAGCACGATCTTTTGGTCAAACTATATACTCTGTATGTATACTATATCGAACCCACGGTTTTCACGCTACGATTTTTTTAAATGTGGTGAGCTGCGGAGAAAAGACGCGGTCCGGACGTATTTGTGGCTTAATATCTCTTGTCTCCTTGGGAGTAGGAAGTCTGTTCATGGCTCTTTGGAAAGGGTTGCATCTCCCCTGTAATCGCCTTCGAGCGGCACGCGGATCGAACCCACGGTTTTCACGCTATGATTTTTTTAAATGTGCTGCGCGGCGGAGAAAATGCGCGCGTCGGACGTCATTGCGGCTTAATATCTCTTGTCTCCTTGGGAGTAGAAAGTCTTTTCATGGTTCTTTGGAAAGGGTTGCATCTCCCCTGTAATCGCCTTTAAGCGGCACGCGGATCGGACCCACCGTTCTTACGCTACGATTTTTTAAATGTGGTGCGAGGCGTAGAAAAGACGCGCGTAGGACTTATTTGCGGCTTAATATCTTTGGGCTCCTTGGGAGTAGAAAGTCTGTTCATGGCTCTTTGGAAAGGGCTGCATCTCCCCTGTAATCACCTTCGAGCGGCACGCGGATCGAACCCACGTTTTTCACGCTACGATTTTTTTTAAATGTGTTGCGCGGCGGAGAAAAGACGCGCGCCGGACGTATTTGCGGCTTAATATCTCTTGTCTCATTGGGTGTAGAAAGTCTGTTCATGGCTCTTTGGAAAGGGCTGCATCTCCCCTGTAATCGCCTTCGAGCGGCACGCGGATCGAACCCACGGTTTTCACGCTATGATTTTTTTAAATGTGGTGCGCGGCGGAGGAAATGCGCGCGTCGGACGTCATTTCGGCTTAATATCTCTTGTCTCCTTGGGAGTAGGAAGTCTGTTCATGCCTCTTTGGAAAGGGTTGCATCTCCCCTGTAATAGCCTTTAAGCGGCACGCGGATCGGACCCACCGTTCTCACGCTACGATTTTTTAAACGTGGTGCGCGTCGGAGAAAGTGCGCGTAATATCTCTTGTCTCCTTGGGAGTAGAAAGTCTGTTCATGGCTCTTTGGAAAGGGCTGTATCTCCCCTGTAATCGCCTTCGAGCGGCACGCGCATCGGAACCATCGTTATCACGCTACGATTTTTTAATGCCGCCAGGGACGGGCCGAAAGCTTGGCAGGTGGCGTTCGTTAGGAAAAGTCATGGACGTGATGCGGACCGAGTTGCAGGCCATTTGGACCTGGCCCGGCCTAGATGTGAGCCTTCAAAGTCAGCGCGTTTGTTTAAACTTTCTCCTCCAATTCGTTGCAATTGTACAAGCGTTTCTCGCTCATCCGACTGGAGCGTAACGCTTTATCTGTTAATATCTCTGGTCTCCTTGGGAGTAGAAAGTCTGTTCATGGCTCTTTGGAAAGGGATGCATCTCCCCTGTAATCGCCTTTAAGCGGCACGCGGATCGGACCCACCGTTCTCACGCTACGATTTTTTAAACGTGGTGCGCGTCGGAGAAAATGCGCGTAATATCTCTTGTCTCCTTGGGAGTAGAAAGTCTGTTCATGGCTCTTTGGAAAGGGCTGTATCTCCCCTGTAATCGCCTTCGAGCGGCACGCGCATCGGAACCATCGTTATCACGCTACGATTTTTTAATGCCGCCAGGGATAGGCCGAAAGCGTGGCAGGTGGCGTTCGTTAGCGACAGTCATGGAGGTGATGCGCACCGAGTTGCACGCCATTTGGAGTTGGCCCGGCCTAGATGTGAGCGTTCAAAGTCAGCGCGTTTGTTTAAACTTTCTCCTCCAATTCGTTGCAATTGTACAAGCGTTTCTCGTTCATCCGACTGGAGCGTAACGATTTATATGTTAATATTTCTGGTCTCCTTGGGAGTAGAAAGTCTGTTCATGGCTCTTTTGAAAGGGCTGCATCTCCCCTGTAATCGCCTTCGAGCGGCACGCGGATCGAACCCACGGTTTTCACGCTATGATTTTTTTAAATGTGGTGCGCGGCGGAGGAAATGCGCGCGTGGACGTCATTTCGGCTTAATATCTCTTGTCTCCTTGGGAGTAGAAAGTCTTTTCATGGCTCTTTGGAAAGGTTTGCATCTCCCTTGTAATCGCCTTTAAGCGGCACGCGGATTGGACCCACCGTTCTTCCGATACGATTTTTTAAATGTGGTGCGCGGCGTAGAAAAGACGCGCGTAGGACGTATTTGCGGCTTAATATCTTTGGGCTCCTTGGGAGTAGGAAGTCTGTTCATGCCTCTTTGGAAAGGGCTGCATCTCCCCTGTAATCGCCTTCGAGCGGCACGCGGATCGAACCCACGGTTTTCACGCTATGATTTTTTTAAATGTGGTGCGCGGCGGAGGAAATGCGCGCGTCGGACGTCATTTCGGCTTAATATCTCTTGTCTCCTTGGGAGTAGAAAGTCTTTTCATGGCTCTTTGGAAAGGGCTGCATCTCCCCTGTAATCGCCTTTAAGCGGCACGCGGATCGAACCCACGGTTTTCACGCTACGATTTTTTTTAAATGTGTTGCGCGGCGGAGAATAGACGCGCGCCGGACGTATTTGCGGCTTGATATCTCTTGTCTCATTGGGAGTAGAAAGTCTGTTCATGGCTCTTTTGAAAGGGATGCATCTCCCCTGTAATCGCCTTCGAGCGGCACGCGGATCGAACCCACGGTTTTCACGCTATGATTTTTTTAAATGTGGTGCGCGGCGGAGGAAATGCGCGCGTCGGACGTCATTTCGGCTTAATATCTCTTGTCTCCTTGGGAGTAGAAAGTCTTTTCATGGCTCTTTGCAAAGGGCTGCATCTCCGCTGTAATCGCCTTCGAGCGGCACGCGGATCGAACCCACGGTTTTCACGCTATGATTTTTTTAAATGTGGTGCGCGGCGGAGAAAATGCGCGCGTCGGACGTCATTTCGGCTTAATATCTATTGTCTCCTTGGGAGTAGAAAGTCTTTTCATGGCTCTTTGGAAAGGTTTGCATCTCCCTTGTAATCGCCTTTAAGCGGCACGCGGATCGGACCCACCGTTCTTCCGATACGATTTTTTAAATGTGGTGCGCGGCGTAGAAAAGACGCGCGTAGGACGTATTTGCGGCTTAATATCTTTGGGCTCCTTGGGAGTAGGAAGTCTGTTCATGCCTCTTTGGAAAGGGCTCCATCTCCCCTGTAATCGCCTTCGAGCGGCACGCGGATCGAACCCACGGTTTTCACGCTATGATTTTTTAAATGTGGTGCGCGGCGGAGGAAATGCGCGCGTCGGACGTCATTTCGGCTTAATATCTCTTGTCTCCTTGGGAGTAGAAAGTCTTTTCATGGCTCTTTGGAAAGGGCTGCATCTCCCCTGTAATCGCCTTTAAGCGGCACGCGGATCGGACCCACCGTTCTTACGCTACGATTTTTTAAATGTGGTGCGCGGCGTAGAAAAGACGCGCGTAGGACGTATTTGCGGCTTAATATCTTTGGGCTCCTTGGGAGTAGAAAGTCTGTTCATGGCTCTTTGGAAAGCGCTGCATCTCCCCTGTAATTGCCTTTAAGCGGCACGCGGATCGGACCCACCGTTCTCACGATACGATTTTTTAAATGTGGTGCGCGGCGGAGAAAATGCGCGCGTCGGACGTCATTGCGGCGTAATATCTCTTGTCTCCTTGGGAGTAGAAAGTCTGTTCATGGCTCTTTGGAAAGGGCTGCATCTCCCCTGTAATCGCCTTCGAGCGGCACGCGCATCGGAACCATCGTTATCACGCTACGATTTTTTAATGCCGCCAGGGACGGGCCGAAAGCGTGGCAGGTGGCGTTCGTTAGCGACAGTCATGGAGGTGATGCGCACCGAGTTGCACGCCATTTGGAGTTGGCCCGGCCTAGATGTGAGCGTTCAAAGTCAGCGCGTTTGTTTAAACTTTCTCCTCCAATTCGTTGCAATTGTACAAGCGTTTCTCGTTCATCCGACTGGAGCGTAACGCTTTATATGTTAATATTTCTGGTCTCCTTGGGAGTAGAAAGTCTGTTCATGGCTCTTTTGAAAGGGATGCATCTCCCCTGTAATCGCCTTCGAGCGGCACGCGGATCGAACCCACGTTTTTCACGCTACGATTTTTTTTAAATGTGTTGCGCGGCGGAGAAAAGACGCGCGCCGGACGTATTTGCTGCTTAATATCTTTGGGCTACTTGGGAGTAGGAAGTCTGTTCATGCCTCTTTGGAAAGGGCTGCATCTCCCCTGTAATCGCCTTCGAGCGGCACGCGGATCGAACCCACGGTTTTCACGCTATGATTTTTTTAAATGTGGTGCGCGGCGGAGGAAATGCGCGCGTCGGACGTCATTTCGGCTTAATATCTCTTGTCTCCTTGGGAGTAGAAAGTCTTTTCATGGCTCTTTGGAAAGGGCTGCATCTCCCCTGTAATCGCCTTTAAGCGGCACGCGGATCGAACCCACGGTTTTCACGCTACGATTTTTTTTAAATGTGTTGCGCGGCGGAGAAAATGCGCGCGTCGGACGTCATTGCGGCTTAATATCTCTTGTCTCCTTGGGAGTAGAAAGTCTTTTCATGGCTCTTTGGAAAGGTTTGCATCTCCCCTGTAATCGCCTTTAAGCGGCACGCGGATCGGACCCACCGTTCTTACGCTACGATTTTTTAAATGTGGTGCGCGGCGTAGAAAAGACGCGCGTAGGACGTATTTGCGGCTTAATATCTTTGGGCTCCTTGGGAGTAGGAAGTCTGTTCATGCCTCTTTGGAAAGGGCTCCATCTCCCCTGTAATCGCCTTTGAGCGGCACGCGGATCGAACCCACGGTTTTCACGCTATGATTTTTTTAAATGTGGTGCGCGGCGGAGAAAATGCGCGCGTCGGACGTCATTGCGGCTTAATATCACTTGTCTCCTTGGGATTAGAAAGTCTTTTCATGGTTCTTTGGAAAGGGTTGCATCTCCCCTGTAATCGCCTTTAAGCGGCACGCGGATCGGACCCACCGTTCTCACGCTACGATTTTTTAAACGTGGTGCGCGTCGGAGGAAATGCGCGTAATATCTCTTGTCTCCTTGGGAGTAGAAAGTCTGTTCATGGCTCTTTGGAAAGGGCTGTATCTCCCCTGTAATCGCCTTCGAGCGGCACGCGCATCGGAACCATCGTTATCACGCTACGATTTTTTAATGCCGCCAGGGATAGGCCGAAAGCGTGGCAGGTGGCGTTCGTTAGGGACAGTCATGGAGGTGATGCGCACCGAGTTGCACGGCATTTGGACTTGGCCAGACCTAGATGTGAGCGTTCAAAGTCAGCGCGTTTGTTTAAACTTTCTCCTCCAATTCGTTGCAACTGCTCAAGCGTTTCTCGCTCATCCGACTGGAGCGTAACGCTTTATATGTTAATATCTCTTGTCTCCTTGGGAGTAGGAAGTCTGTTCATGGATCTTTGGAAAGGGCTGCATCTCCCCTGTAATCGCCTTCGAGCGGCACGCGGATCGAACCCACGGTTTTCACGCTATGATTTTTTTAAATGTGGTGCGCGGCGGAGAAAATGCGCGCGTCGGACGTCATTTCGGCTTAATATCTCTTGTCTCCTTGGGAGTAGAAAGTCTTTTCATGGCTCTTTGGAAAGGGCTGCATCTCCCCTGTAATCGCCTTTAAGCGGCACGCGGATCGGACCCACCGTTCTCACGCTAAGATTTTTTAAATGTGGTGCGCGGCGGAGAAAATGCGCGTGTCGGACATCATTGCTGCTTAATATCTCTTGTCTCCTTGGGAGTAGGAAGTCTGTTCATGGCTCTTTGGAAAGGGCTGCATCTCCCCTGTAATCGCCTTCGAGCGGCACGCGGATCGAACCCACGGTTTTCACGCTATGATTTTTTTAAATGTGGTGCGCGGCGGAGAAAATGCGCGCGTCGGACGTCATTGCGGCTTAATATCTCTTGTCTCCTTGGGAATAGAAAGTCTTTTTATGGCTCTTTGGAAAGGGTTGCATCTCCCCTGTAATCGCCTTTAAGCGGCACGCGGATCGGACCCACCGTTCTTACGGAACGATTTTTTAAATGTGGTGCGCGGCGTAGAAAAGACGCGCGTAGGACTTATTTGCGGCTTAATATCTTTGGGCTCCTTGGGAGTAGAAAGTCTGTTCATGGCTCTTTGGAAAGGGCTGCATCTCCCCTGTAATCGCCTTCGCGCGGCACGCGGATCGGAACCACCGTTATCACGCTACGATTTTTTAATGCCGACAGGGACGGGCCAAAAGCTTGGCAGGTGGCGTTCGTTAGGAAAAGTCATGGACGTGATGCGGACCGAGTTGCAGGCCATTTGGACCTGGCCCGGCCTAGATGTGAGCCTTCAAAGTCAGCGCGTTTGTTTAAACTTTCTCCTCCAATTCGTTGCAATTGTACAAGCGTTTCTCGCTCATCCGACTGGAGCGTAACGCTTTATCTGTTAATATCTCTGGTCTCCTTGGGAGTAGAAAGTCTGTTCATGGCTCTTTGGAAAGGGATGCATCTCCCCTGTAATCGCCTTTAAGCGGCACGCGGATCGGACCCACCGTTCTCACGCTACGATTTTTTAAAATCCGCCAGGGACGGAACGAACGCTTGGCAGGTGGCGTTCGTGACGGACAGTCAAGCAGTTAATACGCACCGAGCTGCAGGCCATTTGGACCTGGCCCAGCCTAGATGTGAGTATTCAAAGTCAGCACGTTTGTTTCAAAGTTCTCTACCAATTCGTTGTAATTGCGTGTGTGCGCGTGAACACCAGGTTTGTGGAGGAGTTCGTGCTTGGACGGTACAAGGGGAGACAGTGTGTGGCCTGGCTGCGTGAGGTTGCAGTTTGCTGGGCATGAGAGATTGGCATGTGGTGCCCTGGAGGTGTGGTTGTTCCAGGACGGGCAAGGTGGGGTAGTGTGGCTGGGTGACGGTGCGCTTCACTGGGGATGTGGTTGTGAGTTGCAGGCCCATTCCTTTGAATGACAGAAAGGATCTGATTTGTTTCCAGGTTTAAACGTACTTTGCTGGGTATGACTGTGACCTCTTGGGCCAGGAAGTCTGTTTCTAGTTTTATTTAAACGGTCAAACTGCGTGAAGTGTGCCCAGGCCCAGAGCTACTTTGCTGGGCATGGCTGTGTGACCTCTTGGGCCTGGAAGTCTGGTTGTAGTATGATTTTAAAGGGTCAAATGCTCTCCATTGTGTGTCCAGGTTTAAGGCTAATTTGCTGGGCATGTGATTTGGACCCATCGGGTACGGAAGCCTTTCCGTCACGTGCTCGTTTTCCACGCCTTCAGCGCAGGTAGCCTGCGAATTTAAAACCGACGTGCATTTTATTCTTTTCCCCTTTTATCCTTTCATATCTCTCCGCTACCTTGGAGAAGAGAGACGCACGCGGGTAAATAAAATGTAAATATCTCTAAATATCTGTATAATATGTAAATAAAAGGAAGATGTGGTTGTGTAGTGTAGTCGTTTCATTATAAATAATCTCATAATAATTTTATCCACAAATTCTTATACATTTATACATGTTTATCTCTCTCTTTGTGTGTGTGTGTGTGTGTGTGGTTCTGTGTCACTAGTGGGGCCTGTGGCCCGATTGGAGTGTTTGCGGTGTGAGAAGGAGGAGTTGGAGAACAGTTTGTTGGAGCAGCTGAAGGAGTTGAGGTTGCAGAAGCAGAAGGAGCTGCAGGTTCTTCAGGAGATGCTGAAACACAAGCAGCATGAGGAGACAGAGCTCCTGCAGAAACAGCAGGAGGAGGAGGAGCATAACAGGTCCATCAAGAGTAAGTACTATGGAAATGCAATAATACTAACATAACTAATAATGAATGCTAGCCTTTAGGCTCCAATAAAAGTGATACTAATATATGTATAGTACTATATATATTATATTTTATATATTCAGTAGTAATTATGTAGTATATACAATCTATGTTATATCCAGCAGTAATGATACTTGCTCTGGCAGATATGAAAATGGCCTGTGAACAGGAGAAGAAATCTCTGGAGGAAGAACTTGAGAAGCTCAGACTGTCACTGCAGGTAGAGATCCCTTATAGTGTCAGTACACATCCACCAGTACCTCCACCTTTCACTTATAACGTCAGTACACATTCAGTACACATTCCCACCTTTCCATTGTACTGGCTGTAGTGATGATTCGTATGTGTGGGTTATACCAGCCCATAGAGGAGGACATTATGAGTCTGAAAGTGGCGCTGGAGATGAAGAACCAGGAGATCAAAGATCAGCACGATCTTTTGGTCAAACTATATACTCTGTATGTATACTATATACTCTGTATGTAGTACCTGGTTTAACACTATATCCTCTTTATATATACTATATACTGTTTATGTAGCTCCTGGTTTAACACTATACCCTCAGCTTACTCTAGTCTGCAGATGTGAAGAAATTAAACAGAATGTGTATCTGTGTATATGTGCGCACCTGTATGTGTCTGGTTGTAGTATTATTTAAAGGGTCAAACTCCGTAAAGTGTGCCCAGGCCCAGAGCTACTTTGATGGGCATGATTCTGTGACCTCTTGGGCCTTGAAATGTGGTGCTTTGAATGATTTAAAGAGTGAAACGGTCTGAAGTGTGCCCACGTTTAAAGCAACCTTGCTGGGCATGACTGTGTGACCTCTTGGGCCAGGAAGTCTGTTTCTAGTTTTATTTAAACGGTCAAACTGCGTGAAGTGTGCCCAGGCCCAGAGCTACTTTGCTGGGCATGACTGTGTGACCTCTTGGGCCTGGAAGTCTGGTTGTAGTATGATTTTAAAGGGTCAAATGGTCTCCATTGTGTGTCCAGGTTTAAGGCTACTTTGCTGGGCATGTGATTTGGACCCATCGGGTACGGAAGCCTTTCCGTCACGTGCTCGTTTTCCACGCCTTCAGCGCAGGTAGCCTGCGAATTTAAAACCGACGTGCATTTTATTCTTTTCCCCTTTTATCCTTTCATATCTCTCCGCTACCTTGGAGAAGAGAGACGCACGCGGGTAAATAAAACGTAAATATCTCTAAATATCTGTATAATATGTAAATAAAAGGAAGATGTGGTTGTGTAGTGTAGTCGTTTGATTATAAATAATCTCATAATAATTTTATCCACAAATTCTTATACATTTATACATGTTTATCTCTCTCTGTGTGTGTGTGTGTGTGTGTCTGTGTGTGTGTGTGTGTGGTTCTGTGTCACTAGTGGGGCCTGTGGCCCGATTGGAGTGTTTGCGGTGTGAGAAGGAGGAGTTGGAGAACAGTTTGTTGGAGCAGCTGAAGGAGTTGAGGTTGCAGAAGCAGAAGGAGCTGCAGGTTCTTCAGGAGATGCTGAAACACAAGCAGCAGGAGGAGACAGAGCTCCTGCAGAAACAGCAGGAGGAGGAGGAGCATAACAGGTCCATCAAGAGTAAGTACTATGGAAATGCAATAATACTAACATAACTAATAATGAATGCTAGCCTTTAGGCTCCAATAAAAGTGATACTAATATATGTATAGTACTATATATATTATATTTTATATATTCAGTAGTAATTATGTAGTATATACAATCTATGTTATATCCAGCAGTAATGATACTTGCTCTGGCAGATATGAAAATGGCCTGTGAACAGGAGAAGAAATCTCTGGAGGAAGAACTTGAGAAGCTCAGACTGTCACTGCAGGTAGAGATCCCTTATAGTGTCAGTACACATCCACCAGTACCTCTACCTTTCACTTATAACGTCAGTACACATTCAGTACACATTCCAACCTTTCCATTGTACTGGCTGTAGTGATGATTCGTATGTGTGGGTTATACCAGCCCATAGAGGAGGACATTATGAGTCTGAAAGTGGCGCTGGAGATGAAGAACCAGGAGATCAAAGATCAGCACGATCTTTTGGTCAAACTATATACTCTGTATGTATACTATATACTCTGTATGTAGTACCTGGTTTAACACTATATCCTCTTTATATATACTATATACTGTTTATGTAGCTCCTGGTTTAACACTATACCCTCAGCTTACTCTAGTCTGCAGATGTGAAGAAATTAAACAGAATGTGTATCTGTGTATATGTGCGCACCTGTATGTGTCTGGTTGTAGTATTATTTAAAGGGTCAAACTCCGTAAAGTGTGCCCAGGCCCAGAGCTACTTTGATGGGCATGATTCTGTGACCTCTTGGGCCTTGAAATGTGGTGCTTTGAATGATTTAAAGAGTGAAACGGTCTGAAGTGTGCCCACGTTTAAAGCAACCTTGCTGGGCATGACTGTGTGACCTCTTGGGCCAGGAAGTCTGTTTCTAGTTTTATTTAAACAGTCAAACTGCGTGAAGTGTGCCCAGGCCCAGAGCTACTTTGCTGGGCATGACTGTGTGACCTCTTGGGCCTGGAAGTCTGGTTGTAGTATGATTTTAAAGGGTCAAATGGTCTCCATTGTGTGTCCAGGTTTAAGGCTACTTTGCTGGGCATGTGATTTGGACCCATCGGGTACGGAAGCCTTTCCGTCACGTGCTCGTTTTCCACGCCTTCAGCGCAGGTAGCCTGCGAATTTAAAACCGACGTGCATTTTATTCTTTTCCCCTTTTATCCCTTCATATCTCTCCGCTACCTTGGAGAAGAGAGACGCACGCGGGTAAATAAAACGTAAATATCTCTAAATATCTGTATAATATGTAAATAAAAGGAAGAAGTGGTTGTGTAGTGTAGTCGTTTCATTATAAATAATCTCATAATAATTTTATCCACAAATTCTTATACATTTATACATGTTTATCTCTGTGTGTGTGTGTGTGTGTGTGTGTGTGTGTGTGTGTGTGTGTGTGTGTGTGTGTGGTTCTGTGTCACTAGTGGGGCCTGTGGCCCGATTGGAGTGTTTGCGGTGTGAGAAGGAGGAGTTGGAGAACAGTTTGTTGGAGCAGCTGAAGGAGTTGAGGTTGCAGAAGCAGAAGGAGCTGCAGGTTCTTCAGGAGATGCTGAAACACAAGCAGCAGGAGGAGACAGAGCTCCTGCAGAAACAGCAGGAGGAGGAGGAGCATAACAGGTCCATCAAGAGTAAGTACTATGGAAATGCAATAATACTAACATAACTAATAATGAATGCTAGCCTTTAGGCTCCAATAAAAGTGATACTAATATATGTATAGTACTATATATATTATATTTTATATATTCAGTAGTAATTATGTAGTATATACAATCTATGTTATATCCAGCAGTAATGATACTTGCTCTGGCAGATATGAAAATGGCCTGTGAACAGGAGAAGAAATCTCTGGAGGAAGAACTTGAGAAGCTCAGACTGTCACTGCAGGTAGAGATCCCTTATAGTGTCAGTACACATCCACCAGTACCTCTACCTTTCACTTATAACGTCAGTACACATTCAGTACACATTCCCACCTTTCCATTGTACTGGCTGTAGTGATGATTCGTATGTGTGGGTTATACCAGCCCATAGAGGAGGACATTATGAGTCTGAAAGTGGCGCTGGAGATGAAGAACCAGGAGATCAAAGATCAGCACGATCTTTTGGTCAAACTATATACTCTGTATGTATACTATATACTCTGTATGTAGTACCTGGTTTAACACTATATCCTCTTTATATATACTATATACTGTTTATGTAGCTCCTGGTTTAACACTATACCCTCAGCTTACTCTAGTCTGCAGATGTGAAGAAATTAAACAGAATGTGTATCTGTGTATATGTGCGCACCTGTATGTGTCTGGTTGTAGTATTATTTAAAGGGTCAAACTCCGTAAAGTGTGCCCAGGCCCAGAGCTACTTTGATGGGCATGATTCTGTGACCTCTTGGGCCTTGAAATGTGGTGCTTTGAATGATTTAAAGAGTGAAACGGTCTGAAGTGTGCCCACGTTTAAAGCAACCTTGCTGGGCATGACTGTGTGACCTCTTGGGCCAGGAAGTCTGTTTCTAGTTTTATTTAAACGGTCAAACTGCGTGAAGTGTGCCCAGGCCCAGAGCTACTTTGCTGGGCATGACTGTGTGACCTCTTGGGCCTGGAAGTCTGGTTGTAGTATGATTTTAAAGGGTCAAATGGTCTCCATTGTGTGTCCAGGTTTAAGGCTACTTTGCTGGGCATGTGATTTGGACCCATCGGGTACGGAAGCCTTTCCGTCACGTGCTCGTTTTCCACGCCTTCAGCGCAGGTAGCCTGCGAATTTAAAACCGACGTGCATTTTATTCTTTTCCCCTTTTATCCCTTCATATCTCTCCGCTACCTTGGAGAAGAGAGACGCACGCGGGTAAATAAAACGTAAATATCTCTAAATATCTGTATAATATGTAAATAAAAGGAAGAAGTGGTTGTGTAGTGTAGTCGTTTCATTATAAATAATCTCATAATAATTTTATCCACAAATTCTTATACATTTATACATGTTTATCTCTGTGTGTGTGTGTGTGTGTGTGTGTGTGTGTGTGTGTGTGTGTGTGTGTGTGTGTGTGGTTCTGTGTCACTAGTGGGGCCTGTGGCCCGATTGGAGTGTTTGCGGTGTGAGAAGGAGGAGTTGGAGAACAGTTTGTTGGAGCAGCTGAAGGAGTTGAGGTTGCAGAAGCAGAAGGAGCTGCAGGTTCTTCAGGAGATGCTGAAACACAAGCAGCAGGAGGAGACAGAGCTCCTGCAGAAACAGCAGGAGGAGGAGGAGCATAACAGGTCCATCAAGAGTAAGTACTATGGAAATGCAATAATACTAACATAACTAATAATGAATGCTAGCCTTTAGGCTCCAATAAAAGTGATACTAATATATGTATAGTACTATATATATTATATTTTATATATTCAGTAGTAATTATGTAGTATATACAATCTATGTTATATCCAGCAGTAATGATACTTGCTCTGGCAGATATGAAAATGGCCTGTGAACAGGAGAAGAAATCTCTGGAGGAAGAACTTGAGAAGCTCAGACTGTCACTGCAGGTAGAGATCCCTTATAGTGTCAGTACACATCCACCAGTACCTCCACCTTTCACTTATAACGTCAGTACACATTCAGTACACATTCCCACCTTTCCATTGTACTGGCTGTAGTGATGATTCGTATGTGTGGGTTATACCAGCCCATAGAGGAGGACATTATGAGTCTGAAAGTGGCGCTGGAGATGAAGAACCAGGAGATCAAAGATCAGCACGATCTTTTGGTCAAACTATATACTCTGTATGTATACTATATACTCTGTATGTAGTACCTGGTTTAACACTATATCCTCTTTATATATACTATATACTGTTTATGTAGCTCCTGGTTTAACACTATACCCTCAGCTTACTCTAGTCTGCAGATGTGAAGAAATTAAACAGAATGTGTATCTGTGTATATGTGCGCACCTGTATGTGTCTGGTTGTAGTATTATTTAAAGGGTCAAACTCCGTAAAGTGTGCCCAGGCCCAGAGCTACTTTGATGGGCATGATTCTGTGACCTCTTGGGCCTTGAAATGTGGTGCTTTGAATGATTTAAAGAGTGAAACGGTCTGAAGTGTGCCCACGTTTAAAGCAACCTTGCTGGGCATGACTGTGTGACCTCTTGGGCCAGGAAGTCTGTTTCTAGTTTTATTTAAACGGTCAAACTGCGTGAAGTGTGCCCAGGCCCAGAGCTACTTTGCTGGGCATGACTGTGTGACCTCTTGGGCCTGGAAGTCTGGTTGTAGTATGATTTTAAAGGGTCAAATGCTCTCCATTGTGTGTCCAGGTTTAAGGCTACTTTGCTGGGCATGTGATTTGGACCCATCGGGTACGGAAGCCTTTCCGTCACGTGCTCGTTTTCCACGCCTTCAGCGCAGGTAGCCTGCGAATTTAAAACCGACGTGCATTTTATTCTTTTCCCCTTTTATCCTTTCATATCTCTCCGCTACCTTGGAGAAGAGAGACGCACGCGGGTAAATAAAATGTAAATATCTCTAAATATCTGTATAATATGTAAA
The DNA here is from genome assembly GCF_041902795.1 of Electrophorus electricus. NCBI lineage: Eukaryota > Metazoa > Chordata > Actinopteri > Gymnotiformes > Gymnotidae > Electrophorus > Electrophorus electricus. The sequence goes on along the minus strand of NC_137505.1, from coordinate 223,902 downwards.
TAAAAGGAAGATGTGGTTGTGTAGTGTAGTCGTTTGATTATAAATAATCTCATAATAATTTTATCCACAAATTCTTATACATTTATACATGTTTATCTCTCTCTGTGTGTGTGTGTGTGTGTGTCTGTGTGTGTGTGTGTGTGTGTGTGGTTCTGTGTCACTAGTGGGGCCTGTGGCCCGATTGGAGTGTTTGCGGTGTGAGAAGGAGGAGTTGGAGAACAGTTTGTTTGAGCAGCTGAAGGAGTTGAGGTTGCAGAAGCAGAAGGAGCTGCAGGTTCTTCAGGAGATGCTGAAACACAAGCAGCAGGAGGAGACAGAGCTCCTGCAGAAATAGCAGGAGGAGGAGGAGCATAACAGGTCCATCAAGAGTAAGTACTATGGAAATGCAATAATACTAACATAACTAATAATGAATGTTAGCCTTTAGGCTCCAATAAAAGTGATACTAATATATGTATAGTACTATATATATTATATTTTATATATTCAGTAGTAATTATGTAGTATATACAATCTATGTTATATCCAGCAGTAATGATACTTGCTCTGGCAGATATGAAAATGGCCTGTGAACAGGAGAAGAAATCTCTGGAGGAAGAACTTGAGAAGCTCAGACTGTCACTGCAGGTAGAGATCCCTTATAGTGTCAGTACACATCCACCAGTAGCTCCACCTTTCACTTATAACGTCAGTACACATTCAGTACACATTCCCACCTTTCCATTGTACTGGCTGTAGTGATGATTCGTGTGTGTGTTATACCAGCCCATAGAGGAGGACATTATGAGTCTGAAAGTGGCGCTGGAGATGAAGAACCAGGAGATCAAAGATCAGCACGATCTTTTGGTCAAACTATATACTCTGTATGTATACTATATACTCTGTATGTAGTACCTGGTTTAACACTATATCCTCTGTATATATACTATATACTGTTTATGTAGTACCTGGTTTAACACTATACCCTCAGCTTACTCTAGTCTGCAGATGTGAAGAAATTAAACAGAATGTGTATCTGTGTATATGTGCGCACCTGTATGTGTCTGGTTGTAGTATTATTTAAAGGGTCAAACTGCGTGAAGTGTGCCCAGGCCCAGAGCTACTTTGATGGGCATGGTTCTGTGACCTCTTGGGCCTTGAAATGTGGTGCTTTGAATGATTTAAAGAGTGAAACGGTCTGAAGTGTGCCCACGTTTAAAGCAACCTTGCTGGGCATGACTGTGTGACCTCTTGGGCCAGGAAGTCTGTTTCTAGTTTTATTTAAACGGTCAAACTGCGTGAAGTGTGCCCAGGCCCAGAGCTACTTTGCTGGGCATGACTGTGTGACCTCTTGGGCCTGGAAGTCTGGTTGTAGTATGATTTTAAAGGGTCAAATGGTCTCCATTGTGTGTCCAGGTTTAAGGCTACTTTGCTGGGCATGTGATTTGGACCCATCGGGTACGGAAGCCTTTCCGTCACGTGCTCGTTTTCCACGCCTTCAGCGCAGGTAGCCTGCGAATTTAAAACCGACGTGCATTTTATTCTTTTCCCCTTTTATCCCTTCATATCTCTCCGCTACCTTGGAGAAGAGAGACGCACGCGGGTAAATAAAACATAAATATCTCTAAATATCTGTATAATATGTAAATAAAAGGAAGAAGTGGTTGTGTAGTGTAGTCGTTTCATTATAAATAATCTCATAATAATTTTATCCACAAATTCTTATACATTTATACATGTTTATCTCTGTGTGTGTGTGTGTGTGTGTGTGTGTGTGTGTGTGTGTGTGTGTGTGTGTGGTTCTGTGTCACTAGTGGGGCCTGTGGCCCGATTGGAGTGTTTGCGGTGTGAGAAGGAGGAGTTGGAGAACAGTTTGTTGGAGCAGCTGAAGGAGTTGAGGTTGCAGAAGCAGAAGGAGCTGCAGGTTCTTCAGGAGATGCTGAAACACAAGCAGCAGGAGGAGACAGAGCTCCTGCAGAAACAGCAGGAGGAGGAGGAGCATAACAGGTCCATCAAGAGTAAGTACTATGGAAATGCAATAATACTAACATAACTAATAATGAATGCTAGCCTTTAGGCTCCAATAAAAGTGATACTAATATATGTATAGTACTATATATATTATATTTTATATATTCAGTAGTAATTATGTAGTATATACAATCTATTTTATATCCAGCAGTAATGATACTTGCTCTGGCAGATATGAAAATGGCCTGTGAACAGGAGAAGAAATCTCTGGAGGAAGAACTTGAGAAGCTCAGACTGTCACTGCAGGTAGAGATCCCTTATAGTGTCAGTACACATCCACCAGTACCTCCACCTTTCACTTATAACGTCAGTACACATTCAGTACACATTCCCACCTTTCCATTGTACTGGCTGTAGTGATGATTCGTATGTGTGGGTTATACCAGCCCATAGAGGAGGACATTATGAGTCTGAAAGTGGCGCTGGAGATGAAGAACCAGGAGATCAAAGATCAGCACGATCTTTTGGTCAAACTATATACTCTGTATGTATACTATATACTCTGTATGTAGTACCTGGTTTAACACTATATCCTCTTTATATATACTATATACTGTTTATGTAGCTCCTGGTTTAACACTATACCCTCAGCTTACTCTAGTCTGCAGATGTGAAGAAATTAAACAGAATGTGTATCTGTGTATATGTGCGCACCTGTATGTGTCTGGTTGTAGTATTATTTAAAGGGTCAAACTCCGTAAAGTGTGCCCAGGCCCAGAGCTACTTTGATGGGCATGATTCTGTGACCTCTTGGGCCTTGAAATGTGGTGCTTTGAATGATTTAAAGAGTGAAACGGTCTGAAGTGTGCCCACGTTTAAAGCAACCTTGCTGGGCATGACTGTGTGACCTCTTGGGCCAGGAAGTCTGTTTCTAGTTTTATTTAAACGGTCAAACTGCGTGAAGTGTGCCCAGGCCCAGAGCTACTTTGCTGGGCATGACTGTGTGACCTCTTGGGCCTGGAAGTCTGGTTGTAGTATGATTTTAAAGGGTCAAATGCTCTCCATTGTGTGTCCAGGTTTAAGGCTACTTTGCTGGGCATGTGATTTGGACCCATCGGGTACGGAAGCCTTTCCGTCACGTGCTCGTTTTCCACGCCTTCAGCGCAGGTAGCCTGCGAATTTAAAACCGACGTGCATTTTATTCTTTTCCCCTTTTATCCTTTCATATCTCTCCGCTACCTTGGAGAAGAGAGACGCACGCGGGTAAATAAAATGTAAATATCTCTAAATATCTGTATAATATGTAAATAAAAGGAAGATGTGGTTGTGTAGTGTAGTCGTTTCATTATAAATAATCTCATAATAATTTTATCCACAAATTCTTATACATTTATACATGTTTATCTCTCTCTTTGTGTGTGTGTGTGTGTGTGTGGTTCTGTGTCACTAGTGGGGCCTGTGGCCCGATTGGAGTGTTTGCGGTGTGAGAAGGAGGAGTTGGAGAACAGTTTGTTGGAGCAGCTGAAGGAGTTGAGGTTGCAGAAGCAGAAGGAGCTGCAGGTTCTTCAGGAGATGCTGAAACACAAGCAGCATGAGGAGACAGAGCTCCTGCAGAAACAGCAGGAGGAGGAGGAGCATAACAGGTCCATCAAGAGTAAGTACTATGGAAATGCAATAATACTAACATAACTAATAATGAATGCTAGCCTTTAGGCTCCAATAAAAGTGATACTAATATATGTATAGTACTATATATATTATATTTTATATATTCAGTAGTAATTATGTAGTATATACAATCTATGTTATATCCAGCAGTAATGATACTTGCTCTGGCAGATATGAAAATGGCCTGTGAACAGGAGAAGAAATCTCTGGAGGAAGAACTTGAGAAGCTCAGACTGTCACTGCAGGTAGAGATCCCTTATAGTGTCAGTACACATCCACCAGTACCTCCACCTTTCACTTATAACGTCAGTACACATTCAGTACACATTCCCACCTTTCCATTGTACTGGCTGTAGTGATGATTCGTATGTGTGGGTTATACCAGCCCATAGAGGAGGACATTATGAGTCTGAAAGTGGCGCTGGAGATGAAGAACCAGGAGATCAAAGATCAGCACGATCTTTTGGTCAAACTATATACTCTGTATGTATACTATATACTCTGTATGTAGTACCTGGTTTAACACTATATCCTCTTTATATATACTATATACTGTTTATGTAGCTCCTGGTTTAACACTATACCCTCAGCTTACTCTAGTCTGCAGATGTGAAGAAATTAAACAGAATGTGTATCTGTGTATATGTGCGCACCTGTATGTGTCTGGTTGTAGTATTATTTAAAGGGTCAAACTCCGTAAAGTGTGCCCAGGCCCAGAGCTACTTTGATGGGCATGATTCTGTGACCTCTTGGGCCTTGAAATGTGGTGCTTTGAATGATTTAAAGAGTGAAACGGTCTGAAGTGTGCCCACGTTTAAAGCAACCTTGCTGGGCATGACTGTGTGACCTCTTGGGCCAGGAAGTCTGTTTCTAGTTTTATTTAAACGGTCAAACTGCGTGAAGTGTGCCCAGGCCCAGAGCTACTTTGCTGGGCATGACTGTGTGACCTCTTGGGCCTGGAAGTCTGGTTGTAGTATGATTTTAAAGGGTCAAATGGTCTCCATTGTGTGTCCAGGTTTAAGGCTACTTTGCTGGGCATGTGATTTGGACCCATCGGGTACGGAAGCCTTTCCGTCACGTGCTCGTTTTCCACGCCTTCAGCGCAGGTAGCCTGCGAATTTAAAACCGACGTGCATTTTATTCTTTTCCCCTTTTATCCTTTCATATCTCTCCGCTACCTTGGAGAAGAGAGACGCACGCGGGTAAATAAAATGTAAATATCTCTAAATATCTGTATAATATGTAAATAAAAGGAAGATGTGGTTGTGTAGTGTAGTCGTTTGATTATAAATAATCTCATAATAATTTTATCCACAAATTCTTATACATTTATACATGTTTATCTCTCTCTGTGTGTGTGTGTGTGTGTGTCTGTGTGTGTGTGTGTGTGGTTCTGTGTCACTAGTGGGGCCTGTGGCCCGATTGGAGTGTTTGCGGTGTGAGAAGGAGGAGTTGGAGAACAGTTTGTTGGAGCAGCTGAAGGAGTTGAGGTTGCAGAAGCAGAAGGAGCTGCAGGTTCTTCAGGAGATGCTGAAACACAAGCAGCAGGAGGAGACAGAGCTCCTGCAGAAACAGCAGGAGGAGGAGGAGCATAACAGGTCCATCAAGAGTAAGTACTATGGAAATGCAATAATACTAACATAACTAATAATGAATGTTAGCCTTTAGGCTCCAATAAAAGTGATACTAATATATGTATAGTACTATATATATTATATTTTATATATTCAGTAGTAATTATGTAGTATATACAATCTATGTTATATCCAGCAGTAATGATACTTGCTCTGGCAGATATGAAAATGGCCTGTGAACAGGAGAAGAAATCTCTGGAGGAAGAACTTGAGAAGCTCAGACTGTCACTGCAGGTAGAGATCCCTTATAGTGTCAGTACACATCCACCAGTAGCTCCACCTTTCACTTATAACGTCAGTACACATTCAGTACACATTCCCACCTTTCCATTGTACTGGCTGTAGTGATGATTCGTGTGTGTGTTATACCAGCCCATAGAGGAGGACATTATGAGTCTGAAAGTGGCGCTGGAGATGAAGAACCAGGAGATCAAAGATCAGCACGATCTTTTGGTCAAACTATATACTCTGTATGTATACTATATACTCTGTATGTAGTACCTGGTTTAACACTATATCCTCTGTATATATACTATATACTGTTTATGTAGTACCTGGTTTAACACTATACCCTCAGCTTACTCTAGTCTGCAGATGTGAAGAAATTAAACAGAATGTGTATCTGTGTATATGTGCGCACCTGTATGTGTCTGGTTGTAGTATTATTTAAAGGGTCAAACTGCGTGAAGTGTGCCCAGGCCCAGAGCTACTTTGATGGGCATGATTCTGTGACCTCTTGGGCCTTGAAATGTGGTGCTTTGAATGATTTAAAGAGTGAAACGGTCTGAAGTGTGCCCACGTTTAAAGCAACCTTGCTGGGCATGACTGTGTGACCTCTTGGGCCAGGAAGTCTGTTTCTAGTTTTATTTAAACGGTCAAACTGCGTGAAGTGTGCCCAGGCCCAGAGCTACTTTGCTGGGCATGACTGTGTGACCTCTTGGGCCTGGAAGTCTGGTTGTAGTATGATTTTAAAGGGTCAAATGGTCTCCATTGTGTGTCCAGGTTTAAGGCTACTTTGCTGGGCATGTGATTTGGACCCATCGGGTACGGAAGCCTTTCCGTCACGTGCTCGTTTTCCACGCCTTCAGCGCAGGTAGCCTGCGAATTTAAAACCGACGTGCATTTTATTCTTTTCCCCTTTTATCCCTTCATATCTCTCCGCTACCTTGGAGAAGAGAGACGCACGCGGGTAAATAAAACGTAAATATCTCTAAATATCTGTATAATATGTAAATAAAAGGAAGAAGTGGTTGTGTAGTGTAGTCGTTTCATTATAAATAATCTCATAATAATTTTATCCACAAATTCTTATACATTTATACATGTTTATCTCTGTGTGTGTGTGTGTGTGTGTGTGTGTGTGGTTCTGTGTCACTAGTGGGGCCTGTGGCCCGATTGGAGTGTTTGCGGTGTGAGAAGGAGGAGTTGGAGAACAGTTTGTTGGAGCAGCTGAAGGAGTTGAGGTTGCAGAAGCAGAAGGAGCTGCAGGTTCTTCAGGAGATGCTGAAACACAAGCAGCAGGAGGAGACAGAGCTCCTGCAGAAACAGCAGGAGGAGGAGGAGCATAACAGGTCCATCAAGAGTAAGTACTATGGAAATGCAATAATACTAACATAACTAATAATGAATGCTAGCCTTTAGGCTCCAATAAAAGTGATACTAATATATGTATAGTACTATATATATTATATTTTATATATTCAGTAGTAATTATGTAGTATATACAATCTATGTTATATCCAGCAGTAATGATACTTGCTCTGGCAGATATGAAAATGGCCTGTGAACAGGAGAAGAAATCTCTGGAGGAAGAACTTGAGAAGCTCAGACTGTCACTGCAGGTAGAGATCCCTTATAGTGTCAGTACACATCCACCAGTACCTCTACCTTTCACTTATAACGTCAGTACACATTCAGTACACATTCCCACCTTTCCATTGTACTGGCTGTAGTGATGATTCGTATGTGTGGGTTATACCAGCCCATAGAGGAGGACATTATGAGTCTGAAAGTGGCGCTGGAGATGAAGAACCAGGAGATCAAAGATCAGCACGATCTTTTGGTCAAACTATATACTCTGTATGTATACTATATACTCTGTATGTAGTACCTGGTTTAACACTATATCCTCTTTATATATACTATATACTGTTTATGTAGCTCCTGGTTTAACACTATACCCTCAGCTTACTCTAGTCTGCAGATGTGAAGAAATTAAACAGAATGTGTATCTGTGTATATGTGCGCACCTGTATGTGTCTGGTTGTAGTATTATTTAAAGGGTCAAACTCCGTAAAGTGTGCCCAGGCCCAGAGCTACTTTGATGGGCATGATTCTGTGACCTCTTGGGCCTTGAAATGTGGTGCTTTGAATGATTTAAAGAGTGAAACGGTCTGAAGTGTGCCCACGTTTAAAGCAACCTTGCTGGGCATGACTGTGTGACCTCTTGGGCCAGGAAGTCTGTTTCTAGTTTTATTTAAACGGTCAAACTGCGTGAAGTGTGCCCAGGCCCAGAGCTACTTTGCTGGGCATGACTGTGTGACCTCTTGGGCCTGGAAGTCTGGTTGTAGTATGATTTTAAAGGGTCAAATGGTCTCCATTGTGTGTCCAGGTTTAAGGCTACTTTGCTGGGCATGTGATTTGGACCCATCGGGTACGGAAGCCTTTCCGTCACGTGCTCGTTTTCCACGCCTTCAGCGCAGGTAGCCTGCGAATTTAAAACCGACGTGCATTTTATTCTTTTCCCCTTTTATCCCTTCATATCTCTCCGCTACCTTGGAGAAGAGAGACGCACGCGGGTAAATAAAACGTAAATATCTCTAAATATCTGTATAATATGTAAATAAAAGGAAGAAGTGGTTGTGTAGTGTAGTCGTTTCATTATAAATAATCTCATAATAATTTTATCCACAAATTCTTATACATTTATACATGTTTATCTCTGTGTGTGTGTGTGTGTGTGTGTGTGTGTGTGTGTGTGTGTGTGTGTGTGTGTGTGTGGTTCTGTGTCACTAGTGGGGCCTGTGGCCCGATTGGAGTGTTTGCGGTGTGAGAAGGAGGAGTTGGAGAACAGTTTGTTGGAGCAGCTGAAGGAGTTGAGGTTGCAGAAGCAGAAGGAGCTGCAGGTTCTTCAGGAGATGCTGAAACACAAGCAGCAGGAGGAGACAGAGCTCCTGCAGAAACAGCAGGAGGAGGAGGAGCATAACAGGTCCATCAAGAGTAAGTACTATGGAAATGCAATAATACTAACATAACTAATAATGAATGCTAGCCTTTAGGCTCCAATAAAAGTGATACTAATATATGTATAGTACTATATATATTATATTTTATATATTCAGTAGTAATTATGTAGTATATACAATCTATGTTATATCCAGCAGTAATGATACTTGCTCTGGCAGATATGAAAATGGCCTGTGAACAGGAGAAGAAATCTCTGGAGGAAGAACTTGAGAAGCTCAGACTGTCACTGCAGGTAGAGATCCCTTATAGTGTCAGTACACATCCACCAGTACCTCCACCTTTCACTTATAACGTCAGTACACATTCAGTACACATTCCCACCTTTCCATTGTACTGGCTGTAGTGATGATTCGTATGTGTGGGTTATACCAGCCCATAGAGGAGGACATTATGAGTCTGAAAGTGGCGCTGGAGATGAAGAACCAGGAGATCAAAGATCAGCACGATCTTTTGGTCAAACTATATACTCTGTATGTATACTATATACTCTGTATGTAGTACCTGGTTTAACACTATATCCTCTTTATATATACTATATACTGTTTATGTAGCTCCTGGTTTAACACTATACCCTCAGCTTACTCTAGTCTGCAGATGTGAAGAAATTAAACAGAATGTGTATCTGTGTATATGTGCGCACCTGTATGTGTCTGGTTGTAGTATTATTTAAAGGGTCAAACTCCGTAAAGTGTGCCCAGGCCCAGAGCTACTTTGATGGGCATGATTCTGTGACCTCTTGGGCCTTGAAATGTGGTGCTTTGAATGATTTAAAGAGTGAAACGGTCTGAAGTGTGCCCACGTTTAAAGCAACCTTGCTGGGCATGACTGTGTGACCTCTTGGGCCAGGAAGTCTGTTTCTAGTTTTATTTAAACGGTCAAACTGCGTGAAGTGTGCCCAGGCCCAGAGCTACTTTGCTGGGCATGACTGTGTGACCTCTTGGGCCTGGAAGTCTGGTTGTAGTATGATTTTAAAGGGTCAAATGCTCTCCATTGTGTGTCCAGGTTTAAGGCTACTTTGCTGGGCATGTGATTTGGACCCATCGGGTACGGAAGCCTTTCCGTCACGTGCTCGTTTTCCACGCCTTCAGCGCAGGTAGCCTGCGAATTTAAAACCGACGTGCATTTTATTCTTTTCCCCTTTTATCCTTTCATATCTCTCCGCTACCTTGGAGAAGAGAGACGCACGCGGGTAAATAAAATGTAAATATCTCTAAATATCTGTATAATATGTAAATAAAAGGAAGATGTGGTTGTGTAGTGTAGTCGTTTGATTATAAATAATCTCATAATAATTTTATCCACAAATTCTTATACATTTATACATGTTTATCTCTCTCTGTGTGTGTGTGTGTGTGTGTCTGTGTGTGTGTGTGTGTGTGTGTGGTTCTGTGTCACTAGTGGGGCCTGTGGCCCGATTGGAGTGTTTGCGGTGTGAGAAGGAGGAGTTGGAGAACAGTTTGTTTGAGCAGCTGAAGGAGTTGAGGTTGCAGAAGCAGAAGGAGCTGCAGGTTCTTCAGGAGATGCTGAAACACAAGCAGCAGGAGGAGACAGAGCTCCTGCAGAAATAGCAGGAGGAGGAGGAGCATAACAGGTCCATCAAGAGTAAGTACTATGGAAATGCAATAATACTAACATAACTAATAATGAATGTTAGCCTTTAGGCTCCAATAAAAGTGATACTAATATATGTATAGTACTATATATATTATATTTTATATATTCAGTAGTAATTATGTAGTATATACAATCTATGTTATATCCAGCAGTAATGATACTTGCTCTGGCAGATATGAAAATGGCCTGTGAACAGGAGAAGAAATCTCTGGAGGAAGAACTTGAGAAGCTCAGACTGTCACTGCAGGTAGAGATCCCTTATAGTGTCAGTACACATCCACCAGTAGCTCCACCTTTCACTTATAACGTCAGTACACATTCAGTACACATTCCCACCTTTCCATTGTACTGGCTGTAGTGATGATTCGTGTGTGTGTTATACCAGCCCATAGAGGAGGACATTATGAGTCTGAAAGTGGCGCTGGAGATGAAGAACCAGGAGATCAAAGATCAGCACGATCTTTTGGTCAAACTATATACTCTGTATGTATACTATATACTCTGTATGTAGTACCTGGTTTAACACTATATCCTCTGTATATATACTATATACTGTTTATGTAGTACCTGGTTTAACACTATACCCTCAGCTTACTCTAGTCTGCAGATGTGAAGAAATTAAACAGAATGTGTATCTGTGTATATGTGCGCACCTGTATGTGTCTGGTTGTAGTATTATTTAAAGGGTCAAACTGCGTGAAGTGTGCCCAGGCCCAGAGCTACTTTGATGGGCATGATTCTGTGACCTCTTGGGCCTTGAAATGTGGTGCTTTGAATGATTTAAAGAGTGAAACGGTCTGAAGTGTGCCCACGTTTAAAGCAACCTTGCTGGGCATGACTGTGTGACCTCTTGGGCCAGGAAGTCTGTTTCTAGTTTTATTTAAACGGTCAAACTGCGTGAAGTGTGCCCAGGCCCAGAGCTACTTTGCTGGGCATGACTGTGTGACCTCTTGGGCCTGGAAGTCTGGTTGTAGTATGATTTTAAAGGGTCAAATGGTCTCCATTGTGTGTCCAGGTTTAAGGCTACTTTGCTGGGCATGTGATTTGGACCCATCGGGTACGGAAGCCTTTCCGTCACGTGCTCGTTTTCCACGCCTTCAGCGCAGGTAGCCTGCGAATTTAAAACCGACGTGCATTTTATTCTTTTCCCCTTTTATCCCTTCATATCTCTCCGCTACCTTGGAGAAGAGAGACGCACGCGGGTAAATAAAACATAAATATCTCTAAATATCTGTATAATATGTAAATAAAAGGAAGAAGTGGTTGTGTAGTGTAGTCGTTTCATTATAAATAATCTCATAATAATTTTATCCACAAATTCTTATACATTTATACATGTTTATCTCTGTGTGTGTGTGTGTGTGTGTGTGTGTGTGTGTGTGTGTGTGTGTGGTTCTGTGTCACTAGTGGGGCCTGTGGCCCGATTGGAGTGTTTGCGGTGTGAGAAGGAGGAGTTGGAGAACAGTTTGTTGGAGCAGCTGAAGGAGTTGAGGTTGCAGAAGCAGAAGGAGCTGCAGGTTCTTCAGGAGATGCTGAAACACAAGCAGCAGGAGGAGACAGAGCTCCTGCAGAAACAGCAGGAGGAGGAGGAGCATAACAGGTCCATCAAGAGTAAGTACTATGGAAATGCAATAATACTAACATAACTAATAATGAATGCTAGCCTTTAGGCTCCAATAAAAGTGATACTAATATATGTATAGTACTATATATATTATATTTTATATATTCAGTAGTAATTATGTAGTATATACAATCTATTTTATATCCAGCAGTAATGATACTTGCTCTGGCAGATATGAAAATGGCCTGTGAACAGGAGAAGAAATCTCTGGAGGAAGAACTTGAGAAGCTCAGACTGTCACTGCAGGTAGAGATCCCTTATAGTGTCAGTACACATCCACCAGTACCTCCACCTTTCACTTATAACGTCAGTACACATTCAGTACACATTCCCACCTTTCCATTGTACTGGCTGTAGTGATGATTCGTATGTGTGGGTTATACCAGCCCATAGAGGAGGACATTATGAGTCTGAAAGTGGCGCTGGAGATGAAGAACCAGGAGATCAAAGATCAGCACGATCTTTTGGTCAAACTATATACTCTGTATGTATACTATATACTCTGTATGTAGTACCTGGTTTAACACTATATCCTCTTTATATATACTATATACTGTTTATGTAGCTCCTGGTTTAACACTATACCCTCAGCTTACTCTAGTCTGCAGATGTGAAGAAATTAAACAGAATGTGTATCTGTGTATATGTGCGCACCTGTATGTGTCTGGTTGTAGTATTATTTAAAGGGTCAAACTCCGTAAAGTGTGCCCAGGCCCAGAGCTACTTTGATGGGCATGATTCTGTGACCTCTTGGGCCTTGAAATGTGGTGCTTTGAATGATTTAAAGAGTGAAACGGTCTGAAGTGTGCCCACGTTTAAAGCAACCTTGCTGGGCATGACTGTGTGACCTCTTGGGCCAGGAAGTCTGTTTCTAGTTTTATTTAAACGGTCAAACTGCGTGAAGTGTGCCCAGGCCCAGAGCTACTTTGCTGGGCATGACTGTGTGACCTCTTGGGCCTGGAAGTCTGGTTGTAGTATGATTTTAAAGGGTCAAATGCTCTCCATTGTGTGTCCAGGTTTAAGGCTACTTTGCTGGGCATGTGATTTGGACCCATCGGGTACGGAAGCCTTTCCGTCACGTGCTCGTTTTCCACGCCTTCAGCGCAGGTAGCCTGCGAATTTAAAACCGACGTGCATTTTATTCTTTTCCCCTTTTATCCTTTCATATCTCTCCGCTACCTTGGAGAAGAGAGACGCACGCGGGTAAATAAAATGTAAATATCTCTAAATATCTGTATAATATGTAAATAAAAGGAAGATGTGGTTGTGTAGTGTAGTCGTTTGATTATAAATAATCTCATAATAATTTTATCCACAAATTCTTATACATTTATACATGTTTATCTCTCTCTGTGTGTGTGTGTGTGTGTGTGTCTGTGTGTGTGTGTGTGTGGTTCTGTGTCACTAGTGGGGCCTGTGGCCCGATTGGAGTGTTTGCGGTGTGAGAAGGAGGAGTTGGAGAACAGTTTGTTGGAGCAGCTGAAGGAGTTGAGGTTGCAGAAGCAGAAGGAGCTGCAGGTTCTTCAGGAGATGCTGAAACACAAGCAGCATGAGGAGACAGAGCTCCTGCAGAAACAGCAGGAGGAGGAGGAGCATAACAGGTCCATCAAGAGTAAGTACTATGGAAATGCAATAATACTAACATAACTAATAATGAATGCTAGCCTTTAGGCTCCAATAAAAGTGATACTAATATATGTATAGTACTATATATATTATATTTTATATATTCAGTAGTAATTATGTAGTATATACAATCTATGTTATATCCAGCAGTAATGATACTTGCTCTGGCAGATATGAAAATGGCCTGTGAACAGGAGAAGAAATCTCTGGAGGAAGAACTTGAGAAGCTCAGACTGTCACTGCAGGTAGAGATCCCTTATAGTGTCAGTACACATCCACCAGTACCTCCACCTTTCACTTATAACGTCAGTACACATTCAGTACACATTCCCACCTTTCCATTGTACTGGCTGTAGTGATGATTCGTATGTGTGGGTTATACCAGCCCATAGAGGAGGACATTATGAGTCTGAAAGTGGCGCTGGAGATGAAAAACCAGGAGATCAAAGATCAGCACGATCTTTTGGTCAAACTATATACTCTGTATGTATACTATATACTCTGTATGTAGTACCTGGTTTAACACTATATCCTCTTTATATATACTATATACTGTTTATGTAGCTCCTGGTTTAACACTATACCCTCAGCTTACTCTAGTCTGCAGATGTGAAGAAATTAAACAGAATGTGTATCTGTGTATATGTGCGCACCTGTATGTGTCTGGTTGTAGTATTATTTAAAGGGTCAAACTCCGTAAAGTGTGCCCAGGCCCAGAGCTACTTTGATGGGCATGATTCTGTGACCTCTTGGGCCTTGAAATGTGGTGCTTTGAATGATTTAAAGAGTGAAACGGTCTGAAGTGTGCCCACGTTTAAAGCAACCTTGCTGGGCATGACTATGTGACCTCTTGGGCCAGGAAGTCTGTTTCTAGTTTTATTTAAACGGTCAAACTGCGTGAAGTGTGCCCAGGCCCAGAGCTACTTTGCTGGGCATGACTGTGTGACCTCTTGGGCCTGGAAGTCTGGTTGTAGTATGATTTTAAAGGGTCAAATGCTCTCCATTGTGTGTCCAGGTTTAAGGCTACTTTGCTGGGCATGTGATTTGGACCCATCGGGTACGGAAGCCTTTCCGTCACGTGCTCGTTTTCCACGCCTTCAGCGCAGGTAGCCTGCGAATTTAAAACCGACGTGCATTTTATTCTTTTCCCCTTTTATCCTTTCATATCTCTCCGCTACCTTGGAGAAGAGAGACGCACGCGGGTAAATAAAATGTAAATATCTCTAAATATCTGTATAATATGTAAATAAAAGGAAGATGTGGTTGTGTAGTGTAGTCGTTTGATTATAAATAATCTCATAATAATTTTATCCACAAATTCTTATACATTTATACATGTTTATCTCTCTCTGTGTGTGTGTGTGTGTGTGTGTGTGTCTGTGTGTGTGTGTGTGTGGTTCTGTGTCACTAGTGGGGCCTGTGGCCTGATTGGAGTGTTTGCGGTGTGAGAAGGAGGAGTTGGAGAACAGTTTGTTTGAGCAGCTGAAGGAGTTGAGGTTGCAGAAGCAGAAGGAGCTGCAGGTTCTTCAGGAGATGCTGAAACACAAGCAGCAGGAGGAGACAGAGCTCCTGCAGAAATAGCAGGAGTAGGAGGAGCATAACAGGTCCATCAAGAGTAAGTACTATGGAAATGCAATAATACTAACATAACTAATAATGAATGTTAGCCTTTAGGCTCCAATAAAAGTGACACTAATATATGTATAGTACTATATATATTATATTTTATATATTCAGCAGTAATTATGTAGTATATACAATCTGTGTTATGTCCAGCAGTAATGATACTTGCTCTGGCAGATATGAAAATGGCCTGTGAACAGGAGAAGAAATCTCTGGAGGAAGAATTGAGAAGCTCAAACTGTCACTGCAGGTAGAGATCCCTTATAGTGTCAGTACACATCCACCAGTACCACCACCTCTCACTTATAACGTCAGTACACATTCAGTACACATTCCCACCTTTCCATTGTACTGGCTGTAGTGATGATTCGTGTCTGTGTTATACCAGCCCATAGAGGAGGACATTATGAGTCTGAAAGTGGCGCTGGAGATGAAGAACCAGGAGATCAAAGATCAGCACGATCTTTTGGTCAAACTATATACTCTGTATGTATACTATATCGAACCCACGGTTTTCACGCTACGATTTTTTTAAATGTGGTGAGCTGCGGAGAAAAGACGCGGTCCGGACGTATTTGTGGCTTAATATCTCTTGTCTCCTTGGGAGTAGGAAGTCTGTTCATGGCTCTTTGGAAAGGGCTGCCTCTCCCCTCTAATCGCCTTCGAGCTTCAAGCGGATTGGACCCACGGTTATCACGCTACGATTTTTTAAAGCCGCCAGGGACGGGCCGAAAGCGTGGCAGGTGGCGTTCGTTAGGGACAGTCATGGAGGTGATGCGCACCGAGTTGCACGCCATTTGGACTTGGCCAGACCTAGATGTGAGCGTTCAAAGTCAGCGCGTTTGTTTAAACTTTCTCCTCCAATTCGTTGCAACTGCTCAAGCGTTTCTCGCTCATCCGACTGGAGCGTAACGCTTTATATGTTAATATCTCTTGTCTCCTTGGGAGTAGGAAGTCTGTTCATGGATCTTTGGAAAGGGCTGCCTCTCCCCTGTAATCGCCTTCGAGCGGCACGCGGATCGAACCCACTGTTTTCACGCTATGATTTTTTTAAAATGTGGTGCGCGGCGGAGAAAATGCGCGCGTCGGACGTCATTTCGGCTTAATATCTCTTGTCTCCTTGGGAGTAGAAAGTCTTTTCATGGCTCTTTGGAAAGGGCTGCATCTCCCCTGTAATCGCCTTTAAGCGGCACGCGGATCGGACCCACCGTTCTCACGCTAAGATTTTTTAAATGTGGTGCGCGGCGGAGAAAATGCGCGTGTCGGACATCATTGCTGCTTAATATCTCTTGTCTCCTTGGGAGTAGGAAGTCTGTTCATGGCTCTTTGGAAAGGGCTGCATCTCCCCTGTAATCGCCTTCGAGCGGCACGCGGATCGAACCCACGGTTTTCACGCTATGATTTTTTTAAATGTGGTGCGCGGCGGAGAAAATGCGCGCGTCGGACGTCATTGCGGCTTAATATCTCTTGTCTCCTTGGGAATAGAAAGTCTTTTCATGGCTCTTTGGAAAGGGTTGCATCTCCCCTGTAATCGCCTTTAAGCGGCATGCGGATCGGACCCACCGTTCTCACGCTACGATTTTTTAAATGTGGTGTGCGGCGGAGAAAATGCGCGCGTCGGATATCATTGCGGCTTAATATCTCTTGTCTCCTTGTGAGTAGAAAGTCTGTTCATGGCTCTTTGGAAAGGGCTGCATCTCCCCTGTAATCGCCTTCGCGCGGCACGCGCATCGGAACCATCGTTATCACGCTACGATTTTTTAATGCCGCCAGGGACGGGCCGAAAGCGTGGCAGGTGGCGTTCGTTAGGGACCGTCATGGAGGTGATGCGCACCGAGTTGCAGGCCATTTGGACCTGGCCCGGCCTAGATGTGAGCGTTCAAAGTCAGCGCGTTTGTTTAAACTTTCTCCTCCAATTCGTTGCAACTGCTCAAGCGTTTCTCGCTCATCCGACTGGAGCGTAACGCTTTATATGTTAATATCTCTTGTCTCCTTGGGAGTAGGAAGTCTGTTCATGGATCTTTGGAAAGGGCTGCATCTCCCCTGTAATCGCCTTCGAGCGGCACGCGGATCGAACCCACTTTTTTCACGCTACGATTTTTTTTAAATGTGTTGCGCGGCGGAGAAAAGACGCGCGCCGGACGTATTTGCGGCTTAATATCTTTGGGCTCCTTGGGAGTAGGAAGTCTGTTCATGCCTCTTTGGAAAGGGCTGCATCTCCCCTGTAATCGCCTTCGAGCGGCACGCGGATCGAACCCACTTTTTTCACGCTACGATTTTTTTTAAATGTGTTGCGCGGCGGAGAAAAGACGCGCGCCGGACGTATTTGCTGCTTAATATCTCTTGTCTCATTGGGTGTAGAAAGTCTGTTCATGGCTCTTTGGAAAGGGCTGCATCTCCCCTGTAATCGCCTTCGAGCGGCACGCGGATCGAACCCACGGTTTTCACGCTATGATTTTTTAAAATGTGGTGCGCGGCGGAGAAAATGCGCGCGTCGGACGTCATTTCGGCTTAATATCTCTTGTCTCCTTGGGAGTAGAAAGTCTTTTCATGGCTCTTTGGAAAGGTTTGCATCTCCCTTGTAATCGCCTTTAAGCGGCACGCGGATCGGACCCACCGTTCTTCCGATACGATTTTTTAAATGTGGTGCGCGGCGTAGAAAAGACGCGCGTAGGACGTATTTGCGGCTTAATATCTTTGGGCTACTTGGGAGTAGGAAGTCTGTTCATGCCTCTTTGGAAAGGGCTGCATCTACCCTGTAATCGCCTTCGAGCGGCACGCGGATCGAACCCACGGTTTTCACGCTATGATTTTTTTAAATGTGGTGCGCGGCGGAGGAAATGCGCGCGTCGGACGTCATTTCGGCTTAATATCTCTTGTCTCCTTGGGAGTAGAAAGTCTTTTCATGGCTCTTTGGAAAGGGCTGCATCTCCCCTGTAATCGCCTTTAAGCGGCACGCGGATCGAACCCACGGTTTTCACGCTACGATTTTTTTTAAATGTGTTGCGCGGCGGAGAATAGACGCGCGCCGGACGTATTTGCGGCTTGATATCTCTTGTCTCATTGGGAGTAGAAAGTCTGTTCATGGCTCTTTGGAAAGGGCTGCATCTCCCCTGTTATCGCCTTCTCGCGGCACGCGGATCGAACCCACGGTTTTCACGCTATGATTTTTTTAAATGTGGTGCGCGGCGTAGAAAAGACGCGCGTAGGACGTATTTGCGGCTTAATATCTTTGGGCTCCTTGGGAGTAGGAAGTCTGTTCATGCCTCTTTGGAAAGGGCTCCATCTCCCCTGTAATCGCCTTTGAGCGGCACGCGGATCGAACCCACGGTTTTCACGCTATGATTTTTTTAAATGTGGTGCGCGGCGGAGAAAATGCGCGCGTCGGACGTCATTGCGGCTTAATATCACTTGTCTCCTTGGGATTAGAAAGTCTTTTCATGGTTCTTTGGAAAGGGTTGCATCTCCCCTGTAATCGCCTTTAAGCGGCACGCGGATCGGACCCACCGTTCTCACGCTACGATTTTTTAAACGTGGTGCGCGTCGGAGGAAATGCGCGTAATATCTCTTGTCTCCTTGGGAGTAGAAAGTCTGTTCATGGCTCTTTGGAAAGGGCTGTATCTCCCCTGTAATCGCCTTCGAGCGGCACGCGCATCGGAACCATCGTTATCACGCTACGATTTTTTAATGCCGCCAGGGATAGGCCGAAAGCGTGGCAGGTGGCGTTCGTTAGGGACAGTCATGGAGGTGATGCGCACCGAGTTGCACGGCATTTGGACTTGGCCAGACCTAGATGTGAGCGTTCAAAGTCAGCGCGTTTGTTTAAACTTTCTCCTCCAATTCGTTGCAACTGCTCAAGCGTTTCTCGCTCATCCGACTGGAGCGTAACGCTTTATATGTTAATATCTCTTGTCTCCTTGGGAGTAGGAAGTCTGTTCATGGATCTTTGGAAAGGGCTGCATCTCCCCTGTAATCGCCTTCGAGCGGCACGCGGATCGAACCCACGGTTTTCACGCTATGATTTTTTTAAATGTGGTGCGCGGCGGAGAAAATGCGCGCGTCGGACGTCATTTCGGCTTAATATCTCTTGTCTCCTTGGGAGTAGAAAGTCTTTTCATGGCTCTTTGGAAAGGGCTGCATCTCCCCTGTAATCGCCTTTAAGCGGCACGCGGATCGGACCCACCGTTCTCACGCTAAGATTTTTTAAATGTGGTGCGCGGCGGAGAAAATGCGCGTGTCGGACATCATTGCTGCTTAATATCTCTTGTCTCCTTGGGAGTAGGAAGTCTGTTCATGGCTCTTTGGAAAGGGCTGCATCTCCCCTGTAATCGCCTTCGAGCGGCACGCGGATCGAACCCACGGTTTTCACGCTATGATTTTTTTAAATGTGGTGCGCGGCGGAGAAAATGCGCGCGTCGGACGTCATTGCGGCTTAATATCTCTTGTCTCCTTGGGAATAGAAAGTCTTTTTATGGGTCTTTGGAAAGGGTTGCATCTCCCCTGTAATCGCCTTTAAGCGGCACGCGGATCGGACCCACCGTTCTTACGGAACGATTTTTTAAATGTGGTGCGCGGCGTAGAAAAGACGCGCGTAGGACTTATTTGCGGCTTAATATCTTTGGGCTCCTTGGGAGTAGAAAGTCTGTTCATGGCTCCTTGGAAAGGGCTGCATCTCCCCTGTAATCGCCTTCGCGCGGCACGCGGATCGGAACCACCGTTATCACGCTACGATTTTTTAATGCCGACAGGGACGGGCCGAAAGCTTGGCAGGTGGCGTTCGTTAGGAAAAGTCATGGACGTGATGCGGACCGAGTTGCAGGCCATTTGGACCTGGCCCGGCCTAGATGTGAGCCTTCAAAGTCAGCGCGTTTGTTTAAACTTTCTCCTCCAATTCGTTGCAATTGTACAAGCGTTTCTCGCTCATCCGACTGGAGCGTAACGCTTTATCTGTTAATATCTCTGGTCTCCTTGGGAGTAGAAAGTCTGTTCATGGCTCTTTGGAAAGGGATGCATCTCCCCTGTAATCGCCTTTAAGCGGCACGCGGATCGGACCCACCGTTCTCACGCTACGATTTTTTAAAATCCGCCAGGGACGGAACGAACGCTTGGCAGGTGGCGTTCGTGACGGACAGTCAAGCAGTTAATACGCACCGAGCTGCAGGCCATTTGGACCTGGCCCAGCCTAGATGTGAGTATTCAAAGTCAGCACGTTTGTTTCAAAGTTCTCTACCAATTCGTTGTAATTGCGTGTGTGCGCGTGAACACCAGGTTTGTGGAGGAGTTCGTGCTTGGACGGTACAAGGGGAGACAGTGTGTGGCCTGGCTGCGTGAGGTTGCAGTTTGCTGGGCATGAGAGATTGGCATGTGGTGCCCTGGAGGTGTGGTTGTTCCAGGACGGGCAAGGTGGGGTAGTGTGGCTGGGTGACGGTGCGCTTCACTGGGGATGTGGTTGTGAGTTGCAGGCCCATTCCTTTTAATGACAGAAAGGATCTGATTTGTTTCCAGGTTTAAACGTACTTTGCTGGGTATGACTGTGACCTCTTGGGCCAGGAAGTCTGTTTCTAGTTTTATTTAAACGGTCAAACTGCGTGAAGTGTGCCCAGGCCCAGAGCTACTTTGCTGGGCATGGCTGTGTGACCTCTTGGGCCTGGAAGTCTGGTTGTAGTATGATTTTAAAGGGTCAAATGCTCTCCATTGTGTGTCCAGGTTTAAGGCTAATTTGCTGGGCATGTGATTTGGACCCATCGGGTACGGAAGCCTTTCCGTCACGTGCTCGTTTTCCACGCCTTCAGCGCAGGTAGCCTGCGAATTTAAAACCGACGTGCATTTTATTCTTTTCCCCTTTTATCCTTTCATATCTCTCCGCTACCTTGGAGAAGAGAGACGCACGCGGGTAAATAAAATGTAAATATCTCTAAATATCTGTATAATATGTAAATAAAAGGAAGATGTGGTTGTGTAGTGTAGTCGTTTCATTATAAATAATCTCATAATAATTTTATCCACAAATTCTTATACATTTATACATGTTTATCTCTCTCTTTGTGTGTGTGTGTGTGTGTGTGGTTCTGTGTCACTAGTGGGGCCTGTGGCCCGATTGGAGTGTTTGCGGTGTGAGAAGGAGGAGTTGGAGAACAGTTTGTTGGAGCAGCTGAAGGAGTTGAGGTTGCAGAAGCAGAAGGAGCTGCAGGTTCTTCAGGAGATGCTGAAACACAAGCAGCATGAGGAGACAGAGCTCCTGCAGAAACAGCAGGAGGAGGAGGAGCATAACAGGTCCATCAAGAGTAAGTACTATGGAAATGCAATAATACTAACATAACTAATAATGAATGCTAGCCTTTAGGCTCCAATAAAAGTGATACTAATATATGTATAGTACTATATATATTATATTTTATATATTCAGTAGTAATTATGTAGTATATACAATCTATGTTATATCCAGCAGTAATGATACTTGCTCTGGCAGATATGAAAATGGCCTGTGAACAGGAGAAGAAATCTCTGGAGGAAGAACTTGAGAAGCTCAGACTGTCACTGCAGGTAGAGATCCCTTATAGTGTCAGTACACATCCACCAGTACCTCCACCTTTCACTTATAACGTCAGTACACATTCAGTACACATTCCCACCTTTCCATTGTACTGGCTGTAGTGATGATTCGTATGTGTGGGTTATACCAGCCCATAGAGGAGGACATTATGAGTCTGAAAGTGGCGCTGGAGATGAAGAACCAGGAGATCAAAGATCAGCACGATCTTTTGGTCAAACTATATACTCTGTATGTATACTATATACTCTGTATGTAGTACCTGGTTTAACACTATATCCTCTTTATATATACTATATACTGTTTATGTAGCTCCTGGTTTAACACTATACCCTCAGCTTACTCTAGTCTGCAGATGTGAAGAAATTAAACAGAATGTGTATCTGTGTATATGTGCGCACCTGTATGTGTCTGGTTGTAGTATTATTTAAAGGGTCAAACTCCGTAAAGTGTGCCCAGGCCCAGAGCTACTTTGATGGGCATGATTCTGTGACCTCTTGGGCCTTGAAATGTGGTGCTTTGAATGATTTAAAGAGTGAAACGGTCTGAAGTGTGCCCACGTTTAAAGCAACCTTGCTGGGCATGACTGTGTGACCTCTTGGGCCAGGAAGTCTGTTTCTAGTTTTATTTAAACGGTCAAACTGCGTGAAGTGTGCCCAGGCCCAGAGCTACTTTGCTGGGCATGACTGTGTGACCTCTTGGGCCTGGAAGTCTGGTTGTAGTATGATTTTAAAGGGTCAAATGGTCTCCATTGTGTGTCCAGGTTTAAGGCTACTTTGCTGGGCATGTGATTTGGACCCATCGGGTACGGAAGCCTTTCCGTCACGTGCTCGTTTTCCACGCCTTCAGCGCAGGTAGCCTGCGAATTTAAAACCGACGTGCATTTTATTCTTTTCCCCTTTTATCCTTTCATATCTCTCCGCTACCTTGGAGAAGAGAGACGCACGCGGGTAAATAAAACGTAAATATCTCTAAATATCTGTATAATATGTAAATAAAAGGAAGATGTGGTTGTGTAGTGTAGTCGTTTGATTATAAATAATCTCATAATAATTTTATCCACAAATTCTTATACATTTATACATGTTTATCTCTCTCTGTGTGTGTGTGTGTGTGTGTCTGTGTGTGTGTGTGTGTGGTTCTGTGTCACTAGTGGGGCCTGTGGCCCGATTGGAGTGTTTGCGGTGTGAGAAGGAGGAGTTGGAGAACAGTTTGTTGGAGCAGCTGAAGGAGTTGAGGTTGCAGAAGCAGAAGGAGCTGCAGGTTCTTCAGGAGATGCTGAAACACAAGCAGCAGGAGGAGACAGAGCTCCTGCAGAAACAGCAGGAGGAGGAGGAGCATAACAGGTCCATCAAGAGTAAGTACTATGGAAATGCAATAATACTAACATAACTAATAATGAATGCTAACCTTTAGGCTCCAATAAAAGTGATACTAATATATGTATAGTACTATATATATTATATTTTATATATTCAGTAGTAATTATGTAGTATATACAATCTATGTTATATCCAGCAGTAATGATACTTGCTCTGGCAGATATGAAAATGGCCTGTGAACAGGAGAAGAAATCTCTGGAGGAAGAACTTGAGAAGCTCAGACTGTCACTGCAGGTAGAGATCCCTTATAGTGTCAGTACACATCCACCAGTACCTCTACCTTTCACTTATAACGTCAGTACACATTCAGTACACATTCCAACCTTTCCATTGTACTGGCTGTAGTGATGATTCGTATGTGTGGGTTATACCAGCCCATAGAGGAGGATATTATGAGTCTGAAAGTGGCGCTGGAGATGAAGAACCAGGAGATCAAAGATCAGCACGATCTTTTGGTCAAACTATATACTCTGTATGTATACTATATACTCTGTATGTAGTACCTGGTTTAACACTATATCCTCTTTATATATACTATATACTGTTTATGTAGCTCCTGGTTTAACACTATACCCTCAGCTTACTCTAGTCTGCAGATGTGAAGAAATTAAACAGAATGTGTATCTGTGTATATGTGCGCACCTGTATGTGTCTGGTTGTAGTATTATTTAAAGGGTCAAACTCCGTAAAGTGTGCCCAGGCCCAGAGCTACTTTGATGGGCATGATTCTGTGACCTCTTGGGCCTTGAAATGTGGTGCTTTGAATGATTTAAAGAGTGAAACGGTCTGAAGTGTGCCCACGTTTAAAGCAACCTTGCTGGGCATGACTGTGTGACCTCTTGGGCCAGGAAGTCTGTTTCTAGTTTTATTTAAACGGTCAAACTGCGTGAAGTGTGCCCAGGCCCAGAGCTACTTTGCTGGGCATGACTGTGTGACCTCTTGGGCCTGGAAGTCTGGTTGTAGTATGATTTTAAAGGGTCAAATGGTCTCCATTGTGTGTCCAGGTTTAAGGCTACTTTGCTGGGCATGTGATTTGGACCCATCGGGTACGGAAGCCTTTCCGTCACGTGCTCGTTTTCCACGCCTTCAGCGCAGGTAGCCTGCGAATTTAAAACCGACGTGCATTTTATTCTTTTCCCCTTTTATCCCTTCATATCTCTCCGCTACCTTGGAGAAGAGAGACGCACGCGGGTAAATAAAACGTAAATATCTCTAAATATCTGTATAATATGTAAATAAAAGGAAGAAGTGGTTGTGTAGTGTAGTCGTTTCATTATAAATAATCTCATAATAATTTTATCCACAAATTCTTATACATTTATACATGTTTATCTCTGTGTGTGTGTGTGTGTGTGTGTGTGTGTGTGTGTGTGTGTGTGTGTGGTTCTGTGTCACTAGTGGGGCCTGTGGCCCGATTGGAGTGTTTGCGGTGTGAGAAGGAGGAGTTGGAGAACAGTTTGTTGGAGCAGCTGAAGGAGTTGAGGTTGCAGAAGCAGAAGGAGCTGCAGGTTCTTCAGGAGATGCTGAAACACAAGCAGCAGGAGGAGACAGAGCTCCTGCAGAAACAGCAGGAGGAGGAGGAGCATAACAGGTCCATCAAGAGTAAGTACTATGGAAATGCAATAATACTAACATAACTAATAATGAATGCTAGCCTTTAGGCTCCAATAAAAGTGATACTAATATATGTATAGTACTATATATATTATATTTTATATATTCAGTAGTAATTATGTAGTATATACAATCTATGTTATATCCAGCAGTAATGATACTTGCTCTGGCAGATATGAAAATGGCCTGTGAACAGGAGAAGAAATCTCTGGAGGAAGAACTTGAGAAGCTCAGACTGTCACTGCAGGTAGAGATCCCTTATAGTGTCAGTACACATCCACCAGTACCTCCACCTTTCACTTATAACGTCAGTACACATTCAGTACACATTCCCACCTTTCCATTGTACTGGCTGTAGTGATGATTCGTATGTGTGGGTTATACCAGCCCATAGAGGAGGACATTATGAGTCTGAAAGTGGCGCTGGAGATGAAGAACCAGGAGATCAAAGATCAGCACGATCTTTTGGTCAAACTATATACTCTGTATGTATACTATATACTCTGTATGTAGTACCTGGTTTAACACTATATCCTCTTTATATATACTATATACTGTTTATGTAGCTCCTGGTTTAACACTATACCCTCAGCTTACTCTAGTCTGCAGATGTGAAGAAATTAAACAGAATGTGTATCTGTGTATATGTGCGCACCTGTATGTGTCTGGTTGTAGTATTATTTAAAGGGTCAAACTCCGTAAAGTGTGCCCAGGCCCAGAGCTACTTTGATGGGCATGATTCTGTGACCTCTTGGGCCTTGAAATGTGGTGCTTTGAATGATTTAAAGAGTGAAACGGTCTGAAGTGTGCCCACGTTTAAAGCAACCTTGCTGGGCATGACTGTGTGACCTCTTGGGCCAGGAAGTCTGTTTCTAGTTTTATTTAAACGGTCAAACTGCGTGAAGTGTGCCCAGGCCCAGAGCTACTTTGCTGGGCATGACTGTGTGACCTCTTGGGCCTGGAAGTCTGGTTGTAGTATGATTTTAAAGGGTCAAATGCTCTCCATTGTGTGTCCAGGTTTAAGGCTACTTTGCTGGGCATGTGATTTGGACCCATCGGGTACGGAAGCCTTTCCGTCACGTGCTCGTTTTCCACGCCTTCAGCGCAGGTAGCCTGCGAATTTAAAACCGACGTGCATTTTATTCTTTTCCCCTTTTATCCTTTCATATCTCTCCGCTACCTTGGAGAAGAGAGACGCACGCGGGTAAATAAAATGTAAATATCTCTAAATATCTGTATAATATGTAAATAAAAGGAAGATGTGGTTGTGTAGTGTAGTCGTTTGATTATAAATAATCTCATAATAATTTTATCCACAAATTCTTATACATTTATACATGTTTATCTCTCTCTGTGTGTGTGTGTGTGTGTGTGTCTGTGTGTGTGTGTGTGTGGTTCTGTGTCACTAGTGGGGCCTGTGGCCCGATTGGAGTGTTTGCGGTGTGAGAAGGAGGAGATGGAGAACAGTTTGTTTGAGCAGCTGAAGGAGTTGAGGTTGCAGAAGCAGAAGGAGCTGCAGGTTCTTCAGGAGATGCTGAAACACAAGCAGCAGGAGGAGACAGAGCTCCTGCAGAAATAGCAGGAGGAGGAGGAGCATAACAGGTCCATCAAGAGTAAGTACTATGGAAATGCAATAATACTAACATAACTAATAATGAATGTTAGCCTTTAGGCTCCAATAAAAGTGATACTAATATATGTATAGTACTATATATATTATATTTTATATATTCAGTAGTAATTATGTAGTATATACAATCTATGTTATATCCAGCAGTAATGATACTTGCTCTGGCAGATATGAAAATGGCCTGTGAACAGGAGAAGAAATCTCTGGAGGAAGAACTTGAGAAGCTCAGACTGTCACTGCAGGTAGAGATCCCTTATAGTGTCAGTACACATCCACCAGTAGCTCCACCTTTCACTTATAACGTCAGTACACATTCAGTACACATTCCCACCTTTCCATTGTACTGGCTGTAGTGATGATTCGTGTGTGTGTTATACCAGCCCATAGAGGTGGACATTATGAGTCTGAAAGTGGCGCTGGAGATGAAGAACCAGGAGATCAAAGATCAGCACGATCTTTTGGTCAAACTATATACTCTGTATGTATACTATATACTCTGTATGTAGTACCTGGTTTAACACTATATCCTCTGTATATATACTATATACTGTTTATGTAGTACCTGGTTTAACACTATACCCTCAGCTTACTCTAGTCTGCAGATGTGAAGAAATTAAACAGAATGTGTATCTGTGTATATGTGCGCACCTGTATGTGTCTGGTTGTAGTATTATTTAAAGGGTCAAACTGCGTGAAGTGTGCCCAGGCCCAGAGCTACTTTGATGGGCATGATTCTGTGACCTCTTGGGCCTTGAAATGTGGTGCTTTGAATGATTTAAAGAGTGAAACGGTCTGAAGTGTGCCCACGTTTAAAGCAACCTTGCTGGGCATGACTGTGTGACCTCTTGGGCCAGGAAGTCTGTTTCTAGTTTTATTTAAACGGTCAAACTGCGTGAAGTGTGCCCAGGCCCAGAGCTACTTTGCTGGGCATGACTGTGTGACCTCTTGGGCCTGGAAGTCTGGTTGTAGTATGATTTTAAAGGGTCAAATGGTCTCCATTGTGTGTCCAGGTTTAAGGCTACTTTGCTGGGCATGTGATTTGGACCCATCGGGTACGGAAGCCTTTCCGTCACGTGCTCGTTTTCCACGCCTTCAGCGCAGGTAGCCTGCGAATTTAAAACCGACGTGCATTTTATTCTTTTCCCCTTTTATCCCTTCATATCTCTCCGCTACCTTGGAGAAGAGAGACGCACGCGGGTAAATAAAACATAAATATCTCTAAATATCTGTATAATATGTAAATAAAAGGAAGAAGTGGTTGTGTAGTGTAGTCGTTTCATTATAAATAATCTCATAATAATTTTATCCACAAATTCTTATACATTTATACATGTTTATCTCTGTGTGTGTGTGTGTGTGTGTGTGTGTGTGTGTGTGTGTGTGTGTGGGGTTCTGTGTCACTAGTGGGGCCTGTGGCCCGATTGGAGTGTTTGCGGTGTAAGAAGGAGGAGTTGGAGAACAGTTTGTTGGAGCAGCTGAAGGAGTTGAGGTTGCAGAAGCAGAAGGAGCTGCAGGTTCTTCAGGAGATGCTGAAACACAAGCAGCAGGAGGAGACAGAGCTCCTGCAGAAACAGCAGGAGGAGGAGGAGCATAACAGGTCCATCAAGAGTAAGTACTATGGAAATGCAATAATACTAACATAACTAATAATGAATGTTAGCCTTTAGGCTCCAATAAAAGTGATACTAATATATGTATAGTACTATATATATTATATTTTATATATTCAGTAATAATTATGTAGTATATACAATCTGTGTTATATCCAGCAGTAATGATACTTGCTCTGGCAGATATGAAAATGGCCAGTGAACAGGAGAAGAAATCTCTGGAGGAAGAACTTGAGAAGCTCAGACTGTCACTGCAGGTAGAGATCCCTTCTAGTGTCAGTACACATCCACCAGTACCTCCACCTTTCACTTATAACGTCAGTACACATTCAGTACACATTCCCACCTTTCCATTGTACTGGCTGTAGTGATGATTCGTGTGTGTGTTATACCAGCCCATAGAGGAGGACATTATGAGTCTGAAAGTGGCACTGGAGATGAAGAACCAGGAGATCAAAGATCAGCACGATCTTTTGGTCAAACTATATACTCTGTATGTATACGATATACTCTGTATGTAGTACCTGGTTTAACACTATATCCTCTGTATATATACTATATACTGTTTATGTAGTACCTGGTTTAACACTATACCCTCAGCTTACTCTAGTCTGCAGATGTGAAGAAATTAAACAGAATGTGTATCTGTGTATATGTGCGCACCTGTATGTGTCTGGTTGTAGTATTATTTAAAGGTTCATACTGCGTGAAGTGTGCCCAGGCGCAGAGCTACTTTGATGGGCATGATTCTGTGACCTCTTGGGCCTTGAAATGTGGTGCTTTGAATGATTTAAAGAGTGAAACGGTCTGAAGTGTGCCCACGTTTAAAGCATCCTTGCTGGGCATGACTGTGTGACCTCTTGGGCCAGGAAGTCTGTTTCTACTTTTATTTAAACGGTCAAACTGCGTGAAGTGTGCCCAGGCCCAGAGCTACTTTGCTGTGCATGACTGTGTGACCTCTTGGGCCTGGAAGTCTGGTTGTAGTATGATTTTAAAGGGTCAAATGGTCTCCATTGTGTGTCCAGGTTTAAGGCTACTTTGCTGGGCATGTGATTTGGACCCATCGGGTACGGAAGCCTTTCCGTCACGTGCTCGTTTTCCACGCCTTAAGCGCATGTAGCCTGCGAATTTAAAACCGACGTGCATTTTATTCTTTTCCCCTTTTATCCTTTCATATCTCTCCGCTACCTTGGAGAAGAGAGACGCACGCGGGTAAATAAAATGTAAATATCTGTAAATATCTGTATAATATGTAAATAAAAGGAAGAAGTGGTTGTGTAGTGTAGTCGTTTGATTATGAATAATCTCATAATAATTTTATCCACAAATTCTTATACATTTATACATGTTTATCTCTCTCTTTGTGTGTGTGTGTGTGTGTGTGGTTCTGTGTCACTAGTGGGGCCTGTGGCCCGATTGGAGTGTTTGCGGTGTGAGAAGGAGGAGTTGGAGAACAGTTTGTTGGAGCAGCTGAAGGAGTTGAGGTTGCAGAAGCAGAAGGAGCTGCAGGTTCTTCACGAGATGCTGAAACACAAGCAGCAGGAGGAGACAGAGCTCCTGCAGAAACAGCAGGAGGAGGAGGAGCATAACAGGTCCATCAAGAGTAAGTACTATGGAAATGCAATAATACTAACATAATTAATAATGAATGTTAGCCTTTAGGCGCCAATAAAAGTGATACTAATAGATGTATAGTACTATATATATTATTTTTTAATATATTCATTAGTAATTATGTAGTATATACAATCTGTGTTATATCCAGCAGTAATGATACTTGCTCTGGCAGATATGAAAATGGCCTGTGAACAGGAGAAGAAATCTCTGGAGGAAGAACTTGAGAAGCTCAGACTGTCACTGCAGGTAGAGATCCCTTATAGTGTCAGTACACATCCACCAGTAGCTCCACCTTTCACTTATAACGTCAGTACACATTCAGTACACATTCCCACCTTTCCATTGTACTGGCTGTAGTGATGATTCGTGTGTGTGTTATACCAGCCCATAGAGGAGGACATTATGAGTCTGAAAGTGGCGCTGGAGATGAAGAACCAGGAGATCAAAGATCAGCACGATCTTTTGGTCAAACTATATACTCTGTATGTAGTACCTGGTTTAACACTATATCCTCTGTATATATACTATATACTGTTTATGTAGTACCTGGTTTAACAGTATACCCTCAGCTTACTCTAGTCTGCAGATGTGAAGAAATTAAACAGAATGTGTATCTGTGTATCTGTGCGCACCTGTATGTGTCTGGTTGTAGTATTATTTAAAGGGTCAAACTGCGTGAAGTGTGCCCAGGCCCAGAGCTACTTTGATGGGCATGATTCTGTGACCTCTTGGGCCTTGAAATGTGGTGCTTTGAATGATTTAAAGAGTGAAACGGTCTGAAGTGTGCCCACGTTTAAAGCAACCTTGCTGGGCATGACTGTGTGACCTCTTGGGCCAGGAAGTCTGTTTCTAGTTTTATTTAAACGGTCAAACTGCGTAAAGTGTGCCCAGGCCCAGAGCTACTTTGCTGGGCATGGCTGTGTGACCTCTTGGGCCTGGAAGTCTGGTTGTAGTATGATTTTAAAGGGTCAAATGGTCTCCATTGTGTGTCCAGGTTTAAGGCTACTTTGCTGGGCATGTGATTTGGACCCATCGGGTACGGAAGCCTTTCCGTCACGTGCTCGTTTTCCACGCCTTAAGCGCATGTAGCCTGCGAATTTAAAACCGACGTGCATTTTATTCTTTTCCCCTTTTATCCTTTCATATCTCTCCGCTACCTTGGAGAAGAGAGACGCACGCGGGTAAATAAAATGTAAATATCTCTAAATATCTGTATAATATGTAAATAAAAGGAAGATGTGGTTGTGTAGTGTAGTCGTTTGATTATAAATAATCTCATAATAATTTTATCCACAAATTCTTATACATTTATACATGTTTATCTCTCTCTGTGTGTGTGTGTGTGTGTGTGTGTCTGTGTGTGTGTGTGTGTGGTTCTGTGTCACTAGTGGGGCCTGTGGCCCGATTGGAGTGTTTGCGGTGTGAGAAGGAGGAGTTGGAGAACAGTTTGTTTGAGCAGCTGAAGGAGTTGAGGTTGCAGAAGCAGAAGGAGCTGCAGGTTCTTCAGGAGATGCTGAAACACAAGCAGCAGGAGGAGACAGAGCTCCTGCAGAAACAGCAGGAGGAGGAGGAGCATAACAGGTCCATCAAGAGTAAGTACTATGGAAATGCAATAATACTAACATAACTAATAATGAATGCTAGCCTTTAGGCTCCAATAAAAGTGATACTAATATATGTATAGTACTATATATATTATATTTTATATATTCAGCAGTAATTATGTAGTATATACAATCTGTGTTATATCCAGCAGTAATGATACTTGCTCTGGCAGATATGAAAATGGCCTGTGAACAGGAGAAGAAATCTCTGGAGGAAGAACTTGAGAAGCTCAAACTGTCACTGCAGGTAGAGATCCCTTATAGTGTCAGTACACATCCACCAGTACCACCACCTCTCACTTATAACGTCAGTACACATTCAGTACACATTCCCACCTTTCCATTGTACTGGCTGTAGTGATGATTCGTGTCTGTGTTATACCAGCCCATAGAGGAGGACATTATGAGTCTGAAAGTGGCGCTGGAGATGAAGAACCAGGAGATCAAAGATCAGCACGATCTTTTGGTCAAACTATATACTCTGTATGTATACTATATCGAACCCACGGTTTTCACGCTACGATTTTTTTAAATGTGGTGAGCTGCGGAGAAAAGACGCGGTCCGGACGTATTTGTGGCTTAATATCTCTTGTCTCCTTGGGAGTAGGAAGTCTGTTCATGGCTCTTTGGAAAGGGTTGCATCTCCCCTGTAATCGCCTTCGAGCGGCACGCGGATCGAACCCACGGTTTTCACGCTATGATTTTTTTAAATGTGCTGCGCGGCGGAGAAAATGCGCGCGTCGGACGTCATTGCGGCTTAATATCTCTTGTCTCCTTGGGAGTAGAAAGTCTTTTCATGGTTCTTTGGA
The DNA here is from genome assembly GCF_041902795.1 of Electrophorus electricus. Classification (NCBI taxonomy): domain Eukaryota; kingdom Metazoa; phylum Chordata; class Actinopteri; order Gymnotiformes; family Gymnotidae; genus Electrophorus; species Electrophorus electricus. The sequence goes on along the minus strand of NC_137505.1, from coordinate 192,101 downwards.
AAGGGTTGCATCTCCCCTGTAATCGCCTTTAAGCGGCACGCGGATCGGACCCACCGTTCTTACGCTACGATTTTTTAAATGTGGTGCGAGGCGTAGAAAAGACGCGCGTAGGACTTATTTGCGGCTTAATATCTCTTGTCTCCTTGGGAGTAGAAAGTCTTTTCATGGCTCTTTGGAAAGGGCTGCATCTCCCCTGTAATCGCCTTTAAGCGGCACGCGGATCGAACCCACGGTTTTCACGCTACGATTTTTTTTAAATGTGTTGCGCGGCGGAGAATAGACGCGCGCCGGACGTATTTGCGGCTTGATATCTCTTGTCTCATTGGGAGTAGAAAGTCTGTTCATGGCTCTTTTGAAAGGGATGCATCTCCCCTGTAATCGCCTTCGAGCGGCACGCGGATCGAACCCACGGTTTTCACGCTATGATTTTTTTAAATGTGGTGCGCGGCGGAGGAAATGCGCGCGTCGGACGTCATTTCGGCTTAATATCTCTTGTCTCCTTGGGAGTAGAAAGTCTTTTCATGGCTCTTTGCAAAGGGCTCCATCTCCCCTGTAATCGCCTTCGAGCGGCACGCGGATCGAACCCACGGTTTTCACGCTATGATTTTTTAAATGTGGTGCGCGGCGGAGGAAATGCGCGCGTCGGACGTCATTTCGGCTTAATATCTCTTGTCTCCTTGGGAGTAGAAAGTCTTTTCATGGCTCTTTGGAAAGGGCTGCATCTCCCCTGTAATCGCCTTTAAGCGGCACGCGGATCGGACCCACCGTTCTTACGCTACGATTTTTTAAATGTGGTGCGCGGCGTAGAAAAGACGCGCGTAGGACGTATTTGCGGCTTAATATCTTTGGGCTCCTTGGGAGTAGAAAGTCTGTTCATGGCTCTTTGGAAAGCGCTGCATCTCCCCTGTAATTGCCTTTAAGCGGCACGCGGATCGGACCCACCGTTCTCACGATACGATTTTTTAAATGTGGTGCGCGGCGGAGAAAATGCGCGCGTCGGACGTCATTGCGGCGTAATATCTCTTGTCTCCTTGGGAGTAGAAAGTCTGTTCATGGCTCTTTGGAAAGGGCTGTATCTCCCCTGTAATCGCCTTCGAGCGGCACGCGCATCGGAACCATCGTTATCACGCTACGATTTTTTAATGCCGCCAGGGATAGGCCGAAAGCGTGGCAGGTGGCGTTCGTTAGGGACAGTCATGGAGGTGATGCGCACCGAGTTGCACGGCATTTGGACTTGGCCAGACCTAGATGTGAGCGTTCAAAGTCAGCGCGTTTGTTTAAACTTTCTCCTCCAATTCGTTGCAACTGCTCAAGCGTTTCTCGCTCATCCGACTGGAGCGTAACGCTTTATATGTTAATATCTCTTGTCTCCTTGGGAGTAGGAAGTCTGTTCATGGATCTTTGGAAAGGGCTGCATCTCCCCTGTAATCGCCTTCGAGCGGCACGCGGATCGAACCCACGGTTTTCACGCTATGATTTTTTTAAATGTGGTGCGCGGCGGAGAAAATGCGCGCGTCGGACGTCATTTCGGCTTAATATCTCTTGTCTCCTTGGGAGTAGAAAGTCTTTTCATGGCTCTTTGGAAAGGGCTGCATCTCCCCTGTAATCGCCTTTAAGCGGCACGCGGATCGGACCCACCGTTCTCACGCTAAGATTTTTTAAATGTGGTGCGCGGCGGAGAAAATGCGCGTGTCGGACATCATTGCTGCTTAATATCTCTTGTCTCCTTGGGAGTAGGAAGTCTGTTCATGGCTCTTTGGAAAGGGCTGCATCTCCCCTGTAATCGCCTTCGAGCGGCACGCGGATCGAACCCACGGTTTTCACGCTATGATTTTTTTAAATGTGGTGCGCGGCGGAGAAAATGCGCGCGTCGGACGTCATTGCGGCTTAATATCTCTTGTCTCCTTGGGAATAGAAAGTCTTTTTATGGCTCTTTGGAAAGGGTTGCATCTCCCCTGTAATCGCCTTTAAGCGGCACGCGGATCGGACCCACCGTTCTTACGGAACGATTTTTTAAATGTGGTGCGCGGCGTAGAAAAGACGCGCGTAGGACTTATTTGCGGCTTAATATCTTTGGGCTCCTTGGGAGTAGAAAGTCTGTTCATGGCTCTTTGGAAAGGGCTGCATCTCCCCTGTAATCGCCTTCGCGCGGCACGCGGATCGGAACCACCGTTATCACGCTACGATTTTTTAATGCCGACAGGGACGGGCCGAAAGCTTGGCAGGTGGCGTTCGTTAGGAAAAGTCATGGACGTGATGCGGACCGAGTTGCAGGCCATTTGGACCTGGCCCGGCCTAGATGTGAGCCTTCAAAGTCAGCGCGTTTGTTTAAACTTTCTCCTCCAATTCGTTGCAATTGTACAAGCGTTTCTCGCTCATCCGACTGGAGCGTAACGCTTTATCTGTTAATATCTCTGGTCTCCTTGGGAGTAGAAAGTCTGTTCATGGCTCTTTGGAAAGGGATGCATCTCCCCTGTAATCGCCTTTAAGCGGCACGCGGATCGGACCCACCGTTCTCACGCTACGATTTTTTAAAATCCGCCAGGGACGGAACGAACGCTTGGCAGGTGGCGTTCGTGACGGACAGTCAAGCAGTTAATACGCACCGAGCTGCAGGCCATTTGGACCTGGCCCAGCCTAGATGTGAGTATTCAAAGTCAGCACGTTTGTTTCAAAGTTCTCTACCAATTCGTTGTAATTGCGTGTGTGCGCGTGAACACCAGGTTTGTGGAGGAGTTCGTGCTTGGACGGTACAAGGGGAGACAGTGTGTGGCCTGGCTGCGTGAGGTTGCAGTTTGCTGGGCATGAGAGATTGGCATGTGGTGCCCTGGAGGTGTGGTTGTTCCAGGACGGGCAAGGTGGGGTAGTGTGGCTGGGTGACGGTGCGCTTCACTGGGGATGTGGTTGTGAGTTGCAGGCCCATTCCTTTGAATGACAGAAAGAATCTGATTTGTTTCCAGGTTTAAACGTACTTTGCTGGGTATGACTGTGACCTCTTGGGCCAGGAAGTCTGTTTCTAGTTTTATTTAAACGGTCAAACTGCGTGAAGTGTGCCCAGGCCCAGAGCTACTTTGCTGGGCATGGCTGTGTGACCTCTTGGGCCTGGAAGTCTGGTTGTAGTATGATTTTAAAGGGTCAAATGCTCTCCATTGTGTGTCCAGGTTTAAGGCTAATTTGCTGGGCATGTGATTTGGACCCATCGGGTACGGAAGCCTTTCCGTCACGTGCTCGTTTTCCACGCCTTCAGCGCAGGTAGCCTGCGAATTTAAAACCGACGTGCATTTTATTCTTTTCCCCTTTTATCCTTTCATATCTCTCCGCTACCTTGGAGAAGAGAGACGCACGCGGGTAAATAAAATGTAAATATCTCTAAATATCTGTATAATATGTAAATAAAAGGAAGATGTGGTTGTGTAGAGTAGTCGTTTCATTATAAATAATCTCATAATAATTTTATCCACAAATTCTTATACATTTATACATGTTTATCTCTCTCTTTCTGTGTGTGTGTGTGTGTGTGGTTCTGTGTCACTAGTGGGGCCTGTGGCCCGATTGGAGTGTTTGCGGTGTGAGAAGGAGGAGTTGGAGAACAGTTTGTTGGAGCAGCTGAAGGAGTTGAGGTTGCAGAAGCAGAAGGAGCTGCAGGTTCTTCAGGAGATGCTGAAACACAAGCAGCAGGAGGAGACAGAGCTCCTGCAGAAACAGCAGGAGGAGGAGGAGCATAACAGGTCCATCAAGAGTAAGTACTATGGAAATGCAATAATACTAACATAACTAATAATGAATGTTAGCCTTTAGGCTCCAATAAAAGTGATACTAATATATGTATAGTACTATATATATTATATTTTATATATTCAGTAGTAATTATGTAGTATATACAATCTATGTTATATCCAGCAGTAATGATACTTGCTCTGGCAGATATGAAAATGGCCTGTGAACAGGAGAAGAAATCTCTGGAGGAAGAACTTGAGAAGCTCAGACTGTCACTGCAGGTAGAGATCCCTTATAGTGTCAGTACACATCCACCAGTAGCTCCACCTTTCACTTATAACGTCAGTACACATTCAGTACACATTCCCACCTTTCCATTGTACTGGCTGTAGTGATGATTCGTGTGTGTGTTATACCAGCCCATAGAGGAGGACATTATGAGTCTGAAAGTGGCGCTGGAGATGAAGAACCAGGAGATCAAAGATCAGCACGATCTTTTGGTCAAACTATATACTCTGTATGTATACTATATACTCTGTATGTAGTACCTGGTTTAACACTATATCCTCTGTATATATACTATATACTGTTTATGTAGTACCTGGTTTAACACTATACCCTCAGCTTACTCTAGTCTGCAGATGTGAAGAAATTAAACAGAATGTGTATCTGTGTATATGTGCGCACCTGTATGTGTCTGGTTGTAGTATTATTTAAAGGGTCAAACTGCGTGAAGTGTGCCCAGGCCCAGAGCTACTTTGATGGGCATGATTCTGTGACCTCTTGGGCCTTGAAATGTGGTGCTTTGAATGATTTAAAGAGTGAAACGGTCTGAAGTGTGCCCACGTTTAAAGCAACCTTGCTGGGCATGACTGTGTGACCTCTTGGGCCAGGAAGTCTGTTTCTAGTTTTATTTAAACGGTCAAACTGCGTGAAGTGTGCCCAGGCCCAGAGCTACTTTGCTGGGCATGACTGTGTGACCTCTTGGGCCTGGAAGTCTGGTTGTAGTATGATTTTAAAGGGTCAAATGGTCTCCATTGTGTGTCCAGGTTTAAGGCTACTTTGCTGGGCATGTGATTTGGACCCATCGGGTACGGAAGCCTTTCCGTCACGTGCTCGTTTTCCACGCCTTCAGCGCAGGTAGCCTGCGAATTTAAAACCGACGTGCATTTTATTCTTTTCCCCTTTTATCCCTTCATATCTCTCCGCTACCTTGGAGAAGAGAGACGCACGCGGGTAAATAAAACGTAAATATCTCTAAATATCTGTATAATATGTAAATAAAAGGAAGAAGTGGTTGTGTAGTGTAGTCGTTTCATTATAAATAATCTCATAATAATTTTATCCACAAATTCTTATACATTTATACATGTTTATCTCTGTGTGTGTGTGTGTGTGTGTGTGTGTGTGTGTGTGTGTGTGTGTGTGTGTGGTTCTGTGTCACTAGTGGGGCCTGTGGCCCGATTGGAGTGTTTGCGGTGTGAGAAGGAGGAGTTGGAGAACAGTTTGTTGGAGCAGCTGAAGGAGTTGAGGTTGCAGAAGCAGAAGGAGCTGCAGGTTCTTCAGGAGATGCTGAAACACAAGCAGCAGGAGGAGACAGAGCTCCTGCAGAAACAGCAGGAGGAGGAGGAGCATAACAGGTCCATCAAGAGTAAGTACTATGGAAATGCAATAATACTAACATAACTAATAATGAATGCTAGCCTTTAGGCTCCAATAAAAGTGATACTAATATATGTATAGTACTATATATATTATATTTTATATATTCAGTAGTAATTATGTAGTATATACAATCTATGTTATATCCAGCAGTAATGATACTTGCTCTGGCAGATATGAAAATGGCCTGTGAACAGGAGAAGAAATCTCTGGAGGAAGAACTTGAGAAGCTCAGACTGTCACTGCAGGTAGAGATCCCTTATAGTGTCAGTACACATCCACCAGTACCTCTACCTTTCACTTATAACGTCAGTACACATTCAGTACACATTCCCACCTTTCCATTGTACTGGCTGTAGTGATGATTCGTATGTGTGGGTTATACCAGCCCATAGAGGAGGACATTATGAGTCTGAAAGTGGCGCTGGAGATGAAGAACCAGGAGATCAAAGATCAGCACGATCTTTTGGTCAAACTATATACTCTGTATGTATACTATATACTCTGTATGTAGTACCTGGTTTAACACTATATCCTCTTTATATATACTATATACTCTTTATGTAGCTCCTGGTTTAACACTATACCCTCAGCTTACTCTAGTCTGCAGATGTGAAGAAATTAAACAGAATGTGTATCTGTGTATATGTGCGCACCTGTATGTGTCTGGTTGTAGTATTATTTAAAGGGTCAAACTCCGTAAAGTGTGCCCAGGCCCAGAGCTACTTTGATGGGCATGATTCTGTGACCTCTTGGGCCTTGAAATGTGGTGCTTTGAATGATTTAAAGAGTGAAACGGTCTGAAGTGTGCCCACGTTTAAAGCAACCTTGCTGGGCATGACTGTGTGACCTCTTGGGCCAGGAAGTCTGTTTCTAGTTTTATTTAAACGGTCAAACTGCGTGAAGTGTGCCCAGGCCCAGAGCTACTTTGCTGGGCATGACTGTGTGACCTCTTGGGCCTGGAAGTCTGGTTGTAGTATGATTTTAAAGGGTCAAATGGTCTCCATTGTGTGTCCAGGTTTAAGGCTACTTTGCTGGGCATGTGATTTGGACCCATCGGGTACGGAAGCCTTTCCGTCACGTGCTCGTTTTCCACGCCTTCAGCGCAGGTAGCCTGCGAATTTAAAACCGACGTGCATTTTATTCTTTTCCCCTTTTATCCCTTCATATCTCTCCGCTACCTTGGAGAAGAGAGACGCACGCGGGTAAATAAAACGTAAATATCTCTAAATATCTGTATAATATGTAAATAAAAGGAAGAAGTGGTTGTGTAGTGTAGTCGTTTCATTATAAATAATCTCATAATAATTTTATCCACAAATTCTTATACATTTATACATGTTTATCTCTGTGTGTGTGTGTGTGTGTGTGTGTGTGTGTGTGTGTGTGTGTGTGTGTGTGTGTGTGTGTGGTTCTGTGTCACTAGTGGGGCCTGTGGCCCGATTGGAGTGTTTGCGGTGTGAGAAGGAGGAGTTGGAGAACAGTTTGTTGGAGCAGCTGAAGGAGTTGAGGTTGCAGAAGCAGAAGGAGCTGCAGGTTCTTCAGGAGATGCTGAAACACAAGCAGCAGGAGGAGACAGAGCTCCTGCAGAAACAGCAGGAGGAGGAGGAGCATAACAGGTCCATCAAGAGTAAGTACTATGGAAATGCAATAATACTAACATAACTAATAATGAATGCTAGCCTTTAGGCTCCAATAAAAGTGATACTAATATATGTATAGTACTATATATATTATATTTTATATATTCAGTAGTAATTATGTAGTATATACAATCTATGTTATATCCAGCAGTAATGATACTTGCTCTGGCAGATATGAAAATGGCCTGTGAACAGGAGAAGAAATCTCTGGAGGAAGAACTTGAGAAGCTCAGACTGTCACTGCAGGTAGAGATCCCTTATAGTGTCAGTACACATCCACCAGTACCTCCACCTTTCACTTATAACGTCAGTACACATTCAGTACACATTCCCACCTTTCCATTGTACTGGCTGTAGTGATGATTCGTATGTGTGGGTTATACCAGCCCATAGAGGAGGACATTATGAGTCTGAAAGTGGCGCTGGAGATGAAGAACCAGGAGATCAAAGATCAGCACGATCTTTTGGTCAAACTATATACTCTGTATGTATACTATATACTCTGTATGTAGTACCTGGTTTAACACTATATCCTCTTTATATATACTATATACTGTTTATGTAGCTCCTGGTTTAACACTATACCCTCAGCTTACTCTAGTCTGCAGATGTGAAGAAATTAAACAGAATGTGTATCTGTGTATATGTGCGCACCTGTATGTGTCTGGTTGTAGTATTATTTAAAGGGTCAAACTCCGTAAAGTGTGCCCAGGCCCAGAGCTACTTTGATGGGCATGATTCTGTGACCTCTTGGGCCTTGAAATGTGGTGCTTTGAATGATTTAAAGAGTGAAACGGTCTGAAGTGTGCCCACGTTTAAAGCAACCTTGCTGGGCATGACTGTGTGACCTCTTGGGCCAGGAAGTCTGTTTCTAGTTTTATTTAAACGGTCAAACTGCGTGAAGTGTGCCCAGGCCCAGAGCTACTTTGCTGGGCATGACTGTGTGACCTCTTGGGCCTGGAAGTCTGGTTGTAGTATGATTTTAAAGGGTCAAATGCTCTCCATTGTGTGTCCAGGTTTAAGGCTACTTTGCTGGGCATGTGATTTGGACCCATCGGGTACGGAAGCCTTTCCGTCACGTGCTCGTTTTCCACGCCTTCAGCGCAGGTAGCCTGCGAATTTAAAACCGACGTGCATTTTATTCTTTTCCCCTTTTATCCTTTCATATCTCTCCGCTACCTTGGAGAAGAGAGACGCACGCGGGTAAATAAAATGTAAATATCTCTAAATATCTGTATAATATGTAAATAAAAGGAAGATGTGGTTGTGTAGTGTAGTCGTTTGATTATAAATAATCTCATAATAATTTTATCCACAAATTCTTATACATTTATACATGTTTATCTCTCTCTGTGTGTGTGTGTGTGTGTGTCTGTGTGTGTGTGTGTGTGTGTGTGGTTCTGTGTCACTAGTGGGGCCTGTGGCCCGATTGGAGTGTTTGCGGTGTGAGAAGGAGGAGTTGGAGAACAGTTTGTTTGAGCAGCTGAAGGAGTTGAGGTTGCAGAAGCAGAAGGAGCTGCAGGTTCTTCAGGAGATGCTGAAACACAAGCAGCAGGAGGAGACAGAGCTCCTGCAGAAATAGCAGGAGGAGGAGGAGCATAACAGGTCCATCAAGAGTAAGTACTATGGAAATGCAATAATACTAACATAACTAATAATGAATGTTAGCCTTTAGGCTCCAATAAAAGTGATACTAATATATGTATAGTACTATATATATTATATTTTATATATTCAGTAGTAATTATGTAGTATATACAATCTATGTTATATCCAGCAGTAATGATACTTGCTCTGGCAGATATGAAAATGGCCTGTGAACAGGAGAAGAAATCTCTGGAGGAAGAACTTGAGAAGCTCAGACTGTCACTGCAGGTAGAGATCCCTTATAGTGTCAGTACACATCCACCAGTAGCTCCACCTTTCACTTATAACGTCAGTACACATTCAGTACACATTCCCACCTTTCCATTGTACTGGCTGTAGTGATGATTCGTGTGTGTGTTATACCAGCCCATAGAGGAGGACATTATGAGTCTGAAAGTGGCGCTGGAGATGAAGAACCAGGAGATCAAAGATCAGCACGATCTTTTGGTCAAACTATATACTCTGTATGTATACTATATACTCTGTATGTAGTACCTGGTTTAACACTATATCCTCTGTATATATACTATATACTGTTTATGTAGTACCTGGTTTAACACTATACCCTCAGCTTACTCTAGTCTGCAGATGTGAAGAAATTAAACAGAATGTGTATCTGTGTATATGTGCGCACCTGTATGTGTCTGGTTGTAGTATTATTTAAAGGGTCAAACTGCGTGAAGTGTGCCCAGGCCCAGAGCTACTTTGATGGGCATGATTCTGTGACCTCTTGGGCCTTGAAATGTGGTGCTTTGAATGATTTAAAGAGTGAAACGGTCTGAAGTGTGCCCACGTTTAAAGCAACCTTGCTGGGCATGACTGTGTGACCTCTTGGGCCAGGAAGTCTGTTTCTAGTTTTATTTAAACGGTCAAACTGCGTGAAGTGTGCCCAGGCCCAGAGCTACTTTGCTGGGCATGACTGTGTGACCTCTTGGGCCTGGAAGTCTGGTTGTAGTATGATTTTAAAGGGTCAAATGGTCTCCATTGTGTGTCCAGGTTTAAGGCTACTTTGCTGGGCATGTGATTTGGACCCATCGGGTACGGAAGCCTTTCCGTCACGTGCTCGTTTTCCACGCCTTCAGCGCAGGTAGCCTGCGAATTTAAAACCGACGTGCATTTTATTCTTTTCCCCTTTTATCCCTTCATATCTCTCCGCTACCTTGGAGAAGAGAGACGCACGCGGGTAAATAAAACATAAATATCTCTAAATATCTGTATAATATGTAAATAAAAGGAAGAAGTGGTTGTGTAGTGTAGTCGTTTCATTATAAATAATCTCATAATAATTTTATCCACAAATTCTTATACATTTATACATGTTTATCTCTGTGTGTGTGTGTGTGTGTGTGTGTGTGTGTGTGTGTGTGTGTGTGTGTGTGTGTGGGGTTCTGTGTCACTAGTGGGGCCTGTGGCCCGATTGGAGTGTTTGCGGTGTGAGAAGGAGGAGTTGGAGAACAGTTTGTTGGAGCAGCTGAAGGAGTTGAGGTTGCAGAAGCAGAAGGAGCTGCAGGTTCTTCACGAGATGCTGAAACACAAGCAGCAGGAGGAGACAGAGCTCCTGCAGAAACAGCAGGAGGAGGAGGAGCATAACAGGTCCATCAAGAGTAAGTACTATGGAAATGCAATAATACTAACATAATTAATAATGAATGTTAGCCTTTAGGCGCCAATAAAAGTGATACTAATAGATGTATAGTACTATATATATTATTTTTTAATATATTCATTAGTAATTATGTAGTATATACAATCTGTGTTATATCCAGCAGTAATGATACTTGCTCTGGCAGATATGAAAATGGCCTGTGAACAGGAGAAGAAATCTCTGGAGGAAGAACTTGAGAAGCTCAGACTGTCACTGCAGGTAGAGATCCCTTATAGTGTCAGTACACATCCACCAGTAGCTCCACCTTTCACTTATAACGTCAGTACACATTCAGTACACATTCCCACCTTTCCATTGTACTGGCTGTAGTGATGATTCGTGTGTGTGTTATACCAGCCCATAGAGGAGGACATTATGAGTCTGAAAGTGGCGCTGGAGATGAAGAACCAGGAGATCAAAGATCAGCACGATCTTTTGGTCAAACTATATACTCTGTATGTAGTACCTGGTTTAACACTATATCCTCTGTATATATACTATATACTGTTTATGTAGTACCTGGTTTAACAGTATACCCTCAGCTTACTCTAGTCTGCAGATGTGAAGAAATTAAACAGAATGTGTATCTGTGTATCTGTGCGCACCTGTATGTGTCTGGTTGTAGTATTATTTAAAGGGTCAAACTGCGTGAAGTGTGCCCAGGCCCAGAGCTACTTTGATGGGCATGATTCTGTGACCTCTTGGGCCTTGAAATGTGGTGCTTTGAATGATTTAAAGAGTGAAACGGTCTGAAGTGTGCCCACGTTTAAAGCAACCTTGCTGGGCATGACTGTGTGACCTCTTGGGCCAGGAAGTCTGTTTCTAGTTTTATTTAAACGGTCAAACTGCGTAAAGTGTGCCCAGGCCCAGAGCTACTTTGCTGGGCATGGCTGTGTGACCTCTTGGGCCTGGAAGTCTGCTTGTAGTATGATTTTAAAGGGTCAAATGGTCTCCATTGTGTATCCAGGTTTAAGTCTACTTTGCTGGGCATGTGATTTGGACCCATCGGGTACGGAAGCCTTTCCGTCACGTGCTCGTTTTCCACGCCTTCAGCGCAGGTAGCCTGCGAATTTAAAACCGACGTGCATTTTATTCTTTTCCCCTTTTATCCTTTCATATCTCTCCGCTACCTTGGAGAAGAGAGACGCACGCGGGTAAATAAAATGTAAATATCTCTAAATATCTGTATAATATGTAAATAAAAGGAAGATGTGGTTGTGTAGTGTAGTCGTTTGATTATAAATAATCTCATAATAATTTTATCCACAAATTCTTATACATTTATACATGTTTATCTCTCTCTGTGTGTGTGTGTGTGTGTGTGTGTCTGTGTGTGTGTGTGTGTGGTTCTGTGTCACTAGTGGGGCCTGTGGCCCGATTGGAGTGTTTGCGGTGTGAGAAGGAGGAGTTGGAGAACAGTTTGTTTGAGCAGCTGAAGGAGTTGAGGTTGCAGAAGCAGAAGGAGCTGCAGGTTCTTCAGGAGATGCTGAAACACAAGCAGCAGGAGGAGACAGAGCTCCTGCAGAAACAGCAGGAGGAGGAGGAGCATAACAGGTCCATCAAGAGTAAGTACTATGGAAATGCAATAATACTAACATAACTAATAATGAATGCTAGCCTTTAGGCTCCAATAAAAGTGATACTAATATATGTATAGTACTATATATATTATATTTTATATATTCAGCAGTAATTATGTAGTATATACAATCTGTGTTATATCCAGCAGTAATGATACTTGCTCTGGCAGATATGAAAATGGCCTGTGAACAGGAGAAGAAATCTCTGGAGGAAGAACTTGAGAAGCTCAAACTGTCACTGCAGGTAGAGATCCCTTATAGTGTCAGTACACATCCACCAGTACCACCACCTCTCACTTATAACGTCAGTACACATTCAGTACACATTCCCACCTTTCCATTGTACTGGCTGTAGTGATGATTCGTGTCTGTGTTATACCAGCCCATAGAGGAGGACATTATGAGTCTGAAAGTGGCGCTGGAGATGAAGAACCAGGAGATCAAAGATCAGCACGATCTTTTGGTCAAACTATATACTCTGTATGTATACTATATCGAACCCACGGTTTTCACGCTACGATTTTTTTAAATGTGGTGAGCTGCGGAGAAAAGACGCGGTCCGGACGTATTTGTGGCTTAATATCTCTTGTCTCCTTGGGAGTAGGAAGTCTGTTCATGGCTCTTTGGAAAGGGTTGCATCTCCCCTGTAATCGCCTTCGAGCGGCACGCGGATCGAACCCACGGTTTTCACGCTATGATTTTTTTAAATGTGCTGCGCGGCGGAGAAAATGCGCGCGTCGGACGTCATTGCGGCTTAATATCTCTTGTCTCCTTGGGAGTAGAAAGTCTTTTCATGGTTCTTTGGAAAGGGTTGCATCTCCCCTGTAATCGCCTTTAAGCGGCACGCGGATCGGACCCACCGTTCTTACGCTACGATTTTTTAAATGTGGTGCGAGGCGTAGAAAAGACGCGCGTAGGACTTATTTGCGGCTTAATATCTTTGGGCTCCTTGGGAGTAGAAAGTCTGTTCATGGCTCTTTGGAAAGGGCTGCATCTCCCCTGTAATCACCTTCGAGCGGCACGCGGATCGAACCCACGTTTTTCACGCTACGATTTTTTTTAAATGTGTTGCGCGGCGGAGAAAAGACGCGCGCCGGACGTATTTGCGGCTTAATATCTCTTGTCTCATTGGGTGTAGAAAGTCTGTTCATGGCTCTTTGGAAAGGGCTGCATCTCCCCTGTAATCGCCTTCGAGCGGCACGCGGATCGAACCCACGGTTTTCACGCTATGATTTTTTTAAATGTGGTGCGCGGCGGAGGAAATGCGCGCGTCGGACGTCATTTCGGCTTAATATCTCTTGTCTCCTTGGGAGTAGGAAGTCTGTTCATGCCTCTTTGGAAAGGGTTGCATCTCCCCTGTAATCGCCTTTAAGCGGCACGCGGATCGGACCCACCGTTCTCACGCTACGATTTTTTAAACGTGGTGCGCGTCGGAGAAAGTGCGCGTAATATCTCTTGTCTCCTTGGGAGTAGAAAGTCTGTTCATGGCTCTTTGGAAAGGGCTGTATCTCCCCTGTAATCGCCTTCGAGCGGCACGCGCATCGGAACCATCGTTATCACGCTACGATTTTTTAATGCCGCCAGGGACGGGCCGAAAGCTTGGCAGGTGGCGTTCGTTAGGAAAAGTCATGGACGTGATGCGGACCGAGTTGCAGGCCATTTGGACCTGGCCCGGCCTAGATGTGAGCCTTCAAAGTCAGCGCGTTTGTTTAAACTTTCTCCTCCAATTCGTTGCAATTGTACAAGCGTTTCTCGCTCATCCGACTGGAGCGTAACGCTTTATCTGTTAATATCTCTGGTCTCCTTGGGAGTAGAAAGTCTGTTCATGGCTCTTTGGAAAGGGATGCATCTCCCCTGTAATCGCCTTTAAGCGGCACGCGGATCGGACCCACCGTTCTCACGCTACGATTTTTTAAACGTGGTGCGCGTCGGAGAAAATGCGCGTAATATCTCTTGTCTCCTTGGGAGTAGAAAGTCTGTTCATGGCTCTTTGGAAAGGGCTGTATCTCCCCTGTAATCGCCTTCGAGCGGCACGCGCATCGGAACCATCGTTATCACGCTACGATTTTTTAATGCCGCCAGGGATAGGCCGAAAGCGTGGCAGGTGGCGTTCGTTAGCGACAGTCATGGAGGTGATGCGCACCGAGTTGCACGCCATTTGGAGTTGGCCCGGCCTAGATGTGAGCGTTCAAAGTCAGCGCGTTTGTTTAAACTTTCTCCTCCAATTCGTTGCAATTGTACAAGCGTTTCTCGTTCATCCGACTGGAGCGTAACGATTTATATGTTAATATTTCTGGTCTCCTTGGGAGTAGAAAGTCTGTTCATGGCTCTTTTGAAAGGGCTGCATCTCCCCTGTAATCGCCTTCGAGCGGCACGCGGATCGAACCCACGGTTTTCACGCTATGATTTTTTTAAATGTGGTGCGCGGCGGAGGAAATGCGCGCGTGGACGTCATTTCGGCTTAATATCTCTTGTCTCCTTGGGAGTAGAAAGTCTTTTCATGGCTCTTTGGAAAGGTTTGCATCTCCCTTGTAATCGCCTTTAAGCGGCACGCGGATTGGACCCACCGTTCTTCCGATACGATTTTTTAAATGTGGTGCGCGGCGTAGAAAAGACGCGCGTAGGACGTATTTGCGGCTTAATATCTTTGGGCTCCTTGGGAGTAGGAAGTCTGTTCATGCCTCTTTGGAAAGGGCTGCATCTCCCCTGTAATCGCCTTCGAGCGGCACGCGGATCGAACCCACGGTTTTCACGCTATGATTTTTTTAAATGTGGTGCGCGGCGGAGGAAATGCGCGCGTCGGACGTCATTTCGGCTTAATATCTCTTGTCTCCTTGGGAGTAGAAAGTCTTTTCATGGCTCTTTGGAAAGGGCTGCATCTCCCCTGTAATCGCCTTTAAGCGGCACGCGGATCGAACCCACGGTTTTCACGCTACGATTTTTTTTAAATGTGTTGCGCGGCGGAGAATAGACGCGCGCCGGACGTATTTGCGGCTTGATATCTCTTGTCTCATTGGGAGTAGAAAGTCTGTTCATGGCTCTTTTGAAAGGGATGCATCTCCCCTGTAATCGCCTTCGAGCGGCACGCGGATCGAACCCACGGTTTTCACGCTATGATTTTTTTAAATGTGGTGCGCGGCGGAGGAAATGCGCGCGTCGGACGTCATTTCGGCTTAATATCTCTTGTCTCCTTGGGAGTAGAAAGTCTTTTCATGGCTCTTTGCAAAGGGCTGCATCTCCGCTGTAATCGCCTTCGAGCGGCACGCGGATCGAACCCACGGTTTTCACGCTATGATTTTTTTAAATGTGGTGCGCGGCGGAGAAAATGCGCGCGTCGGACGTCATTTCGGCTTAATATCTATTGTCTCCTTGGGAGTAGAAAGTCTTTTCATGGCTCTTTGGAAAGGTTTGCATCTCCCTTGTAATCGCCTTTAAGCGGCACGCGGATCGGACCCACCGTTCTTCCGATACGATTTTTTAAATGTGGTGCGCGGCGTAGAAAAGACGCGCGTAGGACGTATTTGCGGCTTAATATCTTTGGGCTCCTTGGGAGTAGGAAGTCTGTTCATGCCTCTTTGGAAAGGGCTCCATCTCCCCTGTAATCGCCTTCGAGCGGCACGCGGATCGAACCCACGGTTTTCACGCTATGATTTTTTTAAATGTGCTGCGCGGCGGAGAAAATGCGCGCGTCGGACGTCATTGCGGCTTAATATCTCTTGTCTCCTTGGGAGTAGAAAGTCTTTTCATGGTTCTTTGGAAAGGGTTGCATCTCCCCTGTAATCGCCTTTAAGCGGCACGCGGATCGGACCCACCGTTCTCACGCTACTATTTTTTAAACGTGGTGCGCGTCGGAGAAAATGCGCATAATATCTCTTGTCTCCTTGGGAGTAGAAAGTCTGTTCATGGCTCTTTGGAAAGGGCTGTATCTCCCCTGTAATCGCCTTCGAGCGGCACGCGCATCGGAACCATCGTTATCACGCTACGATTTTTTAATGCCGCCAGGGATAGGCCGAAAGCGTGGCAGGTGGCGTTCGTTAGGGACAGTTATGGAGGTGATGCACACAGAGTTGCACGCCATTTGGAGTCGGCCCGGCCTACATGTGAGCGTTCAAAGTCAGCGCGTTTGTTTAAACTTTCTCCTCCAATTCGTTGCAATTGTACAAGCGTTTCTCGTTCATCCGACTGGAGCGTAACGCTTTATATGTTAATATTTCTGGTCTCCTTGGGAGTAGAAAGTCTGTTCATGGCTCTTTTGAAAGGGATGCATCTCCCCTGTAATCGCCTTCGAGCGGCACGCGGATCGAACCCACGTTTTTCACGCTACGATTTTTTTTAAATGTGTTGCGCGGCGGAGGAAATGCGCGCGTCGGACGTCATTTCGGCTTAATATCTCTTGTCTCCTTGGGAGTAGAAAGTCTTTTCATGGCTCTTTGGAAAGGGCTGCATCTCCGCTGTAATCGCCTTCGAGCGGCACGCGGATCGAACCCACGGTTTTCACGCTATGATTTTTTTAAATGTGGTGCGCGGCGGAGAAAATGCGCGCGTCGGACGTCATTTCGGCTTAATATCTATTGTCTCCTTGGGAGTAGAAAGTCTTTTCATGGCTCTTTGGAAAGGTTTGCATCTCCCTTGTAATCGCCTTTAAGCGGCACGCGGATTGGACCCACCGTTCTTCCGATACGATTTTTTAAATGTGGTGCGCGGCGTAGAAAAGACGCGCGTAGGACGTATTTGCGGCTTAATATCTTTGGGCTCCTTGGGAGTAGGAAGTCTGTTCATGCCTCTTTGGAAAGGGCTGCATCTCCCCTGTAATCGCCTTCGAGCGGCACGCGGATCGAACCCACGGTTTTCACGCTATGATTTTTTTAAATGTGGTGCGCGGCGGAGGAAATGCGCGCGTCGGACGTCATTTCGGCTTAATATCTCTTGTCTCCTTGGGAGTAGAAAGTCTTTTCATGGCTCTTTGGAAAGGGCTGCATCTCCCCTGTAATCGCCTTTAAGCGGCACGCGGATCGAACCCACGGTTTTCACGCTACGATTTTTTTTAAATGTGTTGCGCGGCGGAGAATAGACGCGCGCCGGACGTATTTGCGGCTTGATATCTCTTGTCTCATTGGGAGTAGAAAGTCTGTTCATGGCTCTTTGGAAAGGGCTGCATCTCCCCTGTAATCGCCTTCGAGCGGCACGCGGATCGAACCCACGGTTTTCACGCTATGATTTTTTTAAATGTGTTGCGCGTCGGAGAAAATGCGCGCGTCGGACGTCATTGCGGCTTAATATCTCTTGTCTCCTTGGGAGTAGAAAGTCTTTTCATGGCTCTTTGGAAAGGTTTGCATCTCCCCTGTAATCGCCTTTAAGCGGCACGCGGATCGGACCCACCGTTCTTACGCTACGATTTTTTAAATGTGGTGCGCGGCGTAGAAAAGACGCGCGTAGGACGTATTTGCGGCTTAATATCTTTGGGCTCCTTGGGAGTAGGAAGTCTGTTCATGCCTCTTTGGAAAGGGCTCCATCTCCCCTGTAATCGCCTTCGAGCGGCACGCGGATCGAACCCACGGTTTTCACGCTATGATTTTTTTAAATGAGCTGCGCGGCGGAGAAAATGCGCGCGTCGGACGTCATTGCGTCTTAATATCTCTTGTCTCCTTGGGAGTAGAAAGTCTTTTCATGGTTCTTTGGAAAGGGCTGCATCTCCCCTGTAATCGCCTTCGCGCGGCACGCGGATCGGAACCATCGTTATCACGCTACGATTTTTTAAAATCCGCCAGGGACGGAACGAACGCTTGGCAGGTGGCGTTCGTGACGGACAGTCAAGCAGTTAATGCGCACCGAGCTGCAGGCCATTTGGACCTGGCCCAGCCTAGATGTGAGTATTCAAAGTCAGCACGTTTGTTTCAAAGTTCTCCACCAATTCGTTGTAATTGCGTGTGTGCGCGTGAACACCAGGTTTGTGGAGGAGTTCGTCCTTGGACTGTACAAGGGGAGACAGTGTGTGGCCTGGCTGCGTGAGGTTGCAGTTTGCTGGGCATGAGAGATTGGCATGTGGTGCCCTGGAGGTGTGGTTGTTCCAGGACGGGCAAGGTGGGGTAGTGTGGCTGGGTGACGGTGCGCTTCACTGGGGATGTGGTTGTGAGTTGCAGGCCCATTCCTTTGAATGACAGAAAGGATCTGATTTGTTTCCAGGTTTAAACGTACTTTGCTGGGTATGACTGTGACCTCTTTGGCCAGGAAGTCTGTTTCTAGTTTTATTTAAACGGTCAAACTGCGTGAAGTGTGCCCAGGCCCAGAGCTACTTTGCTGGGCATGGCTGTGTGACCTCTTGGGCCTGGAAGTCTGGTTGTAGTATGATTTTAAAGGGTCAAATGCTCTCCATTGCGTGTCCAGGTTTAAGGCTACTTTGCTGGGCATGTGATTTGGACCCATCGGGTACGGAAGCCTTTCCGTCACGTGCTCGTTTTCCACGCCTTCAGCGCAGGTAGCCTGCGAATTTAAAACCGACGTGCATTTTATTCTTTTCCCCTTTTATCCTTTCATATCTCTCCACTACCTTGGAGAAGAGAGACGCACGCGGGTAAATAAAATGTAAATATCTCTAAATATCTGTATAATATGTAAATAAAAGGAAGATGTGGTTGTGTAGTGTAGTCGTTTGATTATAAATAATCTCATAATAATTTTATCCACAAATTCTTATACATTTATACATGTTTATCTCTCTCTTTGTGTGTGTGTGTGTGTGTGTGTGGTTCTGTGTCACTAGTGGGGCCTGTGGCCCGATTGGAGTGTTTGCGGTGTGAGAAGGAGGAGTTGGAGAACAGTTTGTTGGAGCAGCTGAAGGAGTTGAGGTTGCAGAAGCAGAAGGAGCTGCAGGTTCTTCAGGAGATGCTGAAACACAAGCAGCAGGAGGAGACAGAGCTCCTGCAGAAACAGCAGGAGGAGGAGGAGCATAACAGGTCCATCAAGAGTAAGTACTATGGAAATGCAATAATACTAACATAACTAATAATGAATGCTAGCCTTTAGGCTCCAATAAAAGTGACACTAATATATGTATAGTACTATATATATTATATTTTATATATTCAGCAGTAATTATGTAGTATATACAATCTGTGTTATATCCAGCAGTAATGATACTTGCTCTGGCAGATATGAAAATGGCCTGTGAACAGGAGAAGAAATCTCTGGAGGAAGAACTTGAGAAGCTCAAACTGTCACTGCAGGTAGAGATCCCTTATAGTGTCAGTACACATCCACCAGTACCACCACCTCTCACTTATAACGTCAGTACACATTCAGTACACATTCCCACCTTTCCATTGTACTGGCTGTAGTGATGATTCGTGTCTGTGTTATACCAGCCCATAGAGGAGGACATTATGAGTCTGAAAGTGGCGCTGGAGATGAAGAACCAGGAGATCAAAGATCAGCACGATCTTTTGGTCAAACTATATACTCTGTATGTATACTATATCGAACCCACGGTTTTCACGCTACGATTTTTTTAAATGTGGTGAGCTGCGGAGAAAAGACGCGGTCCGGACGTATTTGTGGCTTAATATCTCTTGTCTCCTTGGGAGTAGGAAGTCTGTTCATGGCTCTTTGGAAAGGGCTGCATCTCCCCTGTAATCACCTTCGAGCGGCACGCGGATCGAACCCACGTTTTTCACGCTACGATTTTTTTTAAATGTGTTGCGCGGCGGAGAAAAGACGCGCGCCGGACGTATTTGCGGCTTAATATCTCTTGTCTCATTGGGTGTAGAAAGTCTGTTCATGGCTCTTTGGAAAGGGCTGCATCTCCCCTGTAATCGCCTTCGAGCGGCACGCGGATCGAACCCACGGTTTTCACGCTATGATTTTTTTAAATGTGGTGCGCGGCGGAGGAAATGCGCGCGTCGGACGTCATTTCGGCTTAATATCTCTTGTCTCCTTGGGAGTAGAAAGTCTTTTCATGGCTCTTTGGAAAGGGCTGCATCTCCGCTGTAATCGCCTTCGAGCGGCACGCGGATCGAACCCACGGTTTTCACGCTATGATTTTTTTAAATGTGTTGCGCGTCGGAGAAAATGCGCGCGTCGGACGTCATTGCGGCTTAATATCTCTTGTCTCCTTGGGAGTAGAAAGTCTTTTCATGGCTCTTTGGAAAGGTTTGCATCTCCCCTGTAATCGCCTTTAAGCGGCACGCGGATCGGACCCACTGTTCTTACGCTACGATTTTTTAAATGTGGTGCGCGGCGTAGAAAAGACGCGCGTAGGACGTATTTGCGGCTTAATATCTTTGGGCTCCTTGGGAGTAGGAAGTCTGTTCATGCCTCTTTGGAAAGGGCTCCATCTCCCCTGTAATCGCCTTCGAGCGGCACGCGGATCGAACCCACGGTTTTCACGCTATGATTTTTTTAAATGTGCTGCGCGGCGGAGAAAATGCGCGCGTCGGACGTCATTGCGGCTTAATATCTCTTGTCTCCTTGGGAGTAGGAAGTCTGTTCATGCCTCTTTGGAAAGGGTTGCATCTCCCCTGTAATCGCCTTTAAGCGGCACGCGGATCGGACCCACCGTTCTCACGCTACGATTTTTTAAACGTGGTGCGCGTCGGAGAAAGTGCGCGTAATATCTCTTGTCTCCTTGGGAGTAGAAAGTCTGTTCATGGCTCTTTGGAAAGGGCTGTATCTCCCCTGTAATCGCCTTCGAGCGGCACGCGCATCGGAACCATCGTTATCACGCTACGATTTTTTAATGCCGCCAGGGACGGGCCGAAAGCTTGGCAGGTGGCGTTCGTTAGGAAAAGTCATGGACGTGATGCGGACCGAGTTGCAGGCCATTTGGACCTGGCCCGGCCTAGATGTGAGCCTTCAAAGTCAGCGCGTTTGTTTAAACTTTCTCCTCCAATTCGTTGCAATTGTACAAGCGTTTCTCGCTCATCCGACTGGAGCGTAACGCTTTATCTGTTAATATCTCTGGTCTCCTTGGGAGTAGAAAGTCTGTTCATGGCTCTTTGGAAAGGGATGCATCTCCCCTGTAATCGCCTTCGAGCGGCACGCGGATCGAACCCACGGTTTTCACGCTATGATTTTTTTAAATGTGGTGCGCGGCGGAGGAAATGCGCGCGTGGACGTCATTTCGGCTTAATATCTCTTGTCTCCTTGGGAGTAGAAAGTCTTTTCATGGCTCTTTGGAAAGGTTTGCATCTCCCTTGTAATCGCCTTTAAGCGGCACGCGGATTGGACCCACCGTTCTTCCGATACGATTTTTTAAATGTGGTGCGCGGCGTAGAAAAGACGCGCGTAGGACGTATTTGCGGCTTAATATCTTTGGGCTCCTTGGGAGTAGGAAGTCTGTTCATGCCTCTTTGGAAAGGGCTGCATCTCCCCTGTAATCGCCTTCGAGCGGCACGCGGATCGAACCCACGGTTTTCACGCTATGATTTTTTTAAATGTGGTGCGCGGCGGAGGAAATGCGCGCGTCGGACGTCATTTCGGTTTAATATCTCTTGTCTCCTTGGGAGTAGAAAGTCTTTTCATGGCTCTTCGGAAAGGGCTGCATCTCCCCTGTAATCGCCTTTAAGCGGCACGCGGATCGAACCCACGGTTTTCACGCTACGATTTTTTTTAAATGTGTTGCGCGGCGGAGAATAGACGCGCGCCGGACGTATTTGCGGCTTGATATCTCTTGTCTCATTGGGAGTAGAAAGTCTGTTCATGGCTCTTTGGAAAGGGCTGCATCTCCCCTGTAATCGCCTTCGAGCGGCACGCGGATCGAACCCACGGTTTTCACGCTATGATTTTTTTAAATGTGGTGCGCGGCGGAGGAAATGCGCGCGTCGGACGTCATTTCGGCTTAATATCTCTTGTCTCCTTGGGAGTAGAAAGTCTTTTCATGGCTCTTTGCAAAGGGCTGCATCTCCGCTGTAATCGCCTTCGAGCGGCACGCGGATCGAACCCACGGTTTTCACGCTATGATTTTTTTAAATGTGGTGCGCGGCGGAGAAAATGCGCGCGTCGGACGTCATTTCGGCTTAATATCTATTGTCTCCTTGGGAGTAGAAAGTCTTTTCATGGCTCTTTGGAAAGGTTTGCATCTCCCTTGTAATCGCCTTTAAGCGGCACGCGGATCGGACCCACCGTTCTTCCGATACGATTTTTTAAATGTGGTGCGCGGCGTAGAAAAGACGCGCGTAGGACGTATTTGCGGCTTAATATCTTTGGGCTCCTTGGGAGTAGGAAGTCTGTTCATGCCTCTTTGGAAAGGGCTTCATCTCCCCTGTAATCGCCTTCGAGCGGCACGCGGATCGAACCCACGGTTTTCACGCTATGATTTTTTTAAATGTGCTGCGCGGCGGAGAAAATGCGCGCGTCGGACGTCATTGCGGCTTAATATCTCTTGTCTCCTTGGGAGTAGAAAGTCTTTTCATGGTTCTTTGGAAAGGGTTGCATCTCCCCTGTAATCGCCTTTAAGCGGCACGCGGATCGGACCCACCGTTCTCACGCTACTATTTTTTAAACGTGGTGCGCGTCGGAGAAAATGCGCATAATATCTCTTGTCTCCTTGGGAGTAGAAAGTCTGTTCATGGCTCTTTGGAAAGGGCTGTATCTCCCCTGTAATCGCCTTCGAGCGGCACGCGCATCGGAACCATCGTTATCACGCTACGATTTTTTAATGCCGCCAGGGACGGGCCGAAAGCGTGGCAGGTGGCGTTCGTTAGGGACAGTCATGGAGGTGATGCGCACCGAGTTGCACGCCATTTGGAGTTGGCCCGGCCTAGATGTGAGCGTTCAAAGTCAGCGCGTTTGTTTAAACTTTCTCCTCCAATTCGTTGCAATTGTACAAGCGTTTCTCGTTCATCCGACTGGAGCGTAACGCTTTATATGTTAATATTTCTGGTCTCCTTGGGAGTAGAAAGTCTGTTCATGGCTCTTTTGAAAGGGATGCATCTCCCCTGTAATCGCCTTCGAGCGGCACGCGGATCGAACCCACGGTTTTCACGCTATGATTTTTTTAAATGTGGTGCGCGGCGGAGGAAATGCGCGCGTCGGACGTCATTTCGGCTTAATATCTCTTGTCTCCTTGGGAGTAGAAAGTCTTTTCATGGCTCTTTGGAAAGGTTTGCATCTCCCTTGTAATCGCCTTTAAGCGGCACGCGGATCGAACCCACGGTTTTCACGCTACGATTTTTTAAAATCCGCCAGGGACGGAACGAACGCTTGGCAGGTGGCGTTCGTGACGGACAGTCAAGCAGTTAATGCGCACCGAGCTGCAGGCCATTTGGACCTGGCCCAGCCTAGATGTGAGTATTCAAAGTCAGCACTTTTGTTTCAAAGTTCTCCACCAATTCGTTGTAATTGCGTGTGTGCGCGTGAACACCAGGTTTGTGGAGGAGTTCGTCCTTGGACTGTACAAGGGGAGACAGTGTGTGGCCTGGCTGCGTGAGGTTGCAGTTTGCTGGGCATGAGAGATTGGCATGTGGTGCCCTGGAGGTGTGGTTGTTCCAGGACGGGCAAGGTGGGGTAGTGTGGCTGGGTGACGGTGCGCTTCACTGGGGATGTGGTTGTGAGTTGCAGGCCCATTCCTTTGAATGACAGAAAGGATCTGATTTGTTTCCAGGTTTAAACGTACTTTGCTGGGTATGACTGTGACCTCTTGGGCCAGGAAGTCTGTTTCTAGTTTTATTTAAACGGTCAAACTGCGTGAAGTGTGCCCAGGCCCAGAGCTACTTTGCTGGGCATGGCTGTGTGACCTCTTGGGCCTGGAAGTCTGGTTGTAGTATGATTTTAAAGGGTCAAATGCTCTCCATTGCGTGTCCAGGTTTAAGGCTACTTTGCTGGGCATGTGATTTGGACCCATCGGGTACGGAAGCCTTTCCGTCACGTGCTCGTTTTCCACGCCTTCAGCGCAGGTAGCCTGCGAATTTAAAACCGACGTGCATTTTATTCTTTTCCCCTTTTATCCTTTCATATCTCTCCGCTACCTTGGAGAAGAGAGACGCACGCGGGTAAATAAAATGTAAATATCTCTAAATATCTGTATAATATGTAAATAAAAGGAAGATGTGGTTGTGTAGTGTAGTCGTTTGATTATAAATAATCTCATAATAATTTTATCCACAAATTCTTATACATTTATACATGTTTATCTCTCTCTTTGTGTGTGTGTGTGTGTGTGTGTGGTTCTGTGTCACTAGTGGGGCCTGTGGCCCGATTGGAGTGTTTGCGGTGTGAGAAGGAGGAGTTGGAGAACAGTTTGTTGGAGCAGCTGAAGGAGTTGAGGTTGCAGAAGCAGAAGGAGCTGCAGGTTCTTCAGGAGATGCTGAAACACAAGCAGCAGGAGGAGACAGAGCTCCTGCAGAAACAGCAGGAGGAGGAGGAGCATAACAGGTCCATCAAGAGTAAGTGCTATGGAAATGCAATAATACTAACATAACTAATAATGAATGCTAGCCTTTAGGCTCCAATAAAAGTGACACTAATATATGTATAGTACTATATATATTATATTTTATATATTCAGCAGTAATTATGTAGTATATACAATCTGTGTTATATCCAGCAGTAATGATACTTGCTCTGGCAGATATGAAAATGGCCTGTGAACAGGAGAAGAAATCTCTGGAGGAAGAACTTGAGAAGCTCAAACTGTCACTGCAGGTAGAGATCCCTTATAGTGTCAGTACACATCCACCAGTACCACCACCTCTCACTTATAACGTCAGTACACATTCAGTACACATTCCCACCTTTCCATTGTACTGGCTGTAGTGATGATTCGTGTCTGTGTTATACCAGCCCATAGAGGAGGACATTATGAGTCTGAAAGTGGCGCTGGAGATGAAGAACCAGGAGATCAAAGATCAGCACGATCTTTTGGTCAAACTATATACTCTGTATGTATACTATATCGAACCCACGGTTTTCACGCTACGATTTTTTTAAATGTGGTGAGCTGCGGAGAAAAGACGCGGTCCGGACGTATTTGTGGCTTAATATCTCTTGTCTCCTTGGGAGTAGGAAGTCTGTTCATGGCTCTTTGGAAAGGGCTGCATCTCCCCTGTAATCACCTTCGAGCGGCACGCGGATCGAACCCACGTTTTTCACGCTACGATTTTTTTTAAATGTGTTGCGCGGCGGAGAAAAGACGCGCGCCGGACGTATTTGCGGCTTAATATCTCTTGTCTCATTGGGTGTAGAAAGTCTGTTCATGGCTCTTTGGAAAGGGCTGCATCTCCCCTGTAATCGCCTTCGAGCGGCACGCGGATCGAACCCACGGTTTTCACGCTATGATTTTTTTAAATGTGGTGCGCGGCGGAGGAAATGCGCGCGTCGGACGTCATTTCGGCTTAATATCTCTTGTCTCCTTGGGAGTAGAAAGTCTTTTCATGGCTCTTTGGAAAGGGCTGCATCTCCGCTGTAATCGCCTTCGAGCGGCACGCGGATCGAACCCACGGTTTTCACGCTATGATTTTTTTAAATGTGTTGCGCGTCGGAGAAAATGCGCGCGTCGGACGTCATTGCGGCTTAATATCTCTTGTCTCCTTGGGAGTAGAAAGTCTTTTCATGGCTCTTTGGAAAGGTTTGCATCTCCCCTGTAATCGCCTTTAAGCGGCACGCGGATCGGACCCACTGTTCTTACGCTACGATTTTTTAAATGTGGTGCGCGGCGTAGAAAAGACGCGCGTAGGACGTATTTGCGGCTTAATATCTTTGGGCTCCTTGGGAGTAGGAAGTCTGTTCATGCCTCTTTGGAAAGGGCTCCATCTCCCCTGTAATCGCCTTCGAGCGGCACGCGGATCGAACCCACGGTTTTCACGCTATGATTTTTTTAAATGTGCTGCGCGGCGGAGAAAATGCGCGCGTCGGACGTCATTGCGGCTTAATATCTCTTGTCTCCTTGGGAGTAGGAAGTCTGTTCATGCCTCTTTGGAAAGGGTTGCATCTCCCCTGTAATCGCCTTTAAGCGGCACGCGGATCGGACCCACCGTTCTCACGCTACGATTTTTTAAACGTGGTGCGCGTCGGAGAAAGTGCGCGTAATATCTCTTGTCTCCTTGGGAGTAGAAAGTCTGTTCATGGCTCTTTGGAAAGGGCTGTATCTCCCCTGTAATCGCCTTCGAGCGGCACGCGCATCGGAACCATCGTTATCACGCTACGATTTTTTAATGCCGCCAGGGACGGGCCGAAAGCTTGGCAGGTGGCGTTCGTTAGGAAAAGTCATGGACGTGATGCGGACCGAGTTGCAGGCCATTTGGACCTGGCCCGGCCTAGATGTGAGCCTTCAAAGTCAGCGCGTTTGTTTAAACTTTCTCCTCCAATTCGTTGCAATTGTACAAGCGTTTCTCGCTCATCCGACTGGAGCGTAACGCTTTATCTGTTAATATCTCTGGTCTCCTTGGGAGTAGAAAGTCTGTTCATGGCTCTTTGGAAAGGGATGCATCTCCCCTGTAATCGCCTTCGAGCGGCACGCGGATCGAACCCACGGTTTTCACGCTATGATTTTTTTAAATGTGGTGCGCGGCGGAGGAAATGCGCGCGTGGACGTCATTTCGGCTTAATATCTCTTGTCTCCTTGGGAGTAGAAAGTCTTTTCATGGCTCTTTGGAAAGGTTTGCATCTCCCTTGTAATCGCCTTTAAGCGGCACGCGGATTGGACCCACCGTTCTTCCGATACGATTTTTTAAATGTGGTGCGCGGCGTAGAAAAGACGCGCGTAGGACGTATTTGCGGCTTAATATCTTTGGGCTCCTTGGGAGTAGGAAGTCTGTTCATGCCTCTTTGGAAAGGGCTGCATCTCCCCTGTAATCGCCTTCGAGCGGCACGCGGATCGAACCCACGGTTTTCACGCTATGATTTTTTTAAATGTGGTGCGCGGCGGAGGAAATGCGCGCGTCGGACGTCATTTCGGTTTAATATCTCTTGTCTCCTTGGGAGTAGAAAGTCTTTTCATGGCTCTTCGGAAAGGGCTGCATCTCCCCTGTAATCGCCTTTAAGCGGCACGCGGATCGAACCCACGGTTTTCACGCTACGATTTTTTTTAAATGTGTTGCGCGGCGGAGAATAGACGCGCGCCGGACGTATTTGCGGCTTGATATCTCTTGTCTCATTGGGAGTAGAAAGTCTGTTCATGGCTCTTTGGAAAGGGCTGCATCTCCCCTGTAATCGCCTTCGAGCGGCACGCGGATCGAACCCACGGTTTTCACGCTATGATTTTTTTAAATGTGGTGCGCGGCGGAGGAAATGCGCGCGTCGGACGTCATTTCGGCTTAATATCTCTTGTCTCCTTGGGAGTAGAAAGTCTTTTCATGGCTCTTTGCAAAGGGCTGCATCTCCGCTGTAATCGCCTTCGAGCGGCACGCGGATCGAACCCACGGTTTTCACGCTATGATTTTTTTAAATGTGGTGCGCGGCGGAGAAAATGCGCGCGTCGGACGTCATTTCGGCTTAATATCTATTGTCTCCTTGGGAGTAGAAAGTCTTTTCATGGCTCTTTGGAAAGGTTTGCATCTCCCTTGTAATCGCCTTTAAGCGGCACGCGGATCGGACCCACCGTTCTTCCGATACGATTTTTTAAATGTGGTGCGCGGCGTAGAAAAGACGCGCGTAGGACGTATTTGCGGCTTAATATCTTTGGGCTCCTTGGGAGTAGGAAGTCTGTTCATGCCTCTTTGGAAAGGGCTTCATCTCCCCTGTAATCGCCTTCGAGCGGCACGCGGATCGAACCCACGGTTTTCACGCTATGATTTTTTTAAATGTGCTGCGCGGCGGAGAAAATGCGCGCGTCGGACGTCATTGCGGCTTAATATCTCTTGTCTCCTTGGGAGTAGAAAGTCTTTTCATGGTTCTTTGGAAAGGGTTGCATCTCCCCTGTAATCGCCTTTAAGCGGCACGCGGATCGGACCCACCGTTCTCACGCTACTATTTTTTAAACGTGGTGCGCGTCGGAGAAAATGCGCATAATATCTCTTGTCTCCTTGGGAGTAGAAAGTCTGTTCATGGCTCTTTGGAAAGGGCTGTATCTCCCCTGTAATCGCCTTCGAGCGGCACGCGCATCGGAACCATCGTTATCACGCTACGATTTTTTAATGCCGCCAGGGACGGGCCGAAAGCGTGGCAGGTGGCGTTCGTTAGGGACAGTCATGGAGGTGATGCGCACCGAGTTGCACGCCATTTGGAGTTGGCCCGGCCTAGATGTGAGCGTTCAAAGTCAGCGCGTTTGTTTAAACTTTCTCCTCCAATTCGTTGCAATTGTACAAGCGTTTCTCGTTCATCCGACTGGAGCGTAACGCTTTATATGTTAATATTTCTGGTCTCCTTGGGAGTAGAAAGTCTGTTCATGGCTCTTTTGAAAGGGATGCATCTCCCCTGTAATCGCCTTCGAGCGGCACGCGGATCGAACCCACGGTTTTCACGCTATGATTTTTTTAAATGTGGTGCGCGGCGGAGGAAATGCGCGCGTCGGACGTCATTTCGGCTTAATATCTCTTGTCTCCTTGGGAGTAGAAAGTCTTTTCATGGCTCTTTGGAAAGGTTTGCATCTCCCTTGTAATCGCCTTTAAGCGGCACGCGGATCGAACCCACGGTTTTCACGCTACGATTTTTTAAAATCCGCCAGGGACGGAACGAACGCTTGGCAGGTGGCGTTCGTGACGGACAGTCAAGCAGTTAATGCGCACCGAGCTGCAGGCCATTTGGACCTGGCCCAGCCTAGATGTGAGTATTCAAAGTCAGCACTTTTGTTTCAAAGTTCTCCACCAATTCGTTGTAATTGCGTGTGTGCGCGTGAACACCAGGTTTGTGGAGGAGTTCGTCCTTGGACTGTACAAGGGGAGACAGTGTGTGGCCTGGCTGCGTGAGGTTGCAGTTTGCTGGGCATGAGAGATTGGCATGTGGTGCCCTGGAGGTGTGGTTGTTCCAGGACGGGCAAGGTGGGGTAGTGTGGCTGGGTGACGGTGCGCTTCACTGGGGATGTGGTTGTGAGTTGCAGGCCCATTCCTTTGAATGACAGAAAGGATCTGATTTGTTTCCAGGTTTAAACGTACTTTGCTGGGTATGACTGTGACCTCTTGGGCCAGGAAGTCTGTTTCTAGTTTTATTTAAACGGTCAAACTGCGTGAAGTGTGCCCAGGCCCAGAGCTACTTTGCTGGGCATGGCTGTGTGACCTCTTGGGCCTGGAAGTCTGGTTGTAGTATGATTTTAAAGGGTCAAATGCTCTCCATTGCGTGTCCAGGTTTAAGGCTACTTTGCTGGGCATGTGATTTGGACCCATCGGGTACGGAAGCCTTTCCGTCACGTGCTCGTTTTCCACGCCTTCAGCGCAGGTAGCCTGCGAATTTAAAACCGACGTGCATTTTATTCTTTTCCCCTTTTATCCTTTCATATCTCTCCGCTACCTTGGAGAAGAGAGACGCACGCGGGTAAATAAAATGTAAATATCTCTAAATATCTGTATAATATGTAAATAAAAGGAAGATGTGGTTGTGTAGTGTAGTCGTTTGATTATAAATAATCTCATAATAATTTTATCCACAAATTCTTATACATTTATACATGTTTATCTCTCTCTTTGTGTGTGTGTGTGTGTGTGTGTGGTTCTGTGTCACTAGTGGGGCCTGTGGCCCGATTGGAGTGTTTGCGGTGTGAGAAGGAGGAGTTGGAGAACAGTTTGTTGGAGCAGCTGAAGGAGTTGAGGTTGCAGAAGCAGAAGGAGCTGCAGGTTCTTCAGGAGATGCTGAAACACAAGCAGCAGGAGGAGACAGAGCTCCTGCAGAAACAGCAGGAGGAGGAGGAGCATAACAGGTCCATCAAGAGTAAGTGCTATGGAAATGCAATAATACTAACATAACTAATAATGAATGCTAGCCTTTAGGCTCCAATAAAAGTGACACTAATATATGTATAGTACTATATATATTATATTTTATATATTCAGCAGTAATTATGTAGTATATACAATCTGTGTTATATCCAGCAGTAATGATACTTGCTCTGGCAGATATGAAAATGGCCTGTGAACAGGAGAAGAAATCTCTGGAGGAAGAACTTGAGAAGCTCAAACTGTCACTGCAGGTAGAGATCCCTTATAGTGTCAGTACACATCCACCAGTACCACCACCTCTCACTTATAACGTCAGTACACATTCAGTACACATTCCCACCTTTCCATTGTACTGGCTGTAGTGATGATTCGTGTCTGTGTTATACCAGCCCATAGAGGAGGACATTATGAGTCTGAAAGTGGCGCTGGAGATGAAGAACCAGGAGATCAAAGATCAGCACGATCTTTTGGTCAAACTATATACTCTGTATGTATACTATATCGAACCCACGGTTTTCACGCTACGATTTTTTTAAATGTGGTGAACTGCGGAGAAAAGACGCGGTCCGGACGTATTTGTGGCTTAATATCTCTTGTCTCCTTGGGAGTAGGAAGTCTGTTCATGGCTCTTTGGAAAGGGCTGCATCTCCCCTCTAATCGCCTTCGAGCTTCAAGCGGATTGGACCCACGGTTATCACGCTACGATTTTTTAAAGCCGCCAGGGACGGGCCGAAAGCGTGGCAGGTGGCGTTCGTTAGGGACAGTCATGGAGGTGATGCGCACCGAGTTGCACGCCATTTGGACTTGGCCAGACCTAGATGTGAGCGTTCAAAGTCAGCGCGTTTGTTTAAACTTTCTCCTCCAATTCGTTGCAACTGCTCAAGCGTTTCTCGCTCATCCGACTGGAGCGTAACGCTTTATATGTTAATATCTCTTGTCTCCTTGGGAGTAGGAAGTCTGTTCATGGATCTTTGGAAAGGGCTGCATCTCCCCTGTAATCGCCTTCGAGCGGCACGCGGATCGAACCCACGGTTTTCACGCTATGATTTTTTTAAATGTGTTGCGCGTCGGAGAAAATGCGCGCGTCGGACGTCATTTCGGCTTAAATCTCTTGTCTCCTTGGGAGTAGAAAGTCTTTTCATGGCTCTTTGGAAAGGGTTGCATCTCCCCTGTAATCGCCTTTAAGCGGCACGCGGATCGGACCCACCGTTCTTACGCTACGATTTTTTAAATGTGGTGCGCGGCGTAGAAAAGACGCGCGTAGGACTTATTTGCGGCTTAATATCTTTGGGCTCCTTGGGAGTAGAACGTCTGTTCATGGCTCTTTGGAAAGGGCTGCATCTCCCCTGTAATCGCCTTCGCGCGGCACGCGGATCGGAACCATCGTTATCACGCTACGATTTTTTAATGCCGACAGGGACGGGCCGAAAGCTTGGCAGGTGGCGTTCGTTAGGAAAAGTCATGGACGTGATGCGGACCGAGTTGCAGGCCATTTGGACCTGGCCCGGCCTAGATGTGAGCCTTCAAAGTCAGCGCGTTTGTTTAAACTTTCTCCTCCAATTCGTTGCAATTGTACAAGCGTTTCTCGTTCATCCGACTGGAGCGTAACGCTTTATAAGTTAATATTTCTGGTCTCCTTGGGAGTAGAAAGTCTGTTCATGGCTCTTTGGAAAGGGCTACATCTCCCCTGTAATCGCCTTCGAGCGGCACGCGGATCGAACCCACGGTTTTCACGCTATGATTTTTTTAAATGTGGTGCGCGTCGGAGAAAATGCGCGCGTCGGACGTCATTTCGGCTTAATATCTATTGTCTCCTTGGGAGTAGAAAGTCTTTTCATGGCTCTTTGGAAAGGGCTGCATCTCCGCTGTAATCGCCTTCGAGCGGCACGCGGATCGAACCCACGGTTTTCACGCTATGATTTTTTTAAATGTGGTGCGCGTCGGAGAAAATGCGCGCGTCGGACGTCATTTCGGCTTAATATCTATTGTCTCCTTGGGAGTAGAAAGTCTTTTCATGGCTCTTTGGAAAGGTTTGCATCTCCCTTGTAATCGCCTTTAAGCGGCACGCGGATTGGACCCACCGTTCTTCCGATACGATTTTTTAAATGTGGTGCGCGGCGTAGAAAAGACGCGCGTAGGACGTATTTGCGGCTTAATATCTTTGGGCTCCTTGGGAGTAGGAAGTCTGTTCATGCCTCTTTGGAAAGGGCTGCATCTCCCCTGTAATCGCCTTCGAGCGGCACACGGATCGAACCCACGGTTTTCACGCTATGATTTTTTTAAATGTGGTGCGCGGCGGAGGAAATGCTCGCGTCGGACGTCATTTCGGCTTAATATCTCTTGTCTCCTTGGGAGTAGAAAGTCTTTTCATGGCTCTTTGGAAAGGGCTGCATCTCCCCTGTAATCGCCTTTAAGCGGCACGCGGATCGAACCCACGGTTTTCACGCTACGATTTTTTTAAATGTGTTGCGCGGCGGAGAATAGACGCGCGCCGGACGTATTTGCGGCTTGATATCTCTTGTCTCATTGGGAGTAGAAAGTCTGTTCATGGCTCTTTGGAAAGGGCTGCATCTCCCCTGTAATCGCCTTCGAGCGGCACGCGGATCGAACCCACGGTTTTCACGCTACGATTTTTTAAACGTGGTGCGCGTCGGAGAAAATGCGCGTAATATCTCTTGTCTCCTTGGGAGTAGAAAGTCTGTTCATGGCTCTTTGGAAAGGGCTGTATCTCCCCTGTAATCGCCTTCGAGCGGCACGCGCATCGGAACCATCGTTATCACGCTACGATTTTTTAATGCCGCCAGGGATATGCCGAAAGCGTGGCAGGTGGCGTTCGTTAGGGACAGTCATGGAGGTGATGCACACCGAGTTGCACGCCATTTGGAGTTGGCCCGGCCTAGATGTGAGCGTTCAAAGTCAGCGCGTTTGTTTAAGCTTTCTCCTCCAATTCGTTGCAATTGTACAAGCGTTTCTCGTTCATCCGACTGGAGCGTAACGCTTTATAAGTTAATATTTCTGGTCTCCTTGGGAGTAGAAAGTCTGTTCATGGCTCTTTGGAAAGGGCTGCATCTCCCCTGTAATCGCCTTCGAGCGGCACGCGGATCGAACCCACGGTTTTCACGCTATGATTTTTTTAAATGTGGTGCGCGGCGGAGGAAATGCGCGCGTCGGACGTCATTTCGGCTTAATATCTCTTGTATCCTTGGGAGTAGAAAGTCTTTTCATGGCTCTTTGGAAAGGGCTGCATCTCCGCTGTAATCGCCTTCGAGCGGCACGCGGATCGAACCCACGGTTTTCACGCTATGATTTTTTAAAATGTGGTGCGCGGCGGAGAAAATGCGCGCGTCGGACGTCATTTCGGCTTAATATCTCTTGTCTCCTTGGGAGTAGAAAGTCTTTTCATGGCTCTTTGGAAAGGTTTGCATCTCCCTTGTAATCGCCTTTAAGCGGCACGCGGATTGGACCCACCGTTCTTCCGATACGATTTTTTAAATGTGGTGCGCGGCGTAGAAAAGACGCGCGTAGGACGTATTTGCGGTTTAATATCTTTGGGCTCCTTGGGAGTAGGAAGTCTGTTCATGCCTTTTTGGAAAGGGCTCCATCTCCCCTGTAATCGCCTTCGAGCGGCACGCGGATCGAACCCACGGTTTTCACGCTATGATTTTTTTAAATGTGCTGCGGCGGAGAAAATGCGCGCGTCGGACGTCATTGCGGCTTAATATCTCTTGTCTCCTTGGGAGTAGAAAGTGTTTTCATGGTTCTTTGGAAAGGGTTGCATCTCCCCTGTAATCGCCTTTAAGCGGCACGCGGATCGGACCCACCGTTCTTACGCTACGATTTTTTAAATGTGGTGCGAGGCGTAGAAAAGACGCGCGTAGGACTTATTTGCGGCTTAATATCTTTGGGCTCCTTGGGAGTAGAAAGTCTGTTCATGGCTCTTTGGAAAGGGCTGCATCTCCCCTGTAATCGCCTTCGCGCGGCACGCGGATCGGAACCATCGTTATCACGCTACGATTTTTTAATGCCGACAGGGACGGGCCGAAAGCTTGGCAGGTGGCGTTCGTTAGGAAAAGTCATGGACGTGATGCGGACCGAGTTGCAGGCCATTTGGACCTGGCCCGGCCTAGATGTGAGCCTTCAAAGTCAGCGCGTTTGTTTAAACTTTCTCCTCCAATTCGTTGCAATTGTACAAGCGTTTCTCGCTCATCCGACTGGAGCGTAACGCTTTATCTGTTAATATCTCTGGTCTCCTTGGGAGTAGAAAGTCTGTTCATGGCTCTTTGGAAAGGGATGCATCTCCCCTGTAATCGCCTTTAAGCGGCACGCGGATCGGACCCACCGTTCTCACGCTACGATTTTTTAAACGTGGTGCGCGTCGGAGAAAATGCGCGTAATATCTCTTGTCTCCTTGGGAGTAGAAAGTCTGTTCATGGCTCTTTGGAAAGGGCTGTATCTCCCCTGTAATCGCCTTCGAGCGGCACGCGGATCGAACCCACGGTTTTCACGCTATGATTTTTTAAATGTGGTGCGCGGCGGAGGAAATGCGCGCGTCGGACGTCATTTCGGCTTAATATCTCTTGTCTCCTTGGGAGTAGAAAGTCTTTTCATGGCTCTTTGGAAAGGGCTGCATCTCCCCTGTAATCGCCTTTAAGCGGCACGCGGATCGGACCCACCGTTCTTACGCTACGATTTTTTAAATGTGGTGCGCGGCGTAGAAAAGACGCGCGTAGGACGTATTTGCGGCTTAATATCTTTGGGCTCCTTGGGAGTAGAAAGTCTGTTCATGGCTCTTTGGAAAGCGCTGCATCTCCCCTGTAATTGCCTTTAAGCGGCACGCGGATCGGACCCACCGTTCTCACGATACGATTTTTTAAATG
The DNA here is from genome assembly GCF_041902795.1 of Electrophorus electricus. Lineage (NCBI taxonomy): Eukaryota > Metazoa > Chordata > Actinopteri > Gymnotiformes > Gymnotidae > Electrophorus > Electrophorus electricus. The sequence continues at coordinate 157,532 of NC_137505.1, read as the reverse complement.
TGGTGCGCGGCGGAGAAAATGCGCGCGTCGGACGTCATTGCGGCGTAATATCTCTTGTCTCCTTGGGAGTAGAAAGTCTGTTCATGGCTCTTTGGAAAGGGCTGCATCTCCCCTGTAATCGCCTTCGAGCGGCACGCGCATCGGAACCATCGTTATCACGCTACGATTTTTTAATGCCGCCAGGGACGGGCCGAAAGCGTGGCAGGTGGCGTTCGTTAGCGACAGTCATGGAGGTGATGCGCACCGAGTTGCACGCCATTTGGAGTTGGCCCGGCCTAGATGTGAGCGTTCAAAGTCAGCGCGTTTGTTTAAACTTTCTCCTCCAATTCGTTGCAATTGTACAAGCGTTTCTCGTTCATCCGACTGGAGCGTAACGCTTTATATGTTAATATTTCTGGTCTCCTTGGGAGTAGAAAGTCTGTTCATGGCTCTTTTGAAAGGGATGCATCTCCCCTGTTATCGCCTTCGAGCGGCACGCGGATCGAACCCACGTTTTTCACGCTACGATTTTTTTTAAATGTGTTGCGCGGCGGAGAAAAGACGCGCGCCGGACGTATTTGCTGCTTAATATCTTTGGGCTACTTGGGAGTAGGAAGTCTGTTCATGCCTCTTTGGAAAGGGCTGCATCTCCCCTGTAATCGCCTTCGAGCGGCACGCGGATCGAACCCACGGTTTTCACGCTATGATTTTTTTAAATGTGGTGCGCGGCGGAGGAAATGCGCGCGTCGGACGTCATTTCGGCTTAATATCTCTTGTCTCCTTGGGAGTAGAAAGTCTTTTCATGGCTCTTTGGAAAGGTTTGCATCTCCCCTGTAATCGCCTTTAAGCGGCACGCGGATCGGACCCACCGTTCTTACGCTACGATTTTTTAAATGTGGTGCGCGGCGTAGAAAAGACGCGCGTAGGACGTATTTGCGGCTTAATATCTTTGGGCTCCTTGGGAGTAGGAAGTCTGTTCATGCCTCTTTGGAAAGGGCTCCATCTCCCCTGTAATCGCCTTTGAGCGGCACGCGGATCGAACCCACGGTTTTCACGCTATGATTTTTTTAAATGTGGTGCGCGGCGGAGAAAATGCGCGCGTCGGACGTCATTGCGGCTTAATATCACTTGTCTCCTTGGGATTAGAAAGTCTTTTCATGGTTCTTTGGAAAGGGCTGCATCTCCCCTGTAATCGCCTTCGAGCGGCACGCGGATCGAACCCACGGTTTTCACGCTATGATTTTTTTAAATGTGGTGCGCGGCGGAGAAAATGCGCGCGTCGGACGTCATTGCGGCTTAATATCTCTTGTCTCCTTGGGAATAGAAAGTCTTTTTATGGCTCTTTGGAAAGGGTTGCATCTCCCCTGTAATCGCCTTTAAGCGGCACGCGGATCGGACCCACCGTTCTTACGGAACGATTTTTTAAATGTGGTGCGCGGCGTAGAAAAGACGCGCGTAGGACTTATTTGCGGCTTAATATCTTTGGGCTCCTTGGGAGTAGAAAGTCTGTTCATGGCTCTTTGGAAAGGGCTGCATCTCCCCTGTAATCGCCTTCGCGCGGCACGCGGATCGGAACCACCGTTATCACGCTACGATTTTTTAATGCCGACAGGGACGGGCCGAAAGCTTGGCAGGTGGCGTTCGTTAGGAAAAGTCATGGACGTGATGCGGACCGAGTTGCAGGCCATTTGGACCTGGCCCGGCCTAGATGTGAGCCTTCAAAGTCAGCGCGTTTGTTTAAACTTTCTCCTCCAATTCGTTGCAATTGTACAAGCGTTTCTCGCTCATCCGACTGGAGCGTAACGCTTTATCTGTTAATATCTCTGGTCTCCTTGGGAGTAGAAAGTCTGTTCATGGCTCTTTGGAAAGGGATGCATCTCCCCTGTAATCGCCTTTAAGCGGCACGCGGATCGGACCCACCGTTCTCACGCTACGATTTTTTAAAATCCGCCAGGGACGGAACGAACGCTTGGCAGGTGGCGTTCGTGACGGACAGTCAAGCAGTTAATACGCACCGAGCTGCAGGCCATTTGGACCTGGCCCAGCCTAGATGTGAGTATTCAAAGTCAGCACGTTTGTTTCAAAGTTCTCTACCAATTCGTTGTAATTGCGTGTGTGCGCGTGAACACCAGGTTTGTGGAGGAGTTCGTGCTTGGACGGTACAAGGGGAGACAGTGTGTGGCCTGGCTGCGTGAGGTTGCAGTTTGCTGGGCATGAGAGATTGGCATGTGGTGCCCTGGAGGTGTGGTTGTTCCAGGACGGGCAAGGTGGGGTAGTGTGGCTGGGTGACGGTGCGCTTCACTGGGGATGTGGTTGTGAGTTGCAGGCCCATTCCTTTGAATGACAGAAAGGATCTGATTTGTTTCCAGGTTTAAACGTACTTTGCTGGGTATGACTGTGACCTCTTGGGCCAGGAAGTCTGTTTCTAGTTTTATTTAAACGGTCAAACTGCGTGAAGTGTGCCCAGGCCCAGAGCTACTTTGCTGGGCATGGCTGTGTGACCTCTTGGGCCTGGAAGTCTGGTTGTAGTATGATTTTAAAGGGTCAAATGCTCTCCATTGTGTGTCCAGGTTTAAGGCTAATTTGCTGGGCATGTGATTTGGACCCATCGGGTACGGAAGCCTTTCCGTCACGTGCTCGTTTTCCACGCCTTCAGCGCAGGTAGCCTGCGAATTTAAAACCGACGTGCATTTTATTCTTTTCCCCTTTTATCCTTTCATATCTCTCCGCTACCTTGGAGAAGAGAGACGCACGCGGGTAAATAAAATGTAAATATCTCTAAATATCTGTATAATATGTAAATAAAAGGAAGATGTGGTTGTGTAGTGTAGTCGTTTCATTATAAATAATCTCATAATAATTTTATCCACAAATTCTTATACATTTATACATGTTTATCTCTCTCTTTGTGTGTGTGTGTGTGTGTGTGGTTCTGTGTCACTAGTGGGGCCTGTGGCCCGATTGGAGTGTTTGCGGTGTGAGAAGGAGGAGTTGGAGAACAGTTTGTTGGAGCAGCTGAAGGAGTTGAGGTTGCAGAAGCAGAAGGAGCTGCAGGTTCTTCAGGAGATGCTGAAACACAAGCAGCATGAGGAGACAGAGCTCCTGCAGAAACAGCAGGAGGAGGAGGAGCATAACAGGTCCATCAAGAGTAAGTACTATGGAAATGCAATAATACTAACATAACTAATAATGAATGCTAGCCTTTAGGCTCCAATAAAAGTGATACTAATATATGTATAGTACTATATATATTATATTTTATATATTCAGTAGTAATTATGTAGTATATACAATCTATGTTATATCCAGCAGTAATGATACTTGCTCTGGCAGATATGAAAATGGCCTGTGAACAGGAGAAGAAATCTCTGGAGGAAGAACTTGAGAAGCTCAGACTGTCACTGCAGGTAGAGATCCCTTATAGTGTCAGTACACATCCACCAGTACCTCCACCTTTCACTTATAACGTCAGTACACATTCAGTACACATTCCCACCTTTCCATTGTACTGGCTGTAGTGATGATTCGTATGTGTGGGTTATACCAGCCCATAGAGGAGGACATTATGAGTCTGAAAGTGGCGCTGGAGATGAAGAACCAGGAGATCAAAGATCAGCACGATCTTTTGGTCAAACTATATACTCTGTATGTATACTATATACTCTGTATGTAGTACCTGGTTTAACACTATATCCTCTTTATATATACTATATACTGTTTATGTAGCTCCTGGTTTAACACTATACCCTCAGCTTACTCTAGTCTGCAGATGTGAAGAAATTAAACAGAATGTGTATCTGTGTATATGTGCGCACCTGTATGTGTCTGGTTGTAGTATTATTTAAAGGGTCAAACTCCGTAAAGTGTGCCCAGGCCCAGAGCTACTTTGATGGGCATGATTCTGTGACCTCTTGGGCCTTGAAATGTGGTGCTTTGAATGATTTAAAGAGTGAAACGGTCTGAAGTGTGCCCACGTTTAAAGCAACCTTGCTGGGCATGACTGTGTGACCTCTTGGGCCAGGAAGTCTGTTTCTAGTTTTATTTAAACGGTCAAACTGCGTGAAGTGTGCCCAGGCCCAGAGCTACTTTGCTGGGCATGACTGTGTGACCTCTTGGGCCTGGAAGTCTGGTTGTAGTATGATTTTAAAGGGTCAAATGGTCTCCATTGTGTGTCCAGGTTTAAGGCTACTTTGCTGGGCATGTGATTTGGACCCATCGGGTACGGAAGCCTTTCCGTCACGTGCTCGTTTTCCACGCCTTCAGCGCAGGTAGCCTGCGAATTTAAAACCGACGTGCATTTTATTCTTTTCCCCTTTTATCCTTTCATATCTCTCCGCTACCTTGGAGAAGAGAGACGCACGCGGGTAAATAAAATGTAAATATCTCTAAATATCTGTATAATATGTAAATAAAAGGAAGATGTGGTTGTGTAGTGTAGTCGTTTGATTATAAATAATCTCATAATAATTTTATCCACAAATTCTTATACATTTATACATGTTTATCTCTCTCTTTGTGTGTGTGTGTGTGTGTGTGGTTCTGTGTCACTAGTGGGGCCTGTGGCCCGATTGGAGTGTTTGCGGTGTGAGAAGGAGGAGTTGGAGAACAGTTTGTTGGAGCAGCTGAAGGAGTTGAGGTTGCAGAAGCAGAAGGAGCTGCAGGTTCTTCAGGAGATGCTGAAACACAAGCAGCATGAGGAGACAGAGCTCCTGCAGAAACAGCAGGAGGAGGAGGAGCATAACAGGTCCATCAAGAGTAAGTACTATGGAAATGCAATAATACTAACATAACTAATAATGAATGCTAGCCTTTAGGCTCCAATAAAAGTGATACTAATATATGTATAGTACTATATATATTATATTTTATATATTCAGTAGTAATTATGTAGTATATACAATCTATGTTATATCCAGCAGTAATGATACTTGCTCTGGCAGATATGAAAATGGCCTGTGAACAGGAGAAGAAATCTCTGGAGGAAGAACTTGAGAAGCTCAGACTGTCACTGCAGGTAGAGATCCCTTATAGTGTCAGTACACATCCACCAGTACCTCCACCTTTCACTTATAACGTCAGTACACATTCAGTACACATTCCCACCTTTCCATTGTACTGGCTGTAGTGATGATTCGTATGTGTGGGTTATACCAGCCCATAGAGGAGGACATTATGAGTCTGAAAGTGGCGCTGGAGATGAAGAACCAGGAGATCAAAGATCAGCACGATCTTTTGGTCAAACTATATACTCTGTATGTATACTATATACTCTGTATGTAGTACCTGGTTTAACACTATATCCTCTTTATATATACTATATACTGTTTATGTAGCTCCTGGTTTAACACTATACCCTCAGCTTACTCTAGTCTGCAGATGTGAAGAAATTAAACAGAATGTGTATCTGTGTATATGTGCGCACCTGTATGTGTCTGGTTGTAGTATTATTTAAAGGGTCAAACTCCGTAAAGTGTGCCCAGGCCCAGAGCTACTTTGATGGGCATGATTCTGTGACCTCTTGGGCCTTGAAATGTGGTGCTTTGAATGATTTAAAGAGTGAAACGGTCTGAAGTGTGCCCACGTTTAAAGCAACCTTGCTGGGCATGACTGTGTGACCTCTTGGGCCAGGAAGTCTGTTTCTAGTTTTATTTAAACGGTCAAACTGCGTGAAGTGTGCCCAGGCCCAGAGCTACTTTGCTGGGCATGACTGTGTGACCTCTTGGGCCTGGAAGTCTGGTTGTAGTATGATTTTAAAGGGTCAAATGGTCTCCATTGTGTGTCCAGGTTTAAGGCTACTTTGCTGGGCATGTGATTTGGACCCATCGGGTACGGAAGCCTTTCCGTCACGTGCTCGTTTTCCACGCCTTCAGCGCAGGTAGCCTGCGAATTTAAAACCGACGTGCATTTTATTCTTTTCCCCTTTTATCCTTTCATATCTCTCCGCTACCTTGGAGAAGAGAGACGCACGCGGGTAAATAAAATGTAAATATCTCTAAATATCTGTATAATATGTAAATAAAAGGAAGATGTGGTTGTGTAGTGTAGTCGTTTGATTATAAATAATCTCATAATAATTTTATCCACAAATTCTTATACATTTATACATGTTTATCTCTCTGTGTGTGTGTGTGTGTGTGTGTCTGTGTGTGTGTGTGTGTGTGGTTCTGTGTCACTAGTGGGGCCTGTGGCCCGATTGGAGTGTTTGCGGTGTGAGAAGGAGGAGTTGGAGAACAGTTTGTTGGAGCAGCTGAAGGAGTTGAGGTTGCAGAAGCAGAAGGAGCTGCAGGTTCTTCAGGAGATGCTGAAACACAAGCAGCAGGAGGAGACAGAGCTCCTGCAGAAACAGCAGGAGGAGGAGGAGCATAACAGGTCCATCAAGAGTAAGTACTATGGAAATGCAATAATACTAACATAACTAATAATGAATGTTAGCCTTTAGGCTCCAATAAAAGTGATACTAATATATGTATAGTACTATATATATTATATTTTATATATTCAGTAGTAATTATGTAGTATATACAATCTATGTTATATCCAGCAGTAATGATACTTGCTCTGGCAGATATGAAAATGGCCTGTGAACAGGAGAAGAAATCTCTGGAGGAAGAACTTGAGAAGCTCAGACTGTCACTGCAGGTAGAGATCCCTTATAGTGTCAGTACACATCCACCAGTAGCTCCACCTTTCACTTATAACGTCAGTACACATTCAGTACACATTCCCACCTTTCCATTGTACTGGCTGTAGTGATGATTCGTGTGTGTGTTATACCAGCCCATAGAGGAGGACATTATGAGTCTGAAAGTGGCGCTGGAGATGAAGAACCAGGAGATCAAAGATCAGCACGATCTTTTGGTCAAACTATATACTCTGTATGTATACTATATACTCTGTATGTAGTACCTGGTTTAACACTATATCCTCTGTATATATACTATATACTGTTTATGTAGTACCTGGTTTAACACTATACCCTCAGCTTACTCTAGTCTGCAGATGTGAAGAAATTAAACAGAATGTGTATCTGTGTATATGTGCGCACCTGTATGTGTCTGGTTGTAGTATTATTTAAAGGGTCAAACTGCGTGAAGTGTGCCCAGGCCCAGAGCTACTTTGATGGGCATGATTCTGTGACCTCTTGGGCCTTGAAATGTGGTGCTTTGAATGATTTAAAGAGTGAAACGGTCTGAAGTGTGCCCACGTTTAAAGCAACCTTGCTGGGCATGACTGTGTGACCTCTTGGGCCAGGAAGTCTGTTTCTAGTTTTATTTAAACGGTCAAACTGCGTGAAGTGTGCCCAGGCCCAGAGCTACTTTGCTGGGCATGACTGCGTGACCTCTTGGGCCTGGAAGTCTGGTTGTAGTATGATTTTAAAGGGTCAAATGGTCTCCATTGTGTGTCCAGGTTTAAGGCTACTTTGCTGGGCATGTGATTTGGACCCATCGGGTACGGAAGCCTTTCCGTCACGTGCTCGTTTTCCACGCCTTCAGCGCAGGTAGCCTGCGAATTTAAAACCGACGTGCATTTTATTCTTTTCCCCTTTTATCCCTTCATATCTCTCCGCTACCTTGGAGAAGAGAGACGCACGCGGGTAAATAAAACGTAAATATCTCTAAATATCTGTATAATATGTAAATAAAAGGAAGAAGTGGTTGTGTAGTGTAGTCGTTTCATTATAAATAATCTCATAATAATTTTATCCACAAATTCTTATACATTTATACATGTTTATCTCTGTGTGTGTGTGTGTGTGTGTGTGTGTGTGTGTGTGTGTGTGTGTGTGTGTGGTTCTGTGTCACTAGTGGGGCCTGTGGCCCGATTGGAGTGTTTGCGGTGTGAGAAGGAGGAGTTGGAGAACAGTTTGTTGGAGCAGCTGAAGGAGTTGAGGTTGCAGAAGCAGAAGGAGCTGCAGGTTCTTCAGGAGATGCTGAAACACAAGCAGCAGGAGGAGACAGAGCTCCTGCAGAAACAGCAGGAGGAGGAGGAGCATAACAGGTCCATCAAGAGTAAGTACTATGGAAATGCAATAATACTAACATAACTAATAATGAATGCTAGCCTTTAGGCTCCAATAAAAGTGATACTAATATATGTATAGTACTATATATATTATATTTTATATATTCAGTAGTAATTATGTAGTATATACAATCTATGTTATATCCAGCAGTAATGATACTTGCTCTGGCAGATATGAAAATGGCCTGTGAACAGGAGAAGAAATCTCTGGAGGAAGAACTTGAGAAGCTCAGACTGTCACTGCAGGTAGAGATCCCTTATAGTGTCAGTACACATCCACCAGTACCTCTACCTTTCACTTATAACGTCAGTACACATTCAGTACACATTCCCACCTTTCCATTGTACTGGCTGTAGTGATGATTCGTATGTGTGGGTTATACCAGCCCATAGAGGAGGACATTATGAGTCTGAAAGTGGCGCTGGAGATGAAGAACCAGGAGATCAAAGATCAGCACGATCTTTTGGTCAAACTATATACTCTGTATGTATACTATATACTCTGTATGTAGTACCTGGTTTAACACTATATCCTCTTTATATATACTATATACTGTTTATGTAGCTCCTGGTTTAACACTATACCCTCAGCTTACTCTAGTCTGCAGATGTGAAGAAATTAAACAGAATGTGTATCTGTGTATATGTGCGCACCTGTATGTGTCTGGTTGTAGTATTATTTAAAGGGTCAAACTCCGTAAAGTGTGCCCAGGCCCAGAGCTACTTTGATGGGCATGATTCTGTGACCTCTTGGGCCTTGAAATGTGGTGCTTTGAATGATTTAAAGAGTGAAACGGTCTGAAGTGTGCCCACGTTTAAAGCAACCTTGCTGGGCATGACTGTGTGACCTCTTGGGCCAGGAAGTCTGTTTCTAGTTTTATTTAAACGGTCAAACTGCGTGAAGTGTGCCCAGGCCCAGAGCTACTTTGCTGGGCATGACTGTGTGACCTCTTGGGCCTGGAAGTCTGGTTGTAGTATGATTTTAAAGGGTCAAATGGTCTCCATTGTGTGTCCAGGTTTAAGGCTACTTTGCTGGGCATGTGATTTGGACCCATCGGGTACGGAAGCCTTTCCGTCACGTGCTCGTTTTCCACGCCTTCAGCGCAGGTAGCCTGCGAATTTAAAACCGACGTGCATTTTATTCTTTTCCCCTTTTATCCCTTCATATCTCTCCGCTACCTTGGAGAAGAGAGACGCACGCGGGTAAATAAAATGTAAATATCTCTAAATATCTGTATAATATGTAAATAAAAGGAAGATGTGGTTGTGTAGTGTAGTCGTTTGATTATAAATAATCTCATAATAATTTTATCCACAAATTCTTATACATTTATACATGTTTATCTCTCTCTGTGTGTGTGTGTGTGTGTGTCTGTGTGTGTGTGTGTGTGGTTCTGTGTCACTAGTGGGGCCTGTGGCCCGATTGGAGTGTTTGCGGTGTGAGAAGGAGGAGTTGGAGAACAGTTTGTTGGAGCAGCTGAAGGAGTTGAGGTTGCAGAAGCAGAAGGAGCTGCAGGTTCTTCAGGAGATGCTGAAACACAAGCAGCAGGAGGAGACAGAGCTCCTGCAGAAACAGCAGGAGGAGGAGGAGCATAACAGGTCCATCAAGAGTAAGTACTATGGAAATGCAATAATACTAACATAACTAATAATGAATGTTAGCCTTTAGGCTCCAATAAAAGTGATACTAATATATGTATAGTACTATATATATTATATTTTATATATTCAGTAGTAATTATGTAGTATATACAATCTATGTTATATCCAGCAGTAATGATACTTGCTCTGGCAGATATGAAAATGGCCTGTGAACAGGAGAAGAAATCTCTGGAGGAAGAACTTGAGAAGCTCAGACTGTCACTGCAGGTAGAGATCCCTTATAGTGTCAGTACACATCCACCAGTAGCTCCACCTTTCACTTATAACGTCAGTACACATTCAGTACACATTCCCACCTTTCCATTGTACTGGCTGTAGTGATGATTCGTGTGTGTGTTATACCAGCCCATAGAGGAGGACATTATGAGTCTGAAAGTGGCGCTGGAGATGAAGAACCAGGAGATCAAAGATCAGCACGATCTTTTGGTCAAACTATATACTCTGTATGTATACTATATACTCTGTATGTAGTACCTGGTTTAACACTATATCCTCTGTATATATACTATATACTGTTTATGTAGTACCTGGTTTAACACTATACCCTCAGCTTACTCTAGTCTGCAGATGTGAAGAAATTAAACAGAATGTGTATCTGTGTATATGTGCGCACCTGTATGTGTCTGGTTGTAGTATTATTTAAAGGGTCAAACTGCGTGAAGTGTGCCCAGGCCCAGAGCTACTTTGATGGGCATGATTCTGTGACCTCTTGGGCCTTGAAATGTGGTGCTTTGAATGATTTAAAGAGTGAAACGGTCTGAAGTGTGCCCACGTTTAAAGCAACCTTGCTGGGCATGACTGTGTGACCTCTTGGGCCAGGAAGTCTGTTTCTAGTTTTATTTAAACGGTCAAACTGCGTGAAGTGTGCCCAGGCCCAGAGCTACTTTGCTGGGCATGACTGTGTGACCTATTGGGCCTGGAAGTCTGGTTGTAGTATGATTTTAAAGGGTCAAATGGTCTCCATTGTGTGTCCAGGTTTAAGGCTACTTTGCTGGGCATGTGATTTGGACCCATCGGGTACGGAAGCCTTTCCGTCACGTGCTCGTTTTCCACGCCTTCAGCGCAGGTAGCCTGCGAATTTAAAACCGACGTGCATTTTATTCTTTTCCCCTTTTATCCCTTCATATCTCTCCGCTACCTTGGAGAAGAGAGACGCACGCGGGTAAATAAAACATAAATATCTCTAAATATCTGTATAATATGTAAATAAAAGGAAGAAGTGGTTGTGTAGTGTAGTCGTTTCATTATAAATAATCTCATAATAATTTTATCCACAAATTCTTATACATTTATACATGTTTATCTCTGTGTGTGTGTGTGTGTGTGTGTGTGTGTGTGTGTGTGTGTGTGGGGTTCTGTGTCACTAGTGGGGCCTGTGGCCCGATTGGAGTGTTTGCGGTGTAAGAAGGAGGAGTTGGAGAACAGTTTGTTGGAGCAGCTGAAGGAGTTGAGGTTGCAGAAGCAGAAGGAGCTGCAGGTTCTTCAGGAGATGCTGAAACACAAGCAGCAGGAGGAGACAGAGCTCCTGCAGAAACAGCAGGAGGAGGAGGAGCATAACAGGTCCATCAAGAGTAAGTACTATGGAAATGCAATAATACTAACATAACTAATAATGAATGTTAGCCTTTAGGCTCCAATAAAAGTGATACTAATATATGTATAGTACTATATATATTATATTTTATATATTCAGTAATAATTATGTAGTATATACAATCTGTGTTATATCCAGCAGTAATGATACTTGCTCTGGCAGATATGAAAATGGCCAGTGAACAGGAGAAGAAATCTCTGGAGGAAGAACTTGAGAAGCTCAGACTGTCACTGCAGGTAGAGATCCCTTCTAGTGTCAGTACACATCCACCAGTACCTCCACCTTTCACTTATAACGTCAGTACACATTCAGTACACATTCCCACCTTTCCATTGTACTGGCTGTAGTGATGATTCGTGTGTGTGTTATACCAGCCCATAGAGGAGGACATTATGAGTCTGAAAGTGGCACTGGAGATGAAGAACCAGGAGATCAAAGATCAGCACGATCTTTTGGTCAAACTATATACTCTGTATGTATACTATATACTCTGTATGTAGTACCTGGTTTAACACTATATCCTCTGTATATATACTATATACTGTTTATGTAGTACCTGGTTTAACACTATACCCTCAGCTTACTCTAGTCTGCAGATGTGAAGAAATTAAACAGAATGTGTATCTGTGTATATGTGCGCACCTGTATGTGTCTGGTTGTAGTATTATTTAAAGGTTCATACTGCGTGAAGTGTGCCCAGGCGCAGAGCTACTTTGATGGGCATGATTCTGTGACCTCTTGGGCCTTGAAATGTGGTGCTTTGAATGATTTAAAGAGTGAAACGGTCTGAAGTGTGCCCACGTTTAAAGCATCCTTGCTGGGCATGACTGTGTGACCTCTTGGGCCAGGAAGTCTGTTTCTACTTTTATTTAAACGGTCAAACTGCGTGAAGTGTGCCCAGGCCCAGAGCTACTTTGCTGTGCATGACTGTGTGACCTCTTGGGCCTGGAAGTCTGGTTGTAGTATGATTTTAAAGGGTCAAATGGTCTCCATTGTGTGTCCAGGTTTAAGGCTACTTTGCTGGGCATGTGATTTGGACCCATCGGGTACGGAAGCCTTTCCGTCACGTGCTCGTTTTCCACGCCTTAAGCGCATGTAGCCTGCGAATTTAAAACCGACGTGCATTTTATTCTTTTCCCCTTTTATCCTTTCATATCTCTCCGCTACCTTGGAGAAGAGAGACGCACGCGGGTAAATAAAATGTAAATATCTGTAAATATCTGTATAATATGTAAATAAAAGGAAGAAGTGGTTGTGTAGTGTAGTCGTTTGATTATGAATAATCTCATAATAATTTTATCCACAAATTCTTATACATTTATACATGTTTATCTCTCTCTTTGTGTGTGTGTGTGTGTGTGTGGTTCTGTGTCACTAGTGGGGCCTGTGGCCCGATTGGAGTGTTTGCGGTGTGAGAAGGAGGAGTTGGAGAACAGTTTGTTGGAGCAGCTGAAGGAGTTGAGGTTGCAGAAGCAGAAGGAGCTGCAGGTTCTTCACGAGATGCTGAAACACAAGCAGCAGGAGGAGACAGAGCTCCTGCAGAAACAGCAGGAGGAGGAGGAGCATAACAGGTCCATCAAGAGTAAGTACTATGGAAATGCAATAATACTAACATAATTAATAATGAATGTTAGCCTTTAGGCGCCAATAAAAGTGATACTAATAGATGTATAGTACTATATATATTATTTTTTAATATATTCATTAGTAATTATGTAGTATATACAATCTGTGTTATATCCAGCAGTAATGATACTTGCTCTGGCAGATATGAAAATGGCCTGTGAACAGGAGAAGAAATCTCTGGAGGAAGAACTTGAGAAGCTCAGACTGTCACTGCAGGTAGAGATCCCTTATAGTGTCAGTACACATCCACCAGTAGCTCCACCTTTCACTTATAACGTCAGTACACATTCAGTACACATTCCCACCTTTCCATTGTACTGGCTGTAGTGATGATTCGTGTGTGTGTTATACCAGCCCATAGAGGAGGACATTATGAGTCTGAAAGTGGCGCTGGAGATGAAGAACCAGGAGATCAAAGATCAGCACGATCTTTTGGTCAAACTATATACTCTGTATGTAGTACCTGGTTTAACACTATATCCTCTGTATATATACTATATACTGTTTATGTAGTACCTGGTTTAACAGTATACCCTCAGCTTACTCTAGTCTGCAGATGTGAAGAAATTAAACAGAATGTGTATCTGTGTATCTGTGCGCACCTGTATGTGTCTGGTTGTAGTATTATTTAAAGGGTCAAACTGCGTGAAGTGTGCCCAGGCCCAGAGCTACTTTGATGGGCATGATTCTGTGACCTCTTGGGCCTTGAAATGTGGTGCTTTGAATGATTTAAAGAGTGAAACGGTCTGAAGTGTGCCCACGTTTAAAGCAACCTTGCTGGGCATGACTGTGTGACCTCTTGGGCCAGGAAGTCTGTTTCTAGTTTTATTTAAACGGTCAAACTGCGTAAAGTGTGCCCAGGCCCAGAGCTACTTTGCTGGGCATGGCTGTGTGACCTCTTGGGCCTGGAAGTCTGCTTGTAGTATGATTTTAAAGGGTCAAATGGTCTCCATTGTGTATCCAGGTTTAAGTCTACTTTTCTGGGCATGTGATTTGGACCCATCGGGTACGGAAGCCTTTCCGTCACGTGCTCGTTTTCCACGCCTTCAGCGCAGGTAGCCTGCGAATTTAAAACCGACGTGCATTTTATTCTTTTCCCCTTTTATCCTTTCATATCTCTCCGCTACCTTGGAGAAGAGAGACGCACGCGGGTAAATAAAATGTAAATATCTCTAAATATCTTTATAATATGTAAATAAAAGGAAGATGTGGTTGTGTAGTGTAGTCGTTTGATTATAAATAATCTCATAATAATTTTATCCACAAATTCTTATACATTTATACATGTTTATCTCTCTCTGTGTGTGTGTGTGTGTGTGTGTGTCTGTGTGTGTGTGTGTGTGGTTCTGTGTCACTAGTGGGGCCTGTGGCCCGATTGGAGTGTTTGCGGTGTGAGAAGGAGGAGTTGGAGAACAGTTTGTTTGAGCAGCTGAAGGAGTTGAGGTTGCAGAAGCAGAAGGAGCTGCAGGTTCTTCAGGAGATGCTGAAACACAAGCAGCAGGAGGAGACAGAGCTCCTGCAGAAACAGCAGGAGGAGGAGGAGCATAACAGGTCCATCAAGAGTAAGTACTATGGAAATGCAATAATACTAACATAACTAATAATGAATGTTAGCCTTTAGGCTCCAATAAAAGTGACACTAATATATGTATAGTACTATATATATTATATTTTATATATTCAGCAGTAATTATGTAGTATATACAATCTGTGTTATATCCAGCAGTAATGATACTTGCTCTGGCAGATATGAAAATGGCCTGTGAACAGGAGAAGAAATCTCTGGAGGAAGAACTTGAGAAGCTCAAACTGTCACTGCAGGTAGAGATCCCTTATAGTGTCAGTACACATCCACCAGTACCACCACCTCTCACTTATAACGTCAGTACACATTCAGTACACATTCCCACCTTTCCATTGTACTGGCTGTAGTGATGATTCGTGTCTGTGTTATACCAGCCCATAGAGGAGGACATTATGAGTCTGAAAGTGGCGCTGGAGATGAAGAACCAGGAGATCAAAGATCAGCACGATCTTTTGGTCAAACTATATACTCTGTATGTATACTATATCGAACCCACGGTTTTCACGCTACGATTTTTTTAAATGTGGTGAGCTGCGGAGAAAAGACGCGGTCCGGACGTATTTGTGGCTTAATATCTCTTGTCTCCTTGGGAGTAGGAAGTCTGTTCATGGCTCTTTGGAAAGGGTTGCATCTCCCCTGTAATCGCCTTCGAGCGGCACGCGGATCGAACCCACGGTTTTCACGCTATGATTTTTTTAAATGTGCTGCGCGGCGGAGAAAATGCGCGCGTCGGACGTCATTGCGGCTTAATATCTCTTGTCTCCTTGGGAGTAGAAAGTCTTTTCATGGTTCTTTGGAAAGGGTTGCATCTCCCCTGTAATCGCCTTTAAGCGGCACGCGGATCGGACCCACCGTTCTTACGCTACGATTTTTTAAATGTGGTGCGAGGCGTAGAAAAGACGCGCGTAGGACTTATTTGCGGCTTAATATCTTTGGGCTCCTTGGGAGTAGAAAGTCTGTTCATGGCTCTTTGGAAAGGGCTGCATCTCCCCTGTAATCACCTTCGAGCGGCACGCGGATCGAACCCACGTTTTTCACGCTACGATTTTTTTTAAATGTGTTGCGCGGCGGAGAAAAGACGCGCGCCGGACGTATTTGCGGCTTAATATCTCTTGTCTCATTGGGTGTAGAAAGTCTGTTCATGGCTCTTTGGAAAGGGCTGCATCTCCCCTGTAATCGCCTTCGAGCGGCACGCGGATCGAACCCACGGTTTTCACGCTATGATTTTTTTAAATGTGGTGCGCGGCGGAGGAAATGCGCGCGTCGGACGTCATTTCGGCTTAATATCTCTTGTCTCCTTGGGAGTAGAAAGTCTTTTCATGGCTCTTTGGAAAGGGCTGCATCTCCGCTGTAATCGCCTTCGAGCGGCACGCGGATCGAACCCACGGTTTTCACGCTATGATTTTTTTAAATGTGTTGCGCGTCGGAGAAAATGCGCGCGTCGGACGTCATTGCGGCTTAATATCTCTTGTCTCCTTGGGAGTAGAAAGTCTTTTCATGGCTCTTTGGAAAGGTTTGCATCTCCCCTGTAATCGCCTTTAAGCGGCACGCGGATCGGACCCACCGTTCTTACGCTACGATTTTTTAAATGTGGTGCGCGGCGTAGAAAAGACGCGCGTAGGACGTATTTGCGGCTTAATATCTTTGGGCTCCTTGGGAGTAGGAAGTCTGTTCATGCCTCTTTGGAAAGGGCTCCATCTCCCCTGTAATCGCCTTCGAGCGGCACGCGGATCGAACCCACGGTTTTCACGCTATGATTTTTTTAAATGTGCTGCGCGGCGGAGAAAATGCGCGCGTCGGACGTCATTGCGGCTTAATATCTCTTGTCTCCTTGGGAGTAGGAAGTCTGTTCATGCCTCTTTGGAAAGGGTTGCATCTCCCCTGTAATCGCCTTTAAGCGGCACGCGGATCGGACCCACCGTTCTCACGCTACGATTTTTTAAACGTGGTGCGCGTCGGAGAAAGTGCGCGTAATATCTCTTGTCTCCTTGGGAGTAGAAAGTCTGTTCATGGCTCTTTGGAAAGGGCTGTATCTCCCCTGTAATCGCCTTCGAGCGGCACGCGCATCGGAACCATCGTTATCACGCTACGATTTTTTAATGCCGCCAGGGACGGGCCGAAAGCTTGGCAGGTGGCGTTCGTTAGGAAAAGTCATGGACGTGATGCGGACCGAGTTGCAGGCCATTTGGACCTGGCCCGGCCTAGATGTGAGCCTTCAAAGTCAGCGCGTTTGTTTAAACTTTCTCCTCCAATTCGTTGCAATTGTACAAGCGTTTCTCGCTCATCCGACTGGAGCGTAACGCTTTATCTGTTAATATCTCTGGTCTCCTTGGGAGTAGAAAGTCTGTTCATGGCTCTTTGGAAAGGGATGCATCTCCCCTGTAATCGCCTTTAAGCGGCACGCGGATCGGACCCACCGTTCTCACGCTACGATTTTTTAAACGTGGTGCGCGTCGGAGAAAATGCGCGTAATATCTCTTGTCTCCTTGGGAGTAGAAAGTCTGTTCATGGCTCTTTGGAAAGGGCTGTATCTCCCCTGTAATCGCCTTCGAGCGGCACGCGCATCGGAACCATCGTTATCACGCTACGATTTTTTAATGCCGCCAGGGATAGGCCGAAAGCGTGGCAGGTGGCGTTCGTTAGCGACAGTCATGGAGGTGATGCGCACCGAGTTGCACGCCATTTGGAGTTGGCCCGGCCTAGATGTGAGCGTTCAAAGTCAGCGCGTTTGTTTAAACTTTCTCCTCCAATTCGTTGCAATTGTACAAGCGTTTCTCGTTCATCCGACTGGAGCGTAACGATTTATATGTTAATATTTCTGGTCTCCTTGGGAGTAGAAAGTCTGTTCATGGCTCTTTTGAAAGGGCTGCATCTCCCCTGTAATCGCCTTCGAGCGGCACGCGGATCGAACCCACGGTTTTCACGCTATGATTTTTTTAAATGTGGTGCGCGGCGGAGGAAATGCGCGCGTGGACGTCATTTCGGCTTAATATCTCTTGTCTCCTTGGGAGTAGAAAGTCTTTTCATGGCTCTTTGGAAAGGTTTGCATCTCCCTTGTAATCGCCTTTAAGCGGCACGCGGATTGGACCCACCGTTCTTCCGATACGATTTTTTAAATGTGGTGCGCGGCGTAGAAAAGACGCGCGTAGGACGTATTTGCGGCTTAATATCTTTGGGCTCCTTGGGAGTAGGAAGTCTGTTCATGCCTCTTTGGAAAGGGCTGCATCTCCCCTGTAATCGCCTTCGAGCGGCACGCGGATCGAACCCACGGTTTTCACGCTATGATTTTTTTAAATGTGTTGCGCGGCGGAGGAAATGCGCGCGTCGGACGTCATTTCGGCTTAATATCTCTTGTCTCCTTGGGAGTAGAAAGTCTTTTCATGGTTCTTTGGAAAGGGTTACATCTCCCCTGTAATCGCCTTTAAGCGGCACGCGGATCGGACCCACCGTTCTTACGCTACGATTTTTTAAATGTGGTGCGCGGCGTAGAAAAGACGCGCGTAGGACTTATTTGCGGCTTAATATCTTTGGGCTCCTTGGGAGTAGAAAGTCTGTTCATAGCTCTTTGGAAAGGGCTGCATCTCCCCTGTAATCGCCTTCGCGCGGCACGCGGATCGGACCCACCGTTCTTACGCTACGATTTTTTAAATGTGGTGCGCGGCGTAGAAAAGACGCGCGTAGGACTTATTTGCGGCTTAATATCTTTGGGCTCCTTGGGAGTAGAAAGTCTGTTCATAGCTCTTTGGAAAGGGCTGCATCTCCCCTGTAATCGCCTTCGCGCGGCACGCGGATCGGAACCATCGTTATCATGCTACGATTTTTTAATGCCGACAGGGACGGGCCGAAAGCTTGGCAGGTGGCGTTCGTTAGGAAAAGTCATGGACGTGATGCGGACCGAGTTGCAGGCCATTTGGACCTGGCCCGGCCTAGATGTGAGCCTTCAAAGTCAGCGCGTTTGTTTAAACTTTCTCCTCCAATTCGTTGCAATTGTACAAGCGTTTCTCGCTCATCCGACTGGAGCGTAACGCTTTATCTGTTAATATCTCTGGTCTCCTTGGGAGTAGAAAGTCTGTTCATGGCTCTTTGGAAAGGGATGCATCTCCCCTGTAATCGCCTTTAAGCGGCACGCGGATCGGACCCACCGTTCTCACGCTACGATTTTTTAAACGTGGTGCGCGTCGGAGAAAATGCGCGTAATATCTCTGGTCTCCTTGGGAGTAGAAAGTCTGTTCATGGCTCTTTGGAAAGGGCTGTATCTCCCCTGTAATCGCCTTCGAGCGGCACGCGCATCGGAACCATCGTTATCACGCTACGATTTTTTAATGCCGCCAGGGACGGGCCGAAAGCGTGGCAGGTGGCGTTCGTTAGGGACAGTCATGGAGGTGATGCGCACCGAGTTGCACGCCATTTGGAGTTGGCCCGGCCTAGATGTGAGCGTTCAAAGTCAGCGCGTTTGTTTAAACTTTCTGCTCCAATTCGTTGCAGTTGTACAAGCGTTTCTCGTTCATCCGACTGGAGCGTAACGCTTTATATGTTAATATTTCTGGTCTCCTTGGGAGTAGAAAGTCTGTTCATGGCTCTTTTGAAAGGGATGCATCTCCCCTGTAATCGCCTTCGAGCGGCACGCGGATCGAACCCACGTTTTTCACGCTACGATTTTTTTTAAATGTGTTGCGCGGCGGAGAAAAGACGCGCGCCGGACGTATTTGCGGTTTAATATCTCTTGTCTCATTGGGTGTAGAAAGTCTGTTCATGGCTCTTTGGAAAGGGCTGCATCTCCCCTGTAATCGCCTTCGAGCGGCACGCGGATCGAACCCACGGTTTTCACGCTATGATTTTTTTAAATGTGGTGCGCGGCGGAGGAAATGCGCGCGTCGGACGTCATTTCGGCTTAATATCTCTTGTCTCCTTGGGAGTAGAAAGTCTTTTCATGGCTCTTTGGAAAGGGCTGCATCTCCGCTGTAATCGCCTTCGAGCGGCACGCGGATCGAACCCACGGTTTTCACGCTATGATTTTTTTAATGTGGTGCGCGTCGGAGAAAATGCGCGCGTCGGACGTCATTTCGGCTTAATATCTATTGTCTCCTTGGGAGTAGAAAGTCTTTTCATGGCTCTTTGGAAAGGTTTGCATCTCCCTTGTAATCGCCTTTAAGCGGCACGCGGATTGGACCCACCGTTCTTCCGATACGATTTTTTAAATGTGGTGCGCGGCGTAGAAAAGACGCGCGTAGGACGTATTTGCGGCTTAATATCTTTGGGCTCCTTGGGAGTAGGAAGTCTGTTCATGCCTCTTTGGAAAGGGCTGCATCTCCCCTGTAATCGCCTTCGAGCGGCACGCGCATCGGAACCATCGTTATCACGCTACGATTTTTTAATGCCGCCAGGGACGGGCCGAAAGCGTGGCAGGTGGCGTTCGTTAGGGACAGTCATGGAGGTGATGCGCACCGAGTTCCACGCCATTTGGAGTTGGCCCGGCCTAGATGTGAGCCTTCAAAGTCAGCGCGTTTGTTTAAACTTTCTCCTCCAATTCGTTGCAATTGTACAAGCGTTTCTCGCTCATCCGACTGGAGCGTAACGCTTTATCTGTTAATATCTCTGGTCTCCTTGGGAGTAGAAAGTCTGTTCATGGCTCTTTGGAAAGGGCTGTATCTCCCCTGTAATCGCCTTCGAGCGGCACGCGCATCGGAATCATCGTTATCACGCTACGATTTTTTAATGCCGCCAGGGACGGGCCGAAAGCGTGGCAGGTGGCGTTCGTTAGGGACAGTCATGGAGGTGATGCGCACCGAGTTGCACGCCATTTGGAGTTGGCCCGGCCTAGATGTGAGCGTTCAAAGTCAGCGCGTTTGTTTAAATTTTCTCCTCCAATTCGTTGCAATTGTACAAGCGTTTCTCGTTCATCCGACTGGAGCGTAACGCTTTATATGTTAATATTTCTGGTCTCCTTGGGAGTAGAAAGTCTGTTCATGGCTCTTTTGAAAGGGATGCATCTCCCCTGTAATCGCCTTCGAGCGGCACGCGGATCGAACCCACGTTTTTCACGCTACGATTTTTTTTAAATGTGTTGCGCGGCGGAGAAAAGACGCGCGCCAGACGTATTTGCGGCTTAATATCTCTTGTCTCATTGGGTGTAGAAAGTCTGTTCATGGCTCTTTGGAAAGGGCTGCATCTCCCCTGTAATCGCCTTCGAGCGGCACGCGGATCGAACCCACGGTTTTCACGCTATGATTTTTTTAAATGTGGTGCGCGGCGGAGGAAATGCGCGCGTCGGACGTCATTTCGGCTTAATATCTCTTGTCTCCTTGGGAGTAGAAAGTCTTTTCATGGCTCTTTGGAAAGGGCTGCATCTCCGCTGTAATCGCCTTCGAGCGGCACGCGGATCGAACCCACGGTTTTCACGCTATGATTTTTTTAAATGTGGTGCGCGTCGGAGAAAATGCGCGCGTCGGACGTCATTTCGGCTTAATATCTATTGTCTCCTTGGGAGTAGAAAGTCTTTTCATGGCTCTTTGGAAAGGTTTGCATCTCCCTTGTAATCGCCTTTAAGCGGCACGCGGATTGGACCCACCGTTCTTCCGATACGATTTTTTAAATGTGGTGCGCGGCGTAGAAAAGACGCGCGTAGGACGTATTTGCGGCTTAATATCTTTGGGCTCCTTGGGAGTAGGAAGTCTGTTCATGCCTCTTTGGAAAGGGCTGCATCTCCCCTGTAATCGCCTTCGAGCGGCACGTGGATCGAACCCACGGTTTTCACGCTATGATTTTTTTAAATGTGCTGCGCAGCGGAGAAAATGCGCGCGTCGGACGTCATTGCGGCTTAATATCTCTTGTCTCCTTGGGAGTAGAAAGTCTTTTCATGGTTCTTTGGAAAGGGCTGCATCTCCCCTGTAATCGCCTTCGCGCGGCACGCGGATCGGAACCATCGTTATCACGCTACGATTTTTTAATGCCGACAGGGACGGGCCGAAAGCTTGGCAGGTGGCGTTCGTTAGGAAAAGTCATGGACGTGATGCGGACCGAGTTGCAGGCCATTTGGACCTGGCCCGGCCTAGATGTGAGCCTTCAAAGTCAGCGCGTTTGTTTAAACTTTCTCCTCCAATTCGTTGCAATTGTACAAGCGTTTCTCTCTCATCCGACTGGAGCGTAACGCTTTATCTGTTAATATCTCTGGTCTCCTTTGGAGTATAAAGTCTGTTCATGGCTCTTTGGAAAGGGATGCATCTCCCCTGTAATCGCCTTTAAGCGGCACGCGGATCGGACCCACCGTTCTCACGCTACGATTTTTTAAACGTGGTGCGCGTCGGAGAAAATGCGCGTAATATCTCTTGTCTCCTTGGGAGTAGAAAGTCTGTTCATGGCTCTTTGGAAAGGGCTGTATCTCCCCTGTAATCGCCTTCGAGCGGCACGCGCATCGGAACCATCGTTATCACGCTACGATTTTTTAATGCCGCCAGGGACGGGCCGAAAGCGTGGCAGGTGGCGTTCGTTAGGGACAGTCATGGAGGTGATGCGCACCGAGTTGCACGCCATTTGGAGTTGGCCCGGCCTAGATGTGAGCGTTCAAAGTCAGCGCGTTTGTTTAAACTTTCTCCTCCAATTCGTTGCAATTGTACAAGCGTTTCTCGTTCATCCGACTGGAGCGTAACGCTTTATATGTTAATATTTCTGGTCTCCTTGGGAGTAGAAAGTCTGTTCATGGCTCTTTTGAAAGGGATGCATCTCCCCTGTAATCGCCTTCGAGCGGCACGCGGATCGAACCCACGGTTTTCACGCTATGATTTTTTTAAATGTGGTGCGCGGCGGAGAAAATGCGCGCGTCGGACGTCATTTCGGCTTAATATCTATTGTCTCCTTGGGAGTAGAAAGTCTTTTCATGGCTCTTTGGAGAGGTTTGCATCTCCCTTGTAATCGCCTTTAAGCGGCACGCGGATTGGACCCACCGTTCTTCCGATACGATTTTTTAAATGTGGTGCGCGGCGTAGAAAAGACGCGCGTAGGACGTATTTGCGGCTTAATATCTTTGGGCTCCTTGGGAGTAGGAAGTCTGTTCATGCCTCTTTGGAAAGGGCTGCATCTCCCCTGTAATCGCCTTTAAGCGGCACGCGGATCGAACCCACGGTTTTCACGCTATGATTTTTTTAAATGTGGTGCGCGGCGGAGGAAATGCGCGCGTCGGACGTCATTTCGGCTTAATATCTCTTGTCTCCTTGGGAGTAGAAAGTCTTTTCATGGCTCTTTGGAAAGGGCTGCATCTCCCCTGTAATCGCCTTTAAGCGGCACGCGGATCGAACCCACGGTTTTCACGCTACGATTTTTTTTAAATGTGTTGCGCGGCGGAGAATAGACGCGCGCCGGACGTATTTGCGGCTTGATATCTCTTGTCTCATTGGGAGTAGAAAGTCTGTTCATGGCTCTTTGGAAAGGGCTGCATCTCCCCTGTAATCGCCTTCGAGCGGCACGCGGATCGAACCCACGGTTTTCACGCTATGATTTTTTTAAATGTGTTGCGCGTCGGAGAAAATGCGCGCGTCGGACGTCATTGCGGCTTAATATCTCTTGTCTCCTTGGGAGTAGAAAGTCTTTTCATGGCTCTTTGGAAAGGTTTGCATCTCCCCTGTAATCGCCTTTAAGCGGCACGCGGATCGGACCCACCGTTCTTACGCTACGATTTTTTAAATGTGGTGCGCGGCGTAGAAAAGACGCGCGTAGGACGTATTTGCGGCTTAATATCTTTGGGCTCCTTGGGAGTAGGAAGTCTGTTCATGCCTCTTTGGAAAGGGCTCCATCTCCCCTGTAATCGCCTTCGAGCGGCACGCGGATCGAACCCACGGTTTTCACGCTATGATTTTTTTAAATGAGCTGCGCGGCGGAGAAAATGCGCGCGTCGGACGTCATTGCGTCTTAATATCTCTTGTCTCCTTGGGAGTAGAAAGTCTTTTCATGGTTCTTTGGAAAGGGTTGCATCTCCCCTGTAATCGCCTTTAAGCGGCACGCGGATCGGACCCATCGTTCTCACGCTACGATTTTTTAAAATCCGCCAGGGACGGAACGAACGCTTGGCAGGTGGCGTTCGTGACGGACAGTCAAGCAGTTAATGCGCACCGAGCTGCAGGCCATTTGGACCTGGCCCAGCCTAGATGTGAGTATTCAAAGTCAGCACTTTTGTTTCAAAGTTCTCCACCAATTCGTTGTAATTGCGTGTGTGCGCGTGAACACCAGGTTTGTGGAGGAGTTCGTCCTTGGACTGTACAAGGGGAGACAGTGTGTGGCCTGGCTGCGTGAGGTTGCAGTTTGCTGGGCATGAGAGATTGGCATGTGGTGCCCTGGAGGTGTGGTTGTTCCAGGACGGGCAAGGTGGGGTAGTGTGGCTGGGTGACGGTGCGCTTCACTGGGGATGTGGTTGTGAGTTGCAGGCCCATTCCTTTGAATGACAGAAAGGATCTGATTTGTTTCCAGGTTTAAACGTACTTTGCTGGGTATGACTGTGACCTCTTGGGCCAGGAAGTCTGTTTCTAGTTTTATTTAAACGGTCAAACTGCGTGAAGTGTGCCCAGGCCCAGAGCTACTTTGCTGGGCATGGCTGTGTGACCTCTTGGGCCTGGAAGTCTGGTTGTAGTATGATTTTAAAGGGTCAAATGCTCTCCATTGCGTGTCCAGGTTTAAGGCTACTTTGCTGGGCATGTGATTTGGACCCATCGGGTACGGAAGCCTTTCCGTCACGTGCTCGTTTTCCACGCCTTCAGCGCAGGTAGCCTGCGAATTTAAAACCGACGTGCATTTTATTCTTTTCCCCTTTTATCCTTTCATATCTCTCCGCTACCTTGGAGAAGAGAGACGCACGCGGGTAAATAAAATGTAAATATCTCTAAATATCTGTATAATATGTAAATAAAAGGAAGATGTGGTTGTGTAGTGTAGTCGTTTGATTATAAATAATCTCATAATAATTTTATCCACAAATTCTTATACATTTATACATGTTTATCTCTCTCTTTGTGTGTGTGTGTGTGTGTGTGTGGTTCTGTGTCACTAGTGGGGCCTGTGGCCCGATTGGAGTGTTTGCGGTGTGAGAAGGAGGAGTTGGAGAACAGTTTGTTGGAGCAGCTGAAGGAGTTGAGGTTGCAGAAGCAGAAGGAGCTGCAGGTTCTTCAGGAGATGCTGAAACACAAGCAGCAGGAGGAGACAGAGCTCCTGCAGAAACAGCAGGAGGAGGAGGAGCATAACAGGTCCATCAAGAGTAAGTGCTATGGAAATGCAATAATACTAACATAACTAATAATGAATGCTAGCCTTTAGGCTCCAATAAAAGTGACACTAATATATGTATAGTACTATATATATTATATTTTATATATTCAGCAGTAATTATGTAGTATATACAATCTGTGTTATATCCAGCAGTAATGATACTTGCTCTGGCAGATATGAAAATGGCCTGTGAACAGGAGAAGAAATCTCTGGAGGAAGAACTTGAGAAGCTCAAACTGTCACTGCAGGTAGAGATCCCTTATAGTGTCAGTACACATCCACCAGTACCACCACCTCTCACTTATAACGTCAGTACACATTCAGTACACATTCCCACCTTTCCATTGTACTGGCTGTAGTGATGATTCGTGTCTGTGTTATACCAGCCCATAGAGGAGGACATTATGAGTCTGAAAGTGGCGCTGGAGATGAAGAACCAGGAGATCAAAGATCAGCACGATCTTTTGGTCAAACTATATACTCTGTATGTATACTATATCGAACCCACGGTTTTCACGCTACGATTTTTTTAAATGTGGTGAGCTGCGGAGAAAAGACGCGGTCCGGACGTATTTGTGGCTTAATATCTCTTGTCTCCTTGGGAGTAGGAAGTCTGTTCATGGCTCTTTGGAAAGGGCTGCATCTCCCCTCTAATCGCCTTCGAGCTTCAAGCGGATTGGACCCACGGTTATCACGCTACGATTTTTTAAAGCCGCCAGGGACGGGCCGAAAGCGTGGCAGGTGGCGTTCGTTAGGGACAGTCATGGAGGTGATGCGCACCGAGTTGCACGCCATTTGGACTTGGCCAGACCTAGATGTGAGCGTTCAAAGTCAGCGCGTTTGTTTAAACTTTCTCCTCCAATTCGTTGCAACTGCTCAAGCGTTTCTCGCTCATCCGACTGGAGCGTAACGCTTTATATGTTAATATCTCTTGTCTCCTTGGGAGTAGGAAGTCTGTTCATGGCTCTTTGGAAAGGGCTGCATCTCCGCTGTAATCGCCTTCGAGCGGCACGCGGATCGAACCCACGGTTTTCACGCTATGATTTTTTTAAATGTGGTGCGCGGCGGAGAAAATGCGCGCGTCGGACGTCATTTCGGCTTAATATCTATTGTCTCCTTGGGAGTAGAAAGTCTTTTCATGGCTCTTTGGAAAGGTTTGCATCTCCCTTGTAATCGCCTTTAAGCGGCACGCGGATTGGACCCACCGTTCTTCCGATACGATTTTTTAAATGTGGTGCGCGGCGTAGAAAAGACGCGCGTAGGACGTATTTGCGGCTTAATATCTTTGGGCTCCTTGGGAGTAGGAAGTCTGTTCATGCCTCTTTGGAAAGGGCTGCATCTCCCCTGTAATCGCCTTCGAGCGGCACGCGGATCGAACCCACGGTTTTCACGCTATAATTTTTTTAAATGTGGTGCGCTTCGGAGGAAATGCGCGCGTCGGACGTCATTTCGGCTTAATATCTCTTGTCTCCTTGGGAGTAGAAAGTCTTTTCATGGCTCTTTGGAAAGGGCTGTATCTCCCCTGTAATCGCCTTTAAGCGGCACGCGGATCGAACCCACGGTTTTCACGCTACGATTTTTTTTAAATGTGTTGCGCGGCGGAGAATAGACGCGCGCCGGACGTATTTGCGGCTTGATATCTCTTGTCTCATTGGGAGTAGAAAGTCTGTTCATGGCTCTTTGGAAAGGGCTGCATCTCCCCTGTAATCGCCTTCGAGCGGCACGCGGATCGAACCCACGGTTTTCACGCTATGATTTTTTTAAATGTGTTGCGCGTCGGAGAAAATGCGCGCGTCGGACGTCATTGCGGCTTAATATCTCTTGTCTCCTTGGGAGTAGAAAGTCTTTTCATGGCTCTTTGGAAAGGTTTGCATCTCCCCTGTAATCGCCTTTAAGCGGCACGCGGATCGGACCCACCGTTCTTACGCTACGATTTTTTAAATGTGGTGCGCGGCGTAGAAAAGACGCGCGTAGGACGTATTTGCGGCTTAATATCTTTGGGCTCCTTGGGAGTAGGAAGTCTGTTCATGCCTCTTTGGAAAGGGCTCCATCTCCCCTGTAATCGCCTTCGAGCGGCACGCGGATCGAACCCACGGTTTTCACGCTATGATTTTTTTAAATGAGCTGCGCGGCGGAGAAAATGCGCGCGTCGGACGTCATTGCGTCTTAATATCTCTTGTCTCCTTGGGAGTAGAAAGTCTTTTCATGGTTCTTTGGAAAGGGTTGCATCTCCCCTGTAATCGCCTTTAAGCGGCACGCGGATCGGACCCATCGTTCTCACGCTACGATTTTTTAAAATCCGCCAGGGACGGAACGAACGCTTGGCAGGTGGCGTTCGTGACGGACAGTCAAGCAGTTAATGCGCACCGAGCTGCAGGCCATTTGGACCTGGCCCAGCCTAGATGTGAGTATTCAAAGTCAGCACTTTTGTTTCAAAGTTCTCCACCAATTCGTTGTAATTGCGTGTGTGCGCGTGAACACCAGGTTTGTGGAGGAGTTCGTCCTTGGACTGTACAAGGGGAGACAGTGTGTGGCCTGGCTGCGTGAGGTTGCAGTTTGCTGGGCATGAGAGATTGGCATGTGGTGCCCTGGAGGTGTGGTTGTTCCAGGACGGGCAAGGTGGGGTAGTGTGGCTGGGTGACGGTGCGCTTCACTGGGGATGTGGTTGTGAGTTGCAGGCCCATTCCTTTGAATGACAGAAAGGATCTGATTTGTTTCCAGGTTTAAACGTACTTTGCTGGGTATGACTGTGACCTCTTGGGCCAGGAAGTCTGTTTCTAGTTTTATTTAAACGGTCAAACTGCGTGAAGTGTGCCCAGGCCCAGAGCTACTTTGCTGGGCATGGCTGTGTGACCTCTTGGGCCTGGAAGTCTGGTTGTAGTATGATTTTAAAGGGTCAAATGCTCTCCATTGCGTGTCCAGGTTTAAGGCTACTTTGCTGGGCATGTGATTTGGACCCATCGGGTACGGAAGCCTTTCCGTCACGTGCTCGTTTTCCACGCCTTCAGCGCAGGTAGCCTGCGAATTTAAAACCGACGTGCATTTTATTCTTTTCCCCTTTTATCCTTTCATATCTCTCCGCTACCTTGGAGAAGAGAGACGCACGCGGGTAAATAAAATGTAAATATCTCTAAATATCTGTATAATATGTAAATAAAAGGAAGATGTGGTTGTGTAGTGTAGTCGTTTGATTATAAATAATCTCATAATAATTTTATCCACAAATTCTTATACATTTATACATGTTTATCTCTCTCTTTGTGTGTGTGTGTGTGTGTGTGTGGTTCTGTGTCACTAGTGGGGCCTGTGGCCCGATTGGAGTGTTTGCGGTGTGAGAAGGAGGAGTTGGAGAACAGTTTGTTGGAGCAGCTGAAGGAGTTGAGGTTGCAGAAGCAGAAGGAGCTGCAGGTTCTTCAGGAGATGCTGAAACACAAGCAGCAGGAGGAGACAGAGCTCCTGCAGAAACAGCAGGAGGAGGAGGAGCATAACAGGTCCATCAAGAGTAAGTGCTATGGAAATGCAATAATACTAACATAACTAATAATGAATGCTAGCCTTTAGGCTCCAATAAAAGTGACACTAATATATGTATAGTACTATATATATTATATTTTATATATTCAGCAGTAATTATGTAGTATATACAATCTGTGTTATATCCAGCAGTAATGATACTTGCTCTGGCAGATATGAAAATGGCCTGTGAACAGGAGAAGAAATCTCTGGAGGAAGAACTTGAGAAGCTCAAACTGTCACTGCAGGTAGAGATCCCTTATAGTGTCAGTACACATCCACCAGTACCACCACCTCTCACTTATAACGTCAGTACACATTCAGTACACATTCCCACCTTTCCATTGTACTGGCTGTAGTGATGATTCGTGTCTGTGTTATACCAGCCCATAGAGGAGGACATTATGAGTCTGAAAGTGGCGCTGGAGATGAAGAACCAGGAGATCAAAGATCAGCACGATCTTTTGGTCAAACTATATACTCTGTATGTATACTATATCGAACCCACGGTTTTCACGCTACGATTTTTTTAAATGTGGTGAGCTGCGGAGAAAAGACGCGGTCCGGACGTATTTGTGGCTTAATATCTCTTGTCTCCTTGGGAGTAGGAAGTCTGTTCATGGCTCTTTGGAAAGGGCTGCATCTCCCCTCTAATCGCCTTCGAGCTTCAAGCGGATTGGACCCACGGTTATCACGCTACGATTTTTTAAAGCCGCCAGGGACGGGCCGAAAGCGTGGCAGGTGGCGTTCGTTAGGGACAGTCATGGAGGTGATGCGCACCGAGTTGCACGCCATTTGGACTTGGCCAGACCTAGATGTGAGCGTTCAAAGTCAGCGCGTTTGTTTAAACTTTCTCCTCCAATTCGTTGCAACTGCTCAAGCGTTTCTCGCTCATCCGACTGGAGCGTAACGCTTTATATGTTAATATCTCTTGTCTCCTTGGGAGTAGGAAGTCTGTTCATGGATCTTTGGAAAGGGCTGCATCTCCCCTGTAATCGCCTTCGAGCGGCACGCGGATCGAACCCACGGTTTTCACGCTATGATTTTTTTAAATGTGTTGCGCGTCGGAGAAAATGCGCGCGTCGGACGTCATTTCGGCTTAAATCTCTTGTCTCCTTGGGAGTAGAAAGTCTTTTCATGGCTCTTTGGAAAGGGTTGCATCTCCCCTGTAATCGCCTTTAAGCGGCACGCGGATCGGACCCACCGTTCTTACGCTACGATTTTTTAAATGTGGTGCGCGGCGTAGAAAAGACGCGCGTAGGACTTATTTGCGGCTTAATATCTTTGGGCTCCTTGGGAGTAGAAAGTCTGTTCATGGCTCTTTGGAAAGGGCTGCATCTCCCCTGTAATCGCCTTCGCGCGGCACGCGGATCGGAACCATCGTTATCACGCTACGATTTTTTAATGCCGACAGGGACGGGCCGAAAGCTTGGCAGGTGGCGTTCGTTAGGAAAAGTCATGGACGTGATGCGGACCGAGTTGCAGGCCATTTGGACCTGGCCCGGCCTAGATGTGAGCCTTCAAAGTCAGCGCGTTTGTTTAAACTTTCTCCTCCAATTCGTTGCAATTGTACAAGCGTTTCTCGTTCATCCGACTGGAGCGTAACGCTTTATAAGTTAATATTTCTGGTCTCCTTGGGAGTAGAAAGTCTGTTCATGGCTCTTTGGAAAGGGCTGCATCTCCCCTGTAATCGCCTTCGAGCGGCACGCGGATCGAACCCACGGTTTTCACGCTATGATTTTTTTAAATGTGGTGCGCGTCGGAGAAAATGCGCGCGTCGGACGTCATTTCGGCTTAATATCTATTGTCTCCTTGGGAGTAGAAAGTCTTTTCATGGCTCTTTGGAAAGGGCTGCATCTCCGCTGTAATCGCCTTCGAGCGGCACGCGGATCGAACCCACGGTTTTCACGCTATGATTTTTTTAAATGTGGTGCGCGTCGGAGAAAATGCGCGCGTCGGACGTCATTTCGGCTTAATATCTATTGTCTCCTTGGGAGTAGAAAGTCTTTTCATGGCTCTTTGGAAAGGTTTGCATCTCCCTTGTAATCGCCTTTAAGCGGCACGCGGATTGGACCCACCGTTCTTCCGATACGATTTTTTAAATGTGGTGCGCGGTGTAGAAAAGACGCGCGTAGGACTTATTTGCGGCTTAATATCTTTGGGCTCCTTGGGAGTAGGAAGTCTGTTCATGCCTCTTTGGAAAGGGCTGCATCTCCCCTGTAATCGCCTTCGAGCGGCACACGGATCGAACCCACGGTTTTCACGCTATGATTTTTTTAAATGTGGTGCGCGGCGGAGGAAATGCGCGCGTCGGACGTCATTTCGGCTTAATATCTCTTGTCTCCTTGGGAGTAGAAAGTCTTTTCATGGCTCTTTGGAAAGGGCTGCATCTCCCCTGTAATCGCCTTTAAGCGGCACGCGGATCGAACCCACGGTTTTCACGCTACGATTTTTTTAAATGTGTTGCGCGGCGGAGAATAGACGCGCGCCGGACGTATTTGCGGCTTGATATCTCTTGTCTCATTGGGAGTAGAAAGTCTGTTCATGGCTCTTTGGAAAGGGCTGCATCTCCCCTGTAATCGCCTTCGAGCGGCACGCGGATCGAACCCACGGTTTTCACGTTATGATTTTTTTAAATGTGTTGCGCGTCGGAGAAAATGCGCGCGTCGGACGTCATTGCGGCTTAATATCTCTTGTCTCCTTGGTAGTAGAAAGTCTTTTCATGGCTCTTTGGAAAGGTTTGCATCTCCCCTGTAATCGCCTTTAAGCGGCACGCGGATCGGACCCACCGTTCTTACGCTACGATTTTTTAAATGTGGTGCGCGGCGTAGAAAAGACGCGCGTAGGACGTATTTGCGGCTTAATATCTTTGGGCTCCTTGGGAGTAGGAAGTCTGTTCATGCCTCTTTGGAAAGGGCTCCATCTCCCCTGTAATCGCCTTCGCGCGGCACGCGGATCGGAACCATCGTTATCATGCTACGATTTTTTAATGCCGACAGGGACGGGCCGAAAGCTTGGCAGGTGGCGTTCGTTAGGAAAAGTCATGGACGTGATGCGGACCGAGTTGCAGGCCATTTGGACCTGGCCCGGCCTAGATGTGAGCCTTCAAAGTCAGCGCGTTTGTTTAAACTTTCTCCTCCAATTCGTTGCAATTGTACAAGCGTTTCTCGCTCATCCGACTGGAGCGTAACGCTTTATCTGTTAATATCTCTGGTCTCCTTGGGAGTAGAAAGTCTGTTCATGGCTCTTTGGAAAGGGATGCATCTCCCCTGTAATCGCCTTTAAGCGGCACGCGGATCGGACCCACCGTTCTCACGCTACGATTTTTTAAACGTGGTGCGCGTCGGAGAAAATGCGCGTAATATCTCTGGTCTCCTTGGGAGTAGAAAGTCTGTTCATGGCTCTTTGGAAAGGGCTGTATCTCCCCTGTAATCGCCTTCGAGCGGCACGCGCATCGGAACCATCGTTATCACGCTACGATTTTTTAATGCCGCCAGGGACGGGCCGAAAGCGTGGCAGGTGGCGTTCGTTAGGGACAGTCATGGAGGTGATGCGCACCGAGTTGCACGCCATTTGGAGTTGGCCCGGCCTAGATGTGAGCGTTCAAAGTCAGCGCGTTTGTTTAAACTTTCTGCTCCAATTCGTTGCAGTTGTACAAGCGTTTCTCGTTCATCCGACTGGAGCGTAACGCTTTATATGTTAATATTTCTGGTCTCCTTGGGAGTAGAAAGTCTGTTCATGGCTCTTTTGAAAGGGATGCATCTCCCCTGTAATCGCCTTCGAGCGGCACGCGGATCGAACCCACGTTTTTCACGCTACGATTTTTTTTAAATGTGTTGCGCGGCGGAGAAAAGACGCGCGCCGGACGTATTTGCGGCTTAATATCTCTTGTCTCATTGGGTGTAGAAAGTCTGTTCATGGCTCTTTGGAAAGGGCTGCATCTCCCCTGTAATCGCCTTCGAGCGGCACGCGGATCGAACCCACGGTTTTCACGCTATGATTTTTTTAAATGTGGTGCGCGGCGGAGGAAATGCGCGCGTCGGACGTCATTTCGGCTTAATATCTCTTGTCTCCTTGGGAGTAGAAAGTCTTTTCATGGCTCTTTGGAAAGGGCTGCATCTCCGCTGTAATCGCCTTCGAGCGGCACGCGGATCGAACCCACGGTTTTCACGCTATGATTTTTTTAATGTGGTGCGCGTCGGAGAAAATGCGCGCGTCGGACGTCATTTCGGCTTAATATCTATTGTCTCCTTGGGAGTAGAAAGTCTTTTCATGGCTCTTTGGAAAGGTTTGCATCTCCCTTGTAATCGCCTTTAAGCGGCACGCGGATTGGACCCACCGTTCTTCCGATACGATTTTTTAAATGTGGTGCGCGGCGTAGAAAAGACGCGCGTAGGACGTATTTGCGGCTTAATATCTTTGGGCTCCTTGGGAGTAGGAAGTCTGTTCATGCCTCTTTGGAAAGGGCTGCATCTCCCCTGTAATCGCCTTCGAGCGGCACGCGCATCGGAACCATCGTTATCACGCTACGATTTTTTAATGCCGCCAGGGACGGGCCGAAAGCGTGGCAGGTGGCGTTCGTTAGGGACAGTCATGGAGGTGATGCGCACCGAGTTCCACGCCATTTGGAGTTGGCCCGGCCTAGATGTGAGCCTTCAAAGTCAGCGCGTTTGTTTAAACTTTCTCCTCCAATTCGTTGCAATTGTACAAGCGTTTCTCGCTCATCCGACTGGAGCGTAACGCTTTATCTGTTAATATCTCTGGTCTCCTTGGGAGTAGAAAGTCTGTTCATGGCTCTTTGGAAAGGGCTGTATCTCCCCTGTAATCGCCTTCGAGCGGCACGCGCATCGGAATCATCGTTATCACGCTACGATTTTTTAATGCCGCCAGGGACGGGCCGAAAGCGTGGCAGGTGGCGTTCGTTAGGGACAGTCATGGAGGTGATGCGCACCGAGTTGCACGCCATTTGGACTTGGCCAGACCTAGATGTGAGCGTTCAAAGTCAGCGCGTTTGTTTAAACTTTCTCCTCCAATTCGTTGCAACTGCTCAAGCGTTTCTCGCTCATCCGACTGGAGCGTAACGCTTTATATGTTAATATCTCTTGTCTCCTTGGGAGTAGGAAGTCTGTTCATGGCTCTTTGGAAAGGGCTGCATCTCCGCTGTAATCGCCTTCGAGCGGCACGCGGATCGAACCCACGGTTTTCACGCTATGATTTTTTTAAATGTGGTGCGCGGCGGAGAAAATGCGCGCGTCGGACGTCATTTCGGCTTAATATCTATTGTCTCCTTGGGAGTAGAAAGTCTTTTCATGGCTCTTTGGAAAGGTTTGCATCTCCCTTGTAATCGCCTTTAAGCGGCACGCGGATTGGACCCACCGTTCTTCCGATACGATTTTTTAAATGTGGTGCGCGGCGTAGAAAAGACGCGCGTAGGACGTATTTGCGGCTTAATATCTTTGGGCTCCTTGGGAGTAGGAAGTCTGTTCATGCCTCTTTGGAAAGGGCTGCATCTCCCCTGTAATCGCCTTCGAGCGGCACGCGGATCGAACCCACGGTTTTCACGCTATGATTTTTTTAAATGTGGTGCGCGGCGGAGGAAATGCGCGCGTCGGACGTCATTTCGGCTTAATATCTCTTGTCTCCTTGGGAGTAGAAAGTCTTTTCATGGCTCTTTGGAAAGGGCTGTATCTCCCCTGTAATCGCCTTTAAGCGGCACGCGGATCGAACCCACGGTTTTCACGCTACGATTTTTTTTAAATGTGTTGCGCGGCGGAGAATAGACGCGCGCCGGACGTATTTGCGGCTTGATATCTCTTGTCTCATTGGGAGTAGAAAGTCTGTTCATGGCTCTTTGGAAAGGGCTGCATCTCCCCTGTAATCGCCTTCGAGCGGCACGCGGATCGAACCCACGGTTTTCACGCTATGATTTTTTTAAATGTGTTGCGCGTCGGAGAAAATGCGCGCGTCGGACGTCATTGCGGCTTAATATCTCTTGTCTCCTTGGGAGTAGAAAGTCTTTTCATGGCTCTTTGGAAAGGGTTGCATCTCCCCTGTAATCGCCTTTAAGCGGCACGCGGATCGGACCCACCGTTCTTACGCTACGATTTTTTAAATGTGGTGCGCGGCGTAGAAAAGACGCGCGTAGGACGTATTTGCGGCTTAATATCTTTGGGCTCCTTGGGAGTAGGAAGTCTGTTCATGCCTCTTTGGAAAGGGCTCCATCTCCCCTGTAATCGCCTTCGAGCGGCACGCGGATCGAACCCACGGTTTTCACGCTATGATTTTTTTAAATGAGCTGCGCGGCGGAGAAAATGCGCGCGTCGGACGTCATTGCGTCTTAATATCTCTTGTCTCCTTGGGAGTAGAAAGTCTTTTCATGGTTCTTTGGAAAGGGTTGCATCTCCCCTGTAATCGCCTTTAAGCGGCACGCGGATCGGACCCATCGTTCTCACGCTACGATTTTTTAAAATCCGCCAGGGACGGAACGAACGCTTGGCAGGTGGCGTTCGTGACGGACAGTCAAGCAGTTAATGCGCACCGAGCTGCAGGCCATTTGGACCTGGCCCAGCCTAGATGTGAGTATTCAAAGTCAGCACTTTTGTTTCAAAGTTCTCCACCAATTCGTTGTAATTGCGTGTGTGCGCGTGAACACCAGGTTTGTGGAGGAGTTCGTCCTTGGACTGTACAAGGGGAGACAGTGTGTGGCCTGGCTGCGTGAGGTTGCAGTTTGCTGGGCATGAGAGATTGGCATGTGGTGCCCTGGAGGTGTGGTTGTTCCAGGACGGGCAAGGTGGGGTAGTGTGGCTGGGTGACGGTGCGCTTCACTGGGGATGTGGTTGTGAGTTGCAGGCCCATTCCTTTGAATGACAGAAAGGATCTGATTTGTTTCCAGGTTTAAACGTACTTTGCTGGGTATGACTGTGACCTCTTGGGCCAGGAAGTCTGTTTCTAGTTTTATTTAAACGGTCAAACTGCGTGAAGTGTGCCCAGGCCCAGAGCTACTTTGCTGGGCATGGCTGTGTGACCTCTTGGGCCTGGAAGTCTGGTTGTAGTATGATTTTAAAGGGTCAAATGCTCTCCATTGCGTGTCCAGGTTTAAGGCTACTTTGCTGGGCATGTGATTTGGACCCATCGGGTACGGAAGCCTTTCCGTCACGTGCTCGTTTTCCACGCCTTCAGCGCAGGTAGCCTGCGAATTTAAAACCGACGTGCATTTTATTCTTTTCCCCTTTTATCCTTTCATATCTCTCCGCTACCTTGGAGAAGAGAGACGCACGCGGGTAAATAAAATGTAAATATCTCTAAATATCTGTATAATATGTAAATAAAAGGAAGATGTGGTTGTGTAGTGTAGTCGTTTGATTATAAATAATCTCATAATAATTTTATCCACAAATTCTTATACATTTATACATGTTTATCTCTCTCTTTGTGTGTGTGTGTGTGTGTGTGTGGTTCTGTGTCACTAGTGGGGCCTGTGGCCCGATTGGAGTGTTTGCGGTGTGAGAAGGAGGAGTTGGAGAACAGTTTGTTGGAGCAGCTGAAGGAGTTGAGGTTGCAGAAGCAGAAGGAGCTGCAGGTTCTTCAGGAGATGCTGAAACACAAGCAGCAGGAGGAGACAGAGCTCCTGCAGAAACAGCAGGAGGAGGAGGAGCATAACAGGTCCATCAAGAGTAAGTGCTATGGAAATGCAATAATACTAACATAACTAATAATGAATGCTAGCCTTTAGGCTCCAATAAAAGTGACACTAATATATGTATAGTACTATATATATTATATTTTATATATTCAGCAGTAATTATGTAGTATATACAATCTGTGTTATATCCAGCAGTAATGATACTTGCTCTGGCAGATATGAAAATGGCCTGTGAACAGGAGAAGAAATCTCTGGAGGAAG
The DNA here is from genome assembly GCF_041902795.1 of Electrophorus electricus. Lineage (NCBI taxonomy): Eukaryota > Metazoa > Chordata > Actinopteri > Gymnotiformes > Gymnotidae > Electrophorus > Electrophorus electricus. Next base: position 121,400 of record NC_137505.1, on the reverse strand, counting down.
AACTTGAGAAGCTCAAACTGTCACTGCAGGTAGAGATCCCTTATAGTGTCAGTACACATCCACCAGTACCACCACCTCTCACTTATAACGTCAGTACACATTCAGTACACATTCCCACCTTTCCATTGTACTGGCTGTAGTGATGATTCGTGTCTGTGTTATACCAGCCCATAGAGGAGGACATTATGAGTCTGAAAGTGGCGCTGGAGATGAAGAACCAGGAGATCAAAGATCAGCACGATCTTTTGGTCAAACTATATACTCTGTATGTATACTATATCGAACCCACGGTTTTCACGCTACGATTTTTTTAAATGTGGTGAGCTGCGGAGAAAAGACGCGGTCCGGACGTATTTGTGGCTTAATATCTCTTGTCTCCTTGGGAGTAGGAAGTCTGTTCATGGCTCTTTGGAAAGGGCTGCATCTCCCCTCTAATCGCCTTCGAGCTTCAAGCGGATTGGACCCACGGTTATCACGCTACGATTTTTTAAAGCCGCCAGGGACGGGCCGAAAGCGTGGCAGGTGGCGTTCGTTAGGGACAGTCATGGAGGTGATGCGCACCGAGTTGCACGCCATTTGGACTTGGCCAGACCTAGATGTGAGCGTTCAAAGTCAGCGCGTTTGTTTAAACTTTCTCCTCCAATTCGTTGCAACTGCTCAAGCGTTTCTCGCTCATCCGACTGGAGCGTAACGCTTTATATGTTAATATCTCTTGTCTCCTTGGGAGTAGGAAGTCTGTTCAAGGATCTTTGGAAAGGGCTGCATCTCCCCTGTAATCGCCTTCGAGCGGCACGCGGATCGAACCCACGGTTTTCACGCTATGATTTTTTTAAATGTGTTGCGCGTCGGAGAAAATGCGCGCGTCGGACGTCATTTCGGCTTAAATCTCTTGTCTCCTTGGGAGTAGAAAGTCTTTTCATGGCTCTTTGGAAAGGGTTGCATCTCCCCTGTAATCGCCTTTAAGCGGCACGCGGATCGGACCCACCGTTCTTACGCTACGATTTTTTAAATGTGGTGCGCGGCGTAGAAAAGACGCGCGTAGGACTTATTTGCGGCTTAATATCTTTGGGCTCCTTGGGAGTAGAAAGTCTGTTCATGGCTCTTTGGAAAGGGCTGCATCTCCCCTGTAATCGCCTTCGCGCGGCACGCGGATCGGAACCATCGTTATCACGCTACGATTTTTTAATGCCGACAGGGACGGGCCGAAAGCTTGGCAGGTGGCGTTCGTTAGGAAAAGTCATGGACGTGATGCGGACCGAGTTGCAGGCCATTTGGACCTGGCCCGGCCTAGATGTGAGCCTTCAAAGTCAGCGCGTTTGTTTAAACTTTCTCCTCCAATTCGTTGCAATTGTACAAGCGTTTCTCGTTCATCCGACTGGAGCGTAACGCTTTATAAGTTAATATTTCTGGTCTCCTTGGGAGTAGAAAGTCTGTTCATGGCTCTTTGGAAAGGGCTGCATCTCCCCTGTAATCGCCTTCGAGCGGCACGCGGATCGAACCCACGGTTTTCACGCTATGATTTTTTTAAATGTGGTGCGCGTCGGAGAAAATGCGCGCGTCGGACGTCATTTCGGCTTAATATCTATTGTCTCCTTGGGAGTAGAAAGTCTTTTCATGGCTCTTTGGAAAGGGCTGCATCTCCGCTGTAATCGCCTTCGAGCGGCACGCGGATCGAACCCACGGTTTTCACGCTATGATTTTTTTAAATGTGGTGCGCGTCGGAGAAAATGCGCGCGTCGGACGTCATTTCGGCTTAATATCTATTGTCTCCTTGGGAGTAGAAAGTCTTTTCATGGCTCTTTGGAAAGGTTTGCATCTCCCTTGTAATCGCCTTTAAGCGGCACGCGGATTGGACCCACCGTTCTTCCGATACGATTTTTTAAATGTGGTGCGCGGCGTAGAAAAGACGCGCGTAGGACTTATTTGCGGCTTAATATCTTTGGGCTCCTTGGGAGTAGGAAGTCTGTTCATGCCTCTTTGGAAAGGGCTGCATCTCCCCTGTAATCGCCTTCGAGCGGCACACGGATCGAACCCACGGTTTTCACGCTATGATTTTTTTAAATGTGGTGCGCGGCGGAGGAAATGCGCGCGTCGGACGTCATTTCGGCTTAATATCTCTTGTCTCCTTGGGAGTAGAAAGTCTTTTCATGGCTCTTTGGAAAGGGCTGCATCTCCCCTGTAATCGCCTTTAAGCGGCACGCGGATCGAACCCACGGTTTTCACGCTACGATTTTTTTAAATGTGTTGCGCGGCGGAGAATAGACGCGCGCCGGACGTATTTGCGGCTTGATATCTCTTGTCTCATTGGGAGTAGAAAGTCTGTTCATGGCTCTTTGGAAAGGGCTGCATCTCCCCTGTAATCGCCTTCGAGCGGCACGCGGATCGAACCCACGGTTTTCACGTTATGATTTTTTTAAATGTGTTGCGCGTCGGAGAAAATGCGCGCGTCGGACGTCATTGCGGCTTAATATCTCTTGTCTCCTTGGTAGTAGAAAGTCTTTTCATGGCTCTTTGGAAAGGTTTGCATCTCCCCTGTAATCGCCTTTAAGCGGCACGCGGATCGGACCCACCGTTCTTACGCTACGATTTTTTAAATGTGGTGCGCGGCGTAGAAAAGACGCGCGTAGGACGTATTTGCGGCTTAATATCTTTGGGCTCCTTGGGAGTAGGAAGTCTGTTCATGCCTCTTTGGAAAGGGCTCCATCTCCCCTGTAATCGCCTTCGCGCGGCACGCGGATCGGAACCATCGTTATCATGCTACGATTTTTTAATGCCGACAGGGACGGGCCGAAAGCTTGGCAGGTGGCGTTCGTTAGGAAAAGTCATGGACGTGATGCGGACCGAGTTGCAGGCCATTTGGACCTGGCCCGGCCTAGATGTGAGCCTTCAAAGTCAGCGCGTTTGTTTAAACTTTCTCCTCCAATTCGTTGCAATTGTACAAGCGTTTCTCGCTCATCCGACTGGAGCGTAACGCTTTATCTGTTAATATCTCTGGTCTCCTTGGGAGTAGAAAGTCTGTTCATGGCTCTTTGGAAAGGGATGCATCTCCCCTGTAATCGCCTTTAAGCGGCACGCGGATCGGACCCACCGTTCTCACGCTACGATTTTTTAAACGTGGTGCGCGTCGGAGAAAATGCGCGTAATATCTCTGGTCTCCTTGGGAGTAGAAAGTCTGTTCATGGCTCTTTGGAAAGGGCTGTATCTCCCCTGTAATCGCCTTCGAGCGGCACGCGCATCGGAACCATCGTTATCACGCTACGATTTTTTAATGCCGCCAGGGACGGGCCGAAAGCGTGGCAGGTGGCGTTCGTTAGGGACAGTCATGGAGGTGATGCGCACCGAGTTGCACGCCATTTGGAGTTGGCCCGGCCTAGATGTGAGCGTTCAAAGTCAGCGCGTTTGTTTAAACTTTCTGCTCCAATTCGTTGCAGTTGTACAAGCGTTTCTCGTTCATCCGACTGGAGCGTAACGCTTTATATGTTAATATTTCTGGTCTCCTTGGGAGTAGAAAGTCTGTTCATGGCTCTTTTGAAAGGGATGCATCTCCCCTGTAATCGCCTTCGAGCGGCACGCGGATCGAACCCACGTTTTTCACGCTACGATTTTTTTTAAATGTGTTGCGCGGCGGAGAAAAGACGCGCGCCGGACGTATTTGCGGCTTAATATCTCTTGTCTCATTGGGTGTAGAAAGTCTGTTCATGGCTCTTTGGAAAGGGCTGCATCTCCCCTGTAATCGCCTTCGAGCGGCACGCGGATCGAACCCACGGTTTTCACGCTATGATTTTTTTAAATGTGGTGCGCGGCGGAGGAAATGCGCGCGTCGGACGTCATTTCGGCTTAATATCTCTTGTCTCCTTGGGAGTAGAAAGTCTTTTCATGGCTCTTTGGAAAGGGCTGCATCTCCGCTGTAATCGCCTTCGAGCGGCACGCGGATCGAACCCACGGTTTTCACGCTATGATTTTTTTAATGTGGTGCGCGTCGGAGAAAATGCGCGCGTCGGACGTCATTTCGGCTTAATATCTATTGTCTCCTTGGGAGTAGAAAGTCTTTTCATGGCTCTTTGGAAAGGTTTGCATCTCCCTTGTAATCGCCTTTAAGCGGCACGCGGATTGGACCCACCGTTCTTCCGATACGATTTTTTAAATGTGGTGCGCGGCGTAGAAAAGACGCGCGTAGGACGTATTTGCGGCTTAATATCTTTGGGCTCCTTGGGAGTAGGAAGTCTGTTCATGCCTCTTTGGAAAGGGCTGCATCTCCCCTGTAATCGCCTTCGAGCGGCACGCGCATCGGAACCATCGTTATCACGCTACGATTTTTTAATGCCGCCAGGGACGGGCCGAAAGCGTGGCAGGTGGCGTTCGTTAGGGACAGTCATGGAGGTGATGCGCACCGAGTTCCACGCCATTTGGAGTTGGCCCGGCCTAGATGTGAGCCTTCAAAGTCAGCGCGTTTGTTTAAACTTTCTCCTCCAATTCGTTGCAATTGTACAAGCGTTTCTCGCTCATCCGACTGGAGCGTAACGCTTTATCTGTTAATATCTCTGGTCTCCTTGGGAGTAGAAAGTCTGTTCATGGCTCTTTGGAAAGGGCTGTATCTCCCCTGTAATCGCCTTCGAGCGGCACGCGCATCGGAATCATCGTTATCACGCTACGATTTTTTAATGCCGCCAGGGACGGGCCGAAAGCGTGGCAGGTGGCGTTCGTTAGGGACAGTCATGGAGGTGATGCGCACCGAGTTGCACGCCATTTGGAGTTGGCCCGGCCTAGATGTGAGCGTTCAAAGTCAGCGCGTTTGTTTAAATTTTCTCCTCCAATTCGTTGCAATTGTACAAGCGTTTCTCGTTCATCCGACTGGAGCGTAACGCTTTATATGTTAATATTTCTGGTCTCCTTGGGAGTAGAAAGTCTGTTCATGGCTCTTTTGAAAGGGATGCATCTCCCCTGTAATCGCCTTCGAGCGGCACGCGGATCGAACCCACGTTTTTCACGCTACGATTTTTTTTAAATGTGTTGCGCGGCGGAGAAAAGACGCGCGCCAGACGTATTTGCGGCTTAATATCTCTTGTCTCATTGGGTGTAGAAAGTCTGTTCATGGCTCTTTGGAAAGGGCTGCATCTCCCCTGTAATCGCCTTCGAGCGGCACGCGGATCGAACCCACGGTTTTCACGCTATGATTTTTTTAAATGTGGTGCGCGGCGGAGGAAATGCGCGCGTCGGACGTCATTTCGGCTTAATATCTCTTGTCTCCTTGGGAGTAGAAAGTCTTTTCATGGCTCTTTGGAAAGGGCTGCATCTCCGCTGTAATCGCCTTCGAGCGGCACGCGGATCGAACCCACGGTTTTCACGCTATGATTTTTTTAAATGTGGTGCGCGTCGGAGAAAATGCGCGCGTCGGACGTCATTTCGGCTTAATATCTATTGTCTCCTTGGGAGTAGAAAGTCTTTTCATGGCTCTTTGGAAAGGTTTGCATCTCCCTTGTAATCGCCTTTAAGCGGCACGCGGATTGGACCCACCGTTCTTCCGATACGATTTTTTAAATGTGGTGCGCGGCGTAGAAAAGACGCGCGTAGGACGTATTTGCGGCTTAATATCTTTGGGCTCCTTGGGAGTAGGAAGTCTGTTCATGCCTCTTTGGAAAGGGCTGCATCTCCCCTGTAATCGCCTTCGAGCGGCACGTGGATCGAACCCACGGTTTTCACGCTATGATTTTTTTAAATGTGCTGCGCAGCGGAGAAAATGCGCGCGTCGGACGTCATTGCGGCTTAATATCTCTTGTCTCCTTGGGAGTAGAAAGTCTTTTCATGGTTCTTTGGAAAGGGCTGCATCTCCCCTGTAATCGCCTTCGCGCGGCACGCGGATCGGAACCATCGTTATCACGCTACGATTTTTTAATGCCGACAGGGACGGGCCGAAAGCTTGGCAGGTGGCGTTCGTTAGGAAAAGTCATGGACGTGATGCGGACCGAGTTGCAGGCCATTTGGACCTGGCCCGGCCTAGATGTGAGCCTTCAAAGTCAGCGCGTTTGTTTAAACTTTCTCCTCCAATTCGTTGCAATTGTACAAGCGTTTCTCTCTCATCCGACTGGAGCGTAACGCTTTATCTGTTAATATCTCTGGTCTCCTTTGGAGTATAAAGTCTGTTCATGGCTCTTTGGAAAGGGATGCATCTCCCCTGTAATCGCCTTTAAGCGGCACGCGGATCGGACCCACCGTTCTCACGCTACGATTTTTTAAACGTGGTGCGCGTCGGAGAAAATGCGCGTAATATCTCTTGTCTCCTTGGGAGTAGAAAGTCTGTTCATGGCTCTTTGGAAAGGGCTGTATCTCCCCTGTAATCGCCTTCGAGCGGCACGCGCATCGGAACCATCGTTATCACGCTACGATTTTTTAATGCCGCCAGGGACGGGCCGAAAGCGTGGCAGGTGGCGTTCGTTAGGGACAGTCATGGAGGTGATGCGCACCGAGTTGCACGCCATTTGGAGTTGGCCCGGCCTAGATGTGAGCGTTCAAAGTCAGCGAGTTTGTTTAAACTTTCTCCTCCAATTCGTTGCAATTGTACAAGCGTTTCTCGTTCATCCGACTGGAGCGTAACGCTTTATATGTTAATATTTCTGGTCTCCTTGGGAGTAGAAAGTCTGTTCATGGCTCTTTTGAAAGGGATGCATCTCCCCTGTAATCGCCTTCGAGCGGCACGCGGATCGAACCCACGGTTTTCACGCTATGATTTTTTTAAATGTGGTGCGCGGCGGAGAAAATGCGCGCGTCGGACGTCATTTCGGCTTAATATCTATTGTCTCCTTGGGAGTAGAAAGTCTTTTCATGGCTCTTTGGAAAGGTTTGCATCTCCCTTGTAATCGCCTTTAAGCGGCACGCGGATTGGACCCACCGTTCTTCCGATACGATTTTTTAAATGTGGTGCGCGGCGTAGAAAAGACGCGCGTAGGACGTATTTGCGGCTTAATATCTTTGGGCTCCTTGGGAGTAGGAAGTCTGTTCATGCCTCTTTGGAAAGGGCTGCATCTCCCCTGTAATCGCCTTCGAGCGGCACGCGGATCGAACCCACGGTTTTCACGCTATGATTTTTTTAAATGTGGTGCGCGGCGGAGGAAATGCGCGCGTCGGACGTCATTTCGGCTTAATATCTCTTGTCTCCTTGGGAGTAGAAAGTCTTTTCATGGCTCTTTGGAAAGGGCTGCATCTCCCCTGTAATCGCCTTTAAGCGGCACGCGGATCGAACCCACGGTTTTCACGCTACGATTTTTTTTAAATGTGTGCGCGGCGGAGAATAGACGCGCGCCGGACGTATTTGCGGCTTGATATCTCTTGTCTCATTGGGAGTAGAAAGTCTGTTCATGGCTCTTTGGAAAGGGCTGCATCTCCCCTGTAATCGCCTTCGAGCGGCACGCGGATCGAACCCACGGTTTTCACGCTATGATTTTTTTAAATGTGTTGCGCGTCGGAGAAAATGCGCGCGTCGGACGTTATTGCGGCTTAATATCTCTTGTCTCCTTGGGAGTAGAAAGTCTTTTCATGGCTCTTTGGAAAGGTTTGCATCTCCCCTGTAATCGCCTTTAAGCGGCACGCGGATCGGACCCACCGTTCTTACGCTACGATTTTTTAAATGTGGTGCGCGGCGTAGAAAAGACGCGCGTAGGACGTATTTGCGGCTTAATATCTTTGGGCTCCTTGGGAGTAGGAAGTCTGTTCATGCCTCTTTGGAAAGGGCTCCATCTCCCCTGTAATCGCCTTCGAGCGGCACGCGGATCGAACCCACGGTTTTCACGCTATGATTTTTTTAAATGTGCTGCGCGGCGGAGAAAATGCGCGCGTCGGACGTCATTGCGGCTTAATATCTCTTGTCTCCTTGGGAGTAGAAAGTCTTTTCATGGTTCTTTGGAAAGGGTTGCATCTCCCCTGTAATCGCCTTTAAGCGGCACGCGGATCGGACCCACCGTTCTCACGCTACTATTTTTTAAACGTGGTGCGCGTCGGAGAAAATGCGCATAATATCTCTTGTCTCCTTGGGAGTAGAAAGTCTGTTCATGGCTCTTTGGAAAGGGCTGTATCTCCCCTGTAATCGCCTTCGAGCGGCACGCGCATCGGAACCATCGTTATCACGCTACGATTTTTTAATGCCGCCAGGGATAGGCCGAAAGCGTGGCAGGTGGCGTTCGTTAGGGACAGTTATGGAGGTGATGCACACAGAGTTGCACGCCATTTGGAGTCGGCCCGGCCTAGATGTGAGCGTTGAAAGTCAGCGCGTTTGTTTAAACTTTCTCCTCCAATTCGTTGCAATTGTACAAGCGTTTCTCGTTCATCCGACTGGAGCGTAACGCTTTATATGTTAATATTTCTGGTCTCCTTGGGAGTAGAAAGTCTGTTCATGGCTCTTTTGAAAGGGATGCATCTCCCCTGTAATCGCCTTCGAGCGGCACGCGGATCGAACCCACGTTTTTCACGCTACGATTTTTTTTAAATGTGTTGCGCGGCGGAGGAAATGCGCGCGTCGGACGTCATTTCGGCTTAATATCTCTTGTCTCCTTGGGAGTAGAAAGTCTTTTCATGGCTCTTTGGAAAGGGCTGCATCTCCGCTGTAATCGCCTTCGAGCGGCACGCGGATCGAACCCACGGTTTTCACGCTATGATTTTTTTAAATGTGGTGCGCGGCGGAGAAAATGCGCGCGTCGGACGTCATTTCGGCTTAATATCTATTGTCTCCTTGGGAGTAGAAAGTCTTTTCATGGCTCTTTGGAAAGGTTTGCATCTCCCTTGTAATCGCCTTTAAGCGGCACGCGGATTGGACCCACCGTTCTTCCGATACGATTTTTTAAATGTGGTGCGCGGCGTAGAAAAGACGCGCGTAGGACGTATTTGCGGCTTAATATCTTTGGGCTCCTTGGGAGTAGGAAGTCTGTTCATGCCTCTTTGGAAAGGGCTGCATCTCCCCTGTAATCGCCTTCGAGCGGCACGCGGATCGAACCCACGGTTTTCACGCTATGATTTTTTTAAATGTGGTGCGCGGCGGAGGAAATGCGCGCGTCGGACGTCATTTCGGCTTAATATCTCTTGTCTCCTTGGGAGTAGAAAGTCTTTTCATGGCTCTTTGGAAAGGGCTGCATCTCCCCTGTAATCGCCTTTAAGCGGCACGCGGATCGAACCCACGGTTTTCACGCTACGATTTTTTTTAAATGTGTTGCGCGGCGGAGAATAGACGCGCGCCGGACGTATTTGCGGCTTGATATCTCTTGTCTCATTGGGAGTAGAAAGTCTGTTCATGGCTCTTTGGAAAGGGCTGCATCTCCCCTGTAATCGCCTTCGAGCGGCACGCGGATCGAACCCACGGTTTTCACGCTATGATTTTTTTAAATGTGTTGCGCGTCGGAGAAAATGCGCGCGTCGGACGTCATTGCGGCTTAATATCTCTTGTCTCCTTGGGAGTAGAAAGTCTTTTCATGGCTCTTTGGAAAGGTTTGCATCTCCCCTGTAATCGCCTTTAAGCGGCACGCGGATCGGACCCACCGTTCTTACGCTACGATTTTTTAAATGTGGTGCGCGGCGTAGAAAAGACGCGCGTAGGACGTATTTGCGGCTTAATATCTTTGGGCTCCTTGGGAGTAGGAAGTCTGTTCATGCCTCTTTGGAAAGGGCTCCATCTCCCCTGTAATCGCCTTCGAGCGGCACGCGGATCGAACCCACGGTTTTCACGCTATGATTTTTTTAAATGAGCTGCGCGGCGGAGAAAATGCGCGCGTCGGACGTCATTGCGTCTTAATATCTCTTGTCTCCTTGGGAGTAGAAAGTCTTTTCATGGTTCTTTGGAAAGGGTTGCATCTCCCCTGTAATCGCCTTTAAGCGGCACGCGGATCGGACCCATCGTTCTCACGCTACGATTTTTTAAAATCCGCCAGGGACGGAACGAACGCTTGGCAGGTGGCGTTCGTGACGGACAGTCAAGCAGTTAATGCGCACTGAGCTGCAGGCCATTTGGACCTGGCCCAGCCTAGATGTGAGTATTCAAAGTCAGCACTTTTGTTTCAAAGTTCTCCACCAATTCGTTGTAATTGCGTGTGTGCGCGTGAACACCAGGTTTGTGGAGGAGTTCGTCCTTGGACTGTACAAGGGGAGACAGTGTGTGGCCTGGCTGCGTGAGGTTGCAGTTTGCTGGGCATGAGAGATTGGCATGTGGTGCCCTGGAGGTGTGGTTGTTCCAGGACGGGCAAGGTGGGGTAGTGTGGCTGGGTGACGGTGCGCTTCACTGGGGATGTGGTTGTGAGTTGCAGGCCCATTCCTTTGAATGACAGAAAGGATCTGATTTGTTTCCAGGTTTAAACGTACTTTGCTGGGTATGACTGTGACCTCTTGGGCCAGGAAGTCTGTTTCTAGTTTTATTTAAACGGTCAAACTGCGTGAAGTGTGCCCAGGCCCAGAGCTACTTTGCTGGGCATGGCTGTGTGACCTCTTGGGCCTGGAAGTCTGGTTGTAGTATGATTTTAAAGGGTCAAATGCTCTCCATTGCGTGTCCAGGTTTAAGGCTACTTTGCTGGGCATGTGATTTGGACCCATCGGGTACGGAAGCCTTTCCGTCACGTGCTCGTTTTCCACGCCTTCAGCGCAGGTAGCCTGCGAATTTAAAACCGACGTGCATTTTATTCTTTTCCCCTTTTATCCTTTCATATCTCTCCGCTACCTTGGAGAAGAGAGACGCACGCGGGTAAATAAAATGTAAATATCTCTAAATATCTGTATAATATGTAAATAAAAGGAAGATGTGGTTGTGTAGTGTAGTCGTTTGATTATAAATAATCTCATAATAATTTTATCCACAAATTCTTATACATTTATACATGTTTATCTCTCTCTTTGTGTGTGTGTGTGTGTGTGTGTGGTTCTGTGTCACTAGTGGGGCCTGTGGCCCGATTGGAGTGTTTGCGGTGTGAGAAGGAGGAGTTGGAGAACAGTTTGTTGGAGCAGCTGAAGGAGTTGAGGTTGCAGAAGCAGAAGGAGCTGCAGGTTCTTCAGGAGATGCTGAAACACAAGCAGCAGGAGGAGACAGAGCTCCTGCAGAAACAGCAGGAGGAGGAGGAGCATAACAGGTCCATCAAGAGTAAGTGCTATGGAAATGCAATAATACTAACATAACTAATAATGAATGCTAGCCTTTAGGCTCCAATAAAAGTGACACTAATATATGTATAGTACTATATATATTATATTTTATATATTCAGCAGTAATTATGTAGTATATACAATCTGTGTTATATCCAGCAGTAATGATACTTGCTCTGGCAGATATGAAAATGGCCTGTGAACAGGAGAAGAAATCTCTGGAGGAAGAACTTGAGAAGCTCAAACTGTCACTGCAGGTAGAGATCCCTTATAGTGTCAGTACACATCCACCAGTACCACCACCTCTCACTTATAACGTCAGTACACATTCAGTACACATTCCCACCTTTCCATTGTACTGGCTGTAGTGATGATTCGTGTCTGTGTTATACCAGCCCATAGAGGAGGACATTATGAGTCTGAAAGTGGCGCTGGAGATGAAGAACCAGGAGATCAAAGATCAGCACGATCTTTTGGTCAAACTATATACTCTGTATGTATACTATATCGAACCCACGGTTTTCACGCTACGATTTTTTTAAATGTGGTGAGCTGCGGAGAAAAGACGCGGTCCGGACGTATTTGTGGCTTAATATCTCTTGTCTCCTTGGGAGTAGGAAGTCTGTTCATGGCTCTTTGGAAAGGGCTGCATCTCCCCTCTAATCGCCTTCGAGCTTCAAGCGGATTGGACCCACGGTTATCACGCTACGATTTTTTAAAGCCGCCAGGGACGGGCCGAAAGCGTGGCAGGTGGCGTTCGTTAGGGACAGTCATGGAGGTGATGCGCACCGAGTTGCACGCCATTTGGACTTGGCCAGACCTAGATGTGAGCGTTCAAAGTCAGCGCGTTTGTTTAAACTTTCTCCTCCAATTCGTTGCAACTGCTCAAGCGTTTCTCGCTCATCCGACTGGAGCGTAACGCTTTATATGTTAATATCTCTTGTCTCCTTGGGAGTAGGAAGTCTGTTCATGGATCTTTGGAAAGGGCTGCATCTCCCCTGTAATCGCCTTCGAGCGGCACGCGGATCGAACCCACGGTTTTCACGCTATGATTTTTTTAAATGTGTTGCGCGTCGGAGAAAATGCGCGCGTCGGACGTCATTTCGGCTTAAATCTCTTGTCTCCTTGGGAGTAGAAAGTCTTTTCATGGCTCTTTGGAAAGGGTTGCATCTCCCCTGTAATCGCCTTTAAGCGGCACGCGGATCGGACCCACCGTTCTTACGCTACGATTTTTTAAATGTGGTGCGCGGCGTAGAAAAGACGCGCGTAGGACTTATTTGCGGCTTAATATCTTTGGGCTCCTTGGGAGTAGAAAGTCTGTTCATGGCTCTTTGGAAAGGGCTGCATCTCCCCTGTAATCGCCTTCGCGCGGCACGCGGATCGGAACCATCGTTATCACGCTACGATTTTTTAATGCCGACAGGGACGGGCCGAAAGCTTGGCAGGTGGCGTTCGTTAGGAAAAGTCATGGACGTGATGCGGACCGAGTTGCAGGCCATTTGGACCTGGCCCGGCCTAGATGTGAGCCTTCAAAGTCAGCGCGTTTGTTTAAACTTTCTCCTCCAATTCGTTGCAATTGTACAAGCGTTTCTCGTTCATCCGACTGGAGCGTAACGCTTTATAAGTTAATATTTCTGGTCTCCTTGGGAGTAGAAAGTCTGTTCATGGCTCTTTGGAAAGGGCTGCATCTCCCCTGTAATCGCCTTCGAGCGGCACGCGGATCGAACCCACGGTTTTCACGCTATGATTTTTTTAAATGTGGTGCGCGTCGGAGAAAATGCGCGCGTCGGACGTCATTTCGGCTTAATATCTATTGTCTCCTTGGGAGTAGAAAGTCTTTTCATGGCTCTTTGGAAAGGGCTGCATCTCCGCTGTAATCGCCTTCGAGCGGCACGCGGATCGAACCCACGGTTTTCACGCTATGATTTTTTTAAATGTGGTGCGCGGCGGAGGAAATGCGCGCGTCGGACGTCATTTCGGCTTAATATCTCTTGTCTCCTTGGGAGTAGAAAGTCTTTTCATGGCTCTTTGGAAAGGGCTGCATCTCCCCTGTAATCGCCTTTAAGCGGCACGCGGATCGAACCCACGGTTTTCACGCTACGATTTTTTTTAAATGTGTGCGCGGCGGAGAATAGACGCGCGCCGGACGTATTTGCGGCTTGATATCTCTTGTCTCATTGGGAGTAGAAAGTCTGTTCATGGCTCTTTGGAAAGGGCTGCATCTCCCCTGTAATCGCCTTCGAGCGGCACGCGGATCGAACCCACGGTTTTCACGCTATGATTTTTTTAAATGTGTTGCGCGTCGGAGAAAATGCGCGCGTCGGACGTTATTGCGGCTTAATATCTCTTGTCTCCTTGGGAGTAGAAAGTCTTTTCATGGCTCTTTGGAAAGGTTTGCATCTCCCCTGTAATCGCCTTTAAGCGGCACGCGGATCGGACCCACCGTTCTTACGCTACGATTTTTTAAATGTGGTGCGCGGCGTAGAAAAGACGCGCGTAGGACGTATTTGCGGCTTAATATCTTTGGGCTCCTTGGGAGTAGGAAGTCTGTTCATGCCTCTTTGGAAAGGGCTCCATCTCCCCTGTAATCGCCTTCGAGCGGCACGCGGATCGAACCCACGGTTTTCACGCTATGATTTTTTTAAATGTGCTGCGCGGCGGAGAAAATGCGCGCGTCGGACGTCATTGCGGCTTAATATCTCTTGTCTCCTTGGGAGTAGAAAGTCTTTTCATGGTTCTTTGGAAAGGGTTGCATCTCCCCTGTAATCGCCTTTAAGCGGCACGCGGATCGGACCCACCGTTCTCACGCTACTATTTTTTAAACGTGGTGCGCGTCGGAGAAAATGCGCATAATATCTCTTGTCTCCTTGGGAGTAGAAAGTCTGTTCATGGCTCTTTGGAAAGGGCTGTATCTCCCCTGTAATCGCCTTCGAGCGGCACGCGCATCGGAACCATCGTTATCACGCTACGATTTTTTAATGCCGCCAGGGATAGGCCGAAAGCGTGGCAGGTGGCGTTCGTTAGGGACAGTTATGGAGGTGATGCACACAGAGTTGCACGCCATTTGGAGTCGGCCCGGCCTAGATGTGAGCGTTGAAAGTCAGCGCGTTTGTTTAAACTTTCTCCTCCAATTCGTTGCAATTGTACAAGCGTTTCTCGTTCATCCGACTGGAGCGTAACGCTTTATATGTTAATATTTTGGTCTCCTTGGGAGTAGAAAGTCTTTTCATGGCTCTTTGGAAAGGGCTGCATCTCCCCTGTAATCGCCTTTAAGCGGCACGCGGATCGAACCCACGGTTTTCACGCTACGATTTTTTTTAAATGTGTTGCGCGGCGGAGAATAGACGCGCGCCGGACGTATTTGCGGCTTGATATCTCTTGTCTCATTGGGAGTAGAAAGTCTGTTCATGGCTCTTTGGAAAGGGCTGCATCTCCCCTGTAATCGCCTTCGAGCGGCACGCGGATCGAACCCACGGTTTTCACGCTATGATTTTTTTAAATGTGTTGCGCGTCGGAGAAAATGCGCGCGTCGGACGTCATTGCGGCTTAATATCTCTTGTCTCCTTGGGAGTAGAAAGTCTTTTCATGGCTCTTTGGAAAGGTTTGCATCTCCCCTGTAATCGCCTTTAAGCGGCACGCGGATCGGACCCACCGTTCTTACGCTACGATTTTTTAAATGTGGTGCGCGGCGTAGAAAAGACGCGCGTAGGACGTATTTGCGGCTTAATATCTTTGGGCTCCTTGGGAGTAGGAAGTCTGTTCATGCCTCTTTGGAAAGGGCTCCATCTCCCCTGTAATCGCCTTCGAGCGGCACGCGGATCGAACCCACGGTTTTCACGCTATGATTTTTTTAAATGAGCTGCGCGGCGGAGAAAATGCGCGCGTCGGACGTCATTGCGTCTTAATATCTCTTGTCTCCTTGGGAGTAGAAAGTCTTTTCATGGTTCTTTGGAAAGGGTTGCATCTCCCCTGTAATCGCCTTTAAGCGGCACGCGGATCGGACCCATCGTTCTCACGCTACGATTTTTTAAAATCCGCCAGGGACGGAACGAACGCTTGGCAGGTGGCGTTCGTGACGGACAGTCAAGCAGTTAATGCGCACTGAGCTGCAGGCCATTTGGACCTGGCCCAGCCTAGATGTGAGTATTCAAAGTCAGCACTTTTGTTTCAAAGTTCTCCACCAATTCGTTGTAATTGCGTGTGTGCGCGTGAACACCAGGTTTGTGGAGGAGTTCGTCCTTGGACTGTACAAGGGGAGACAGTGTGTGGCCTGGCTGCGTGAGGTTGCAGTTTGCTGGGCATGAGAGATTGGCATGTGGTGCCCTGGAGGTGTGGTTGTTCCAGGACGGGCAAGGTGGGGTAGTGTGGCTGGGTGACGGTGCGCTTCACTGGGGATGTGGTTGTGAGTTGCAGGCCCATTCCTTTGAATGACAGAAAGGATCTGATTTGTTTCCAGGTTTAAACGTACTTTGCTGGGTATGACTGTGACCTCTTGGGCCAGGAAGTCTGTTTCTAGTTTTATTTAAACGGTCAAACTGCGTGAAGTGTGCCCAGGCCCAGAGCTACTTTGCTGGGCATGGCTGTGTGACCTCTTGGGCCTGGAAGTCTGGTTGTAGTATGATTTTAAAGGGTCAAATGCTCTCCATTGCGTGTCCAGGTTTAAGGCTACTTTGCTGGGCATGTGATTTGGACCCATCGGGTACGGAAGCCTTTCCGTCACGTGCTCGTTTTCCACGCCTTCAGCGCAGGTAGCCTGCGAATTTAAAACCGACGTGCATTTTATTCTTTTCCCCTTTTATCCTTTCATATCTCTCCGCTACCTTGGAGAAGAGAGACGCACGCGGGTAAATAAAATGTAAATATCTCTAAATATCTGTATAATATGTAAATAAAAGGAAGATGTGGTTGTGTAGTGTAGTCGTTTGATTATAAATAATCTCATAATAATTTTATCCACAAATTCTTATACATTTATACATGTTTATCTCTCTCTTTGTGTGTGTGTGTGTGTGTGTGTGGTTCTGTGTCACTAGTGGGGCCTGTGGCCCGATTGGAGTGTTTGCGGTGTGAGAAGGAGGAGTTGGAGAACAGTTTGTTGGAGCAGCTGAAGGAGTTGAGGTTGCAGAAGCAGAAGGAGCTGCAGGTTCTTCAGGAGATGCTGAAACACAAGCAGCAGGAGGAGACAGAGCTCCTGCAGAAACAGCAGGAGGAGGAGGAGCATAACAGGTCCATCAAGAGTAAGTGCTATGGAAATGCAATAATACTAACATAACTAATAATGAATGCTAGCCTTTAGGCTCCAATAAAAGTGACACTAATATATGTATAGTACTATATATATTATATTTTATATATTCAGCAGTAATTATGTAGTATATACAATCTGTGTTATATCCAGCAGTAATGATACTTGCTCTGGCAGATATGAAAATGGCCTGTGAACAGGAGAAGAAATCTCTGGAGGAAGAACTTGAGAAGCTCAAACTGTCACTGCAGGTAGAGATCCCTTATAGTGTCAGTACACATCCACCAGTACCACCACCTCTCACTTATAACGTCAGTACACATTCAGTACACATTCCCACCTTTCCATTGTACTGGCTGTAGTGATGATTCGTGTCTGTGTTATACCAGCCCATAGAGGAGGACATTATGAGTCTGAAAGTGGCGCTGGAGATGAAGAACCAGGAGATCAAAGATCAGCACGATCTTTTGGTCAAACTATATACTCTGTATGTATACTATATCGAACCCACGGTTTTCACGCTACGATTTTTTTAAATGTGGTGAGCTGCGGAGAAAAGACGCGGTCCGGACGTATTTGTGGCTTAATATCTCTTGTCTCCTTGGGAGTAGGAAGTCTGTTCATGGCTCTTTGGAAAGGGCTGCATCTCCCCTCTAATCGCCTTCGAGCTTCAAGCGGATTGGACCCACGGTTATCACGCTACGATTTTTTAAAGCCGCCAGGGACGGGCCGAAAGCGTGGCAGGTGGCGTTCGTTAGGGACAGTCATGGAGGTGATGCGCACCGAGTTGCACGCCATTTGGACTTGGCCAGACCTAGATGTGAGCGTTCAAAGTCAGCGCGTTTGTTTAAACTTTCTCCTCCAATTCGTTGCAACTGCTCAAGCGTTTCTCGCTCATCCGACTGGAGCGTAACGCTTTATATGTTAATATCTCTTGTCTCCTTGGGAGTAGGAAGTCTGTTCATGGATCTTTGGAAAGGGCTGCATCTCCCCTGTAATCGCCTTCGAGCGGCACGCGGATCGAACCCACGGTTTTCACGCTATGATTTTTTTAAATGTGTTGCGCGTCGGAGAAAATGCGCGCGTCGGACGTCATTTCGGCTTAAATCTCTTGTCTCCTTGGGAGTAGAAAGTCTTTTCATGGCTCTTTGGAAAGGGTTGCATCTCCCCTGTAATCGCCTTTAAGCGGCACGCGGATCGGACCCACCGTTCTTACGCTACGATTTTTTAAATGTGGTGCGCGGCGTAGAAAAGACGCGCGTAGGACTTATTTGCGGCTTAATATCTTTGGGCTCCTTGGGAGTAGAAAGTCTGTTCATGGCTCTTTGGAAAGGGCTGCATCTCCCCTGTAATCGCCTTCGCGCGGCACGCGGATCGGAACCATCGTTATCACGCTACGATTTTTTAATGCCGACAGGGACGGGCCGAAAGCTTGGCAGGTGGCGTTCGTTAGGAAAAGTCATGGACGTGATGCGGACCGAGTTGCAGGCCATTTGGACCTGGCCCGGCCTAGATGTGAGCCTTCAAAGTCAGCGCGTTTGTTTAAACTTTCTCCTCCAATTCGTTGCAATTGTACAAGCGTTTCTCGTTCATCCGACTGGAGCGTAACGCTTTATAAGTTAATATTTCTGGTCTCCTTGGGAGTAGAAAGTCTGTTCATGGCTCTTTGGAAAGGGCTGCATCTCCCCTGTAATCGCCTTCGCGCGGCACGCGGATCGGAACCATCGTTATCACGCTACGATTTTTTAATGCCGCCAGGGATAGGCCGAAAGCGTGGCAGGTGGCGTTCGTTAGGGACAGTTATGGAGGTGATGCACACAGAGTTGCACGCCATTTGGAGTCGGCCCGGCCTAGATGTGAGCGTTGAAAGTCAGCGCGTTTGTTTAAACTTTCTCCTCCAATTCGTTGCAATTGTACAAGCGTTTCTCGTTCATCCGACTGGAGCGTAACGCTTTATATGTTAATATTTCTGGTCTCCTTGGGAGTAGAAAGTCTGTTCATGGCTCTTTTGAAAGGGATGCATCTCCCCTGTAATCGCCTTCGAGCGGCACGCGGATCGAACCCACGTTTTTCACGCTACGATTTTTTTTAAATGTGTTGCGCGGCGGAGGAAATGCGCGCGTCGGACGTCATTTCGGCTTAATATCTCTTGTCTCCTTGGGAGTAGAAAGTCTTTTCATGGCTCTTTGGAAAGGGCTGCATCTCCGCTGTAATCGCCTTCGAGCGGCACGCGGATCGAACCCACGGTTTTCACGCTATGATTTTTTTAAATGTGGTGCGCGGCGGAGAAAATGCGCGCGTCGGACGTCATTTCGGCTTAATATCTATTGTCTCCTTGGGAGTAGAAAGTCTTTTCATGGCTCTTTGGAAAGGTTTGCATCTCCCTTGTAATCGCCTTTAAGCGGCACGCGGATTGGACCCACCGTTCTTCCGATACGATTTTTTAAATGTGGTGCGCGGCGTAGAAAAGACGCGCGTAGGACGTATTTGCGGCTTAATATCTTTGGGCTCCTTGGGAGTAGGAAGTCTGTTCATGCCTCTTTGGAAAGGGCTGCATCTCCCCTGTAATCGCCTTCGAGCGGCACGCGGATCGAACCCACGGTTTTCACGCTATGATTTTTTTAAATGTGGTGCGCGGCGGAGGAAATGCGCGCGTCGGACGTCATTTCGGCTTAATATCTCTTGTCTCCTTGGGAGTAGAAAGTCTTTTCATGGCTCTTTGGAAAGGGCTGCATCTCCCCTGTAATCGCCTTTAAGCGGCACGCGGATCGAACCCACGGTTTTCACGCTACGATTTTTTTTAAATGTGTTGCGCGGCGGAGAATAGACGCGCGCCGGACGTATTTGCGGCTTGATATCTCTTGTCTCATTGGGAGTAGAAAGTCTGTTCATGGCTCTTTGGAAAGGGCTGCATCTCCCCTGTAATCGCCTTCGAGCGGCACGCGGATCGAACCCACGGTTTTCACGCTATGATTTTTTTAAATGTGTTGCGCGTCGGAGAAAATGCGCGCGTCGGACGTCATTGCGGCTTAATATCTCTTGTCTCCTTGGGAGTAGAAAGTCTTTTCATGGCTCTTTGGAAAGGTTTGCATCTCCCCTGTAATCGCCTTTAAGCGGCACGCGGATCGGACCCACCGTTCTTACGCTACGATTTTTTAAATGTGGTGCGCGGCGTAGAAAAGACGCGCGTAGGACGTATTTGCGGCTTAATATCTTTGGGCTCCTTGGGAGTAGGAAGTCTGTTCATGCCTCTTTGGAAAGGGCTCCATCTCCCCTGTAATCGCCTTCGAGCGGCACGCGGATCGAACCCACGGTTTTCACGCTATGATTTTTTTAAATGAGCTGCGCGGCGGAGAAAATGCGCGCGTCGGACGTCATTGCGTCTTAATATCTCTTGTCTCCTTGGGAGTAGAAAGTCTTTTCATGGTTCTTTGGAAAGGGTTGCATCTCCCCTGTAATCGCCTTTAAGCGGCACGCGGATCGGACCCATCGTTCTCACGCTACGATTTTTTAAAATCCGCCAGGGACGGAACGAACGCTTGGCAGGTGGCGTTCGTGACGGACAGTCAAGCAGTTAATGCGCACTGAGCTGCAGGCCATTTGGACCTGGCCCAGCCTAGATGTGAGTATTCAAAGTCAGCACTTTTGTTTCAAAGTTCTCCACCAATTCGTTGTAATTGCGTGTGTGCGCGTGAACACCAGGTTTGTGGAGGAGTTCGTCCTTGGACTGTACAAGGGGAGACAGTGTGTGGCCTGGCTGCGTGAGGTTGCAGTTTGCTGGGCATGAGAGATTGGCATGTGGTGCCCTGGAGGTGTGGTTGTTCCAGGACGGGCAAGGTGGGGTAGTGTGGCTGGGTGACGGTGCGCTTCACTGGGGATGTGGTTGTGAGTTGCAGGCCCATTCCTTTGAATGACAGAAAGGATCTGATTTGTTTCCAGGTTTAAACGTACTTTGCTGGGTATGACTGTGACCTCTTGGGCCAGGAAGTCTGTTTCTAGTTTTATTTAAACGGTCAAACTGCGTGAAGTGTGCCCAGGCCCAGAGCTACTTTGCTGGGCATGGCTGTGTGACCTCTTGGGCCTGGAAGTCTGGTTGTAGTATGATTTTAAAGGGTCAAATGCTCTCCATTGCGTGTCCAGGTTTAAGGCTACTTTGCTGGGCATGTGATTTGGACCCATCGGGTACGGAAGCCTTTCCGTCACGTGCTCGTTTTCCACGCCTTCAGCGCAGGTAGCCTGCGAATTTAAAACCGACGTGCATTTTATTCTTTTCCCCTTTTATCCTTTCATATCTCTCCGCTACCTTGGAGAAGAGAGACGCACGCGGGTAAATAAAATGTAAATATCTCTAAATATCTGTATAATATGTAAATAAAAGGAAGATGTGGTTGTGTAGTGTAGTCGTTTGATTATAAATAATCTCATAATAATTTTATCCACAAATTCTTATACATTTATACATGTTTATCTCTCTCTTTGTGTGTGTGTGTGTGTGTGTGTGGTTCTGTGTCACTAGTGGGGCCTGTGGCCCGATTGGAGTGTTTGCGGTGTGAGAAGGAGGAGTTGGAGAACAGTTTGTTGGAGCAGCTGAAGGAGTTGAGGTTGCAGAAGCAGAAGGAGCTGCAGGTTCTTCAGGAGATGCTGAAACACAAGCAGCAGGAGGAGACAGAGCTCCTGCAGAAACAGCAGGAGGAGGAGGAGCATAACAGGTCCATCAAGAGTAAGTGCTATGGAAATGCAATAATACTAACATAACTAATAATGAATGCTAGCCTTTAGGCTCCAATAAAAGTGACACTAATATATGTATAGTACTATATATATTATATTTTATATATTCAGCAGTAATTATGTAGTATATACAATCTGTGTTATATCCAGCAGTAATGATACTTGCTCTGGCAGATATGAAAATGGCCTGTGAACAGGAGAAGAAATCTCTGGAGGAAGAACTTGAGAAGCTCAAACTGTCACTGCAGGTAGAGATCCCTTATAGTGTCAGTACACATCCACCAGTACCACCACCTCTCACTTATAACGTCAGTACACATTCAGTACACATTCCCACCTTTCCATTGTACTGGCTGTAGTGATGATTCGTGTCTGTGTTATACCAGCCCATAGAGGAGGACATTATGAGTCTGAAAGTGGCGCTGGAGATGAAGAACCAG
This sequence comes from Electrophorus electricus, assembly GCF_041902795.1. Lineage (NCBI taxonomy): Eukaryota > Metazoa > Chordata > Actinopteri > Gymnotiformes > Gymnotidae > Electrophorus > Electrophorus electricus. The sequence goes on along the minus strand of NC_137505.1, from coordinate 99,878 downwards.
GAGATCAAAGATCAGCACGATCTTTTGGTCAAACTATATACTCTGTATGTATACTATATCGAACCCACGGTTTTCACGCTACGATTTTTTTAAATGTGGTGAGCTGCGGAGAAAAGACGCGGTCCGGACGTATTTGTGGCTTAATATCTCTTGTCTCCTTGGGAGTAGGAAGTCTGTTCATGGCTCTTTGGAAAGGGCTGCATCTCCCCTCTAATCGCCTTCGAGCTTCAAGCGGATTGGACCCACGGTTATCACGCTACGATTTTTTAAAGCCGCCAGGGACGGGCCGAAAGCGTGGCAGGTGGCGTTCGTTAGGGACAGTCATGGAGGTGATGCGCACCGAGTTGCACGCCATTTGGACTTGGCCAGACCTAGATGTGAGCGTTCAAAGTCAGCGCGTTTGTTTAAACTTTCTCCTCCAATTCGTTGCAACTGCTCAAGCGTTTCTCGCTCATCCGACTGGAGCGTAACGCTTTATATGTTAATATCTCTTGTCTCCTTGGGAGTAGGAAGTCTGTTCATGGATCTTTGGAAAGGGCTGCATCTCCCCTGTAATCGCCTTCGAGCGGCACGCGGATCGAACCCACGGTTTTCACGCTATGATTTTTTTAAATGTGTTGCGCGTCGGAGAAAATGCGCGCGTCGGACGTCATTTCGGCTTAAATCTCTTGTCTCCTTGGGAGTAGAAAGTCTTTTCATGGCTCTTTGGAAAGGGTTGCATCTCCCCTGTAATCGCCTTTAAGCGGCACGCGGATCGGACCCACCGTTCTTACGCTACGATTTTTTAAATGTGGTGCGCGGCGTAGAAAAGACGCGCGTAGGACTTATTTGCGGCTTAATATCTTTGGGCTCCTTGGGAGTAGAAAGTCTGTTCATGGCTCTTTGGAAAGGGCTGCATCTCCCCTGTAATCGCCTTCGCGCGGCACGCGGATCGGAACCATCGTTATCACGCTACGATTTTTTAATGCCGACAGGGACGGGCCGAAAGCTTGGCAGGTGGCGTTCGTTAGGAAAAGTCATGGACGTGATGCGGACCGAGTTGCAGGCCATTTGGACCTGGCCCGGCCTAGATGTGAGCCTTCAAAGTCAGCGCGTTTGTTTAAACTTTCTCCTCCAATTCGTTGCAATTGTACAAGCGTTTCTCGTTCATCCGACTGGAGCGTAACGCTTTATAAGTTAATATTTCTGGTCTCCTTGGGAGTAGAAAGTCTGTTCATGGCTCTTTGGAAAGGGCTGCATCTCCCCTGTAATCGCCTTCGAGCGGCACGCGGATCGAACCCACGGTTTTCACGCTATGATTTTTTTAAATGTGGTGCGCGTCGGAGAAAATGCGCGCGTCGGACGTCATTTCGGCTTAATATCTCTTGTCTCCTTGGTAGTAGAAAGTCTTTTCATGGCTCTTTGGAAAGGTTTGCATCTCCCCTGTAATCGCCTTTAAGCGGCACGCGGATCGGACCCACCGTTCTTACGCTACGATTTTTTAAATGTGGTGCGCGGCGTAGAAAAGACGCGCGTAGGACGTATTTGCGGCTTAATATCTTTGGGCTCCTTGGGAGTAGGAAGTCTGTTCATGCCTCTTTGGAAAGGGCTCCATCTCCCCTGTAATCGCCTTCGAGCGGCACGCGGATCGAACCCACGGTTTTCACGCTATGATTTTTTTAAATGTGCTGCGCGGCGGAGAAAATGCGCGCGTCGGACGTCATTGCGGCTTAATATCTCTTGTCTCCTTGGGAGTAGGAAGTCTGTTCATGCCTCTTTGGAAAGGGTTGCATCTCCCCTGTAATCGCCTTTAAGCGGCACGCGGATCGGACCCACCGTTCTCACGCTACGATTTTTTAAACGTGGTGCGCGTCGGAGAAAATGCGCGTAATATCTCTTGTCTCCTTGGGAGTAGAAAGTCTGTTCATGGCTCTTTGGAAAGGGCTGTATCTCCCCTGTAATCGCCTTCGAGCGGCACGCGCATCGGAACCATCGTTATCACGCTACGATTTTTTAATGCCGCCAGGGATAGGCCGAAAGCGTGGCAGGTGGCGTTCGTTAGGGACAGTCATGGAGGTGATGCGCACCGAGTTGCAGGCCATTTGGACTTGGCCCGACCTAGATGTGAGTGTTCAAAGTCAGCGCGTTTGTTTAAACTTTCTCCTCCAATTCGTTGTAATTGCGTGTGTGCGCGTGAACACCAGGTTTGTGGAGGGGTGCGTCCCTGGACGGTACAAAGGGAGACGGTGTGTGGCCTGGCTGGGTGAGGTTGCAGTTTGCTGTGCATGAGAGATTGGCATGTGGTGCCCTGGAGGTGTGGTTGTTCCAGGAGGGGCAAGGTGGCGTAGTGTGGCTGGGTGACGGTGCGCTTCACTGGGCATGTGGTTGTGAGTTGCAGGCCCAATCCTTTGAATGACAGAAAGGATCTGATTTGTTTCCAGGTTTAAACGTACTTTGCTGGGTATGACTGTGACCTCTTGGGCCAGGAAGTCTGTTTCTAGTTTTATTTAAACGGTCAAACTGCGTGAAGTGTGCCCAGGCCCAGCTCCTTTGCTGGGCATGATTCTGTGACCTCTTGTGCCTTGAAATGTGGTGCATTGAACGATTTAAAGAATGAAACGGTCTGAAGTGTGCCCACGTTTAAAGCAACCTTGCTGGGCATGACTGTGTGACCTCTTGTGCCTGGAAGTCTGGTTGTAGTATTATTTAAAGGGTCAAACTGCATGAAGTGTGCACAGGCCCAGAGCTCCTTTGCTGGGCATGACTGTGTGAACTCTTGTGCATGGAAGTCTGGTTGTAGTATTATTTAAAGGGTCAAACTGCATGAAGTGGGCCCAGCCCCAAAGCTACTTTGCTGGGCATGATTCTGTGACCTCTTGGGCCTTGAAATGTGGTGCTTTGAACGATTTAAAGAGTGAAACGGTCTGAAGTGTGCCCACGTTTAAAGCAACCTTGCTGGGCATGACTGTGTGACCTCTTGGGCCAGGAAGTCTGTTTCTAGATTTATTTAAACGGTCAAACTGCGTGAAGTGTGTATAGGCCCAGAGTTACTTTTCTGGGCATGACTGTGTGACCTCTTGGGCCTGGAGGTCTGGTGTTTCCATTATATAAAAGGTGAAATGGCCTGAAGTGTACACAGGCCCAGAGCTACTTTGATGGGCATGATTTTGTGACCTCCTGGGCTTTGAGTTCTGTTTCTAGTTTTGGTTAAAGGGTCAAATTGCATGGTCTGCCCAGGCCCATAGCGACTTTGCTGGGCATGACTGTGTGACCTCTTGTGCCTGGAAGTCTGGTTGTAGTATTATTTAAAGGGTCAAACTGCATGAAGTGTGCCCAGGCCCAGAGCTACTTTGCTGGGCATGATTCTGTGACCTCTTGGGCCTTAAAATGTGGTGCTTTGAACGATTTAAAGAGTGAAACGGTCTGAAGTGTGCCCACGTTTAAAGCAACCTTGCTGGGCATGACTGTGTGACCTCTTGTGCCTGGAAGTCTGGTTGTAGTATTATTTAAAGGGTCAAACTGCATGAAGTGTGCCCAGGCTCCGAGCTACTTTGCTGGGCATGACTGCGTGACCTCTTGGGCCTTGAAATGTGGTGCTTTGAACGATTTAAAGAGTGAAACGGTCTGAAGTGTGCCCAGGCCCAGAGCTCCTTTGCTGGGCATGACTGTGTGAACTCTTGTGCATGGAAGTCTGGTTGTAGTATTATTTAAAGGGTCAAACTGCATGAAGTGTGCCCAGGCCCCGAGCTACTTTGCTGGGCATGACTGTGTGACCTCTTGTGCCTGGAAGTCTGGTTGTAGTATTATTTAAAGAGTCAAACTGCATGAAGTGTGCCCAGGCCCAGAGCTCCTTTGCTGGGCATGACTGTGTGAACTCTTGTGCATGGAAGTCTGGTTGTAGTATTATTTAAAGGGTCAAACTGCATGAAGTGTGCCCAGGCCCAGAGCTACGTTGCTGGGCATGATTCTGTGACCTCTTGGGCCTTGAAATGTGGTGCTTTGAACGATTTAAAGAGTGAAACGGTCTGAAGTGTGCCCAGGCTCCGAGCTACTTTGCTGGATATGACTGCGTGACGTCTTGTGCCTTGAAGTCTGGTTGTAGTATTATTTAAAGGGTCAAACTGCATGAAGTGTGCCCAGGCCCAGAGCTACGTTGCTGGGCATGACTGCGTGACCTCTTGTGCCTTGAAATGTGGTGCTTTGAACGATTTAAAGAATGAAACGGTCTGAAGTGTGCCCACGTTTAAAGCAACCTTGCTGGGCATGACTGTGTGACCTCTTGTGCCTGGAAGTCTGGTTGTAGTATTATTTAAAGGGTCAAACTGCATGAAGTGTGCCCAGGCCCAGAGCTCCTTTGCTGGGCATGATTCTGTGACCTCTTGGGCCTTGAAATGTGGTGCTTTGAACGATTTAAAGAATGAAACGGTCTGAAGTGTGCCCACGTTTAAAGCTACTTTGCTGGGCATGACTGTGTGACCTCTTGTGCCTGGAAGTCTGGTTGTAGTATTATTTAAAGGGTCAAACTGTGCCCTGTAAACCACACTGTGCCCTTCTGCGAAGAGCAAAGACGGTAAGGAAATCTCACAATTAATATCGTGATATGTCATCAGCTTGGCAAACGTCACATCCGGGTCAACCCAACACCATCTCAGCCTGCAGATGGCGTAAGTTTACACGACGGATTCTTTTATTCTCTTCAACGACAAAACTCAGGTCTATACACCAAAAATATGGCTGATTAAAATGCACGTAAATTAAATTTAGAGTCAATAAAATGCATATGAATTGACGTTTTGACTGATAAGTAGTTTTATTTGACTCAAGTTTAATCAACTTATCTTTCAACTTTATCCATTTTTATTACTTGCCTTATTTATCGTTTATTTGAAGTTTGCGGGCGCAACGTTCTGATTGACATTTTTGCCTCGAGAGGCGGAAGTAACGAAAATTGCTTGGGTTAAACCATGGATTGATTAATTAATGAATGTTATTGGATAAACAAGGCAACTAAAACAGTTACTAATGTTAAGTGATAAAAGAGTCCGGTAACACAAACGGCTTGAGTTAAACGTTAAATGACGTGACACAAAGTTATTCCAATTATTTAATTATATACCACTGTAGTATTTAGTTCACATGCATTTGTTGTTTACACCCTCATAGAAACTCCCTTGGTCATGAATGATCAAACTTGATATTTGATTTTTAAAAATATATCAAATCAAGACTGTTTTAATCCTATCACTTACATTTTCAATTCACAAGCATTTTTTCATGACCAGTTTATATTTTCATGGATTTTTATCAGCTTCGATTTCATCATTTAGAATTTGCTAGTTCCTCCACTCATGTGCCTGAAATGTTACTAAATTAGTAGATTCATTCCTGTTTGAGGAATTCTGGCTTGTGTTTATTGTCTGTGGGCAGAAAGGCTTTCCTAGATGCCAACTGGCAAAATGTTCCAAGATTTCTAAGAAATTATTAAACTTCCCTAAAAAAAAACACACACAAAAAAACCAAATAAGTAAGCTGAGAGAACTAAAACGAAAGCTATAAATACAACTTGACAGTTTTCAGCAGCAGGCGAATTTGTACGGTTACTGAGCTGCCGTCTAGCTAGCTAGCTAGCTACCGGAAGCACTTTTAACAGTGCAAAGTCAGTAGCTAGCTAGCTACTGTAGCTAGCTAGCTAGCTAGCTAGCTACTGACTTTGCACTGTTAAAAGTGCTTCCGGTAGCTAGCTAGGTAGCTTGGTAATGGCTTTGCACTGTTAACCGTGCAGCCGGTAACTAGCGGTATCTAGTGGTTTAAATGCTTGCGGTTTAAATGCTTGGTGGACATTTGATTGTATGGTTTACTGAGCTGAAGGCTAGCTAGCTACTTTACTGGGTATGATTCGGTGACCTCCTGGGCTTGGAGGTCTGTTTCTAGTTTTGGTTAAAGGGTCAAACTGCATGGTCTGCCCAGGCGCAGAGCTCCTTTGCTGGGCATGACTGTGTGACCTGGAAGTCTGGTTGTAGTATGATTTTAAAGGGTCAAATGGTCTCCATTGTGTGTCCAGGTTTAAAGCTACTTTGCTGCGCATGTGATTTGGACCCATCGGGTACGGAAGCCTTTCCGTCACGTGCTCGTTTTCCACGCCTTCAGCGCAGGTAGCCTGCGAATTTAAAACCGACGCGCATTTTATTCTTTTCCCCTTTTATCCTTTCATATCTCTCGGCTACCTTGGAGAAGAGACACGCACGCGGGCTCGTTGGAAAGCTCTGGATCTCAGGATTCAGCCGGTGCTAGCGCCATCCAGATCGGACCCGCCATTCTCACGCTACGATTTTTTAAACGTGGCGGGCGGCGGAGAAAAGTCGCGCGCCGGACGTCTTTGCGGCGTAATATCTCTGGGCTCCTTTGGAGTAGAAAGTCTGTTCATGGCTCTTTGGAAAGGGCTGCATCTCCCCTCTAATCGCCTTCGAGCGGCACGCGGATCGGACCCACCATTCTCACGCTACGATTTTTTTAAAGCCGCCAGGGACGGGCCGAAAGCGTGGCAGGTGGCGTTCGTTAGGGACAGTCATGGAGGTGATGCGCACCGAGTTGCAGGCCATTTGGACTTGGCCCGACCTAGATGTGAGTGTTCAAAGTCAGCGCGTTTGTTTAAACTTTCTCCTCCAATTCGTTGTAATTGCGTGTGTGCGCGTGAACACCAGGTTTGTGGAGGGGTGCGTCCCTGGACGGTACAAAGGGAGACGGTGTGTGGCCTGGCTGGGTGAGGTTGCAGTTTGCTGTGCATGAGAGATTGGCATGTGGTGCCCTGGAGGTGTGGTTGTTCCAGGAGGGGCAAGGTGGCGTAGTGTGGCTGGGTGACGGTGCGCTTCACTGGGCATGTGGTTGTGAGTTGCAGGCCCAATCCTTTGAATGACAGAAAGGATCTGATTTGTTTCCAGGTTTAAACGTACTTTGCTGGGTATGACTGTGACCTCTTGGGCCAGGAAGTCTGTTTCTAGTTTTATTTAAACGGTCAAACTGCGTGAAGTGTGCCCAGGCCCAGCTCCTTTGCTGGGCATGATTCTGTGACCTCTTGGGCCTTGAAATGTGGTGCTTTGAACGATTTAAAGAGTGAAACGGTCTGAAGTGTGCCCACGTTTAAAGCAACCTTGCTGGGCATGACTGTGTGACCTCTTGTGCCTGGAAGTCTGGTTGTAGTATTATTTAAAGGGTCAAACTGCATGGTGTGCCCAGGCCCAGAGCTCCTTTGCTGGGCATGACTGTGTGAACTCTTGTGCATGGAAGTCTGGTTGTAGTATTATTTAAAGGGTCAAACTGCATGAAGTGTGCCCTGGCCCAGAGCTCCTTTGCTGGGCATGATTCTGTGACCTCTTGGGCCTTGAAATGTGGTGCTTTGAACGATTTAAAGAGTGAAACGGTCTGAAGTGTGCCCACGTTTAAAGCAACCTTGCTGGGCATGACTGCGTGACGTCTTGTGCCTGGAAGTCTGGTTGTAGTATTATTTAAAGGGTCAAACTGCATGAAGTGTGCCCAGGCCCAGAGCTACGTTGCTGGGCATGATTCTGTGACCTCTTGGGCCTTGAAATGTGGTGCTTTGAACGATTTAAAGAGTGAAACGGTCTGAAGTGTGCCCACGTTTAAAGCAACCTTGCTGGGCATGACTGCGTGACCTCTTGTGCCTGGAAGTCTGGTTGTAGTATTATTTAAAGGGTCAAACTGCATGAAGTGTGCCCTGGCCCAGAGCTCCTTTGCTGGGCATGATTCTGTGACCTCTTGGGCTTTGAAATGTGGTGCTTTGAACGATTTAAAGAGTGAAACGGTCTGAAGTGTGCCCACGTTTAAAGCAACCTTGCTGGGCATGACTGCGTGACGTCTTGTGCCTGGAAGTCTGGTTGTAGTATTATTTAAAGGGTCAAACTGCATGAAGTGTGCCCAGGCCCAGAGCTACGTTGCTGGGCATGATTCTGTGACCTCTTGGGCCTTGAAATGTGGTGCTTTGAACGATTTAAAGAGTGAAACGGTCTGAAGTGTGCCCAGGCCCAGAGCTCCTTTGCTGGGCATGACTGTGTGAACTCTTGTGCATGGAAGTCTGGTTGTAGTATTATTTAAAGGGTCAAACTGCATGAAGTGTGCCCAGGCCCAGAGCTACTTTGCTGGGCATGATTCTGTGACCTCTTGGGCCTTGAAATGTTGTGCTTTGAACGATTTAAAGAGTGAAACGGTCTGAAGTGTGCCCAGGCCCCGAGCTACTTTGCTGGGCATGACTGTGTGACCTCTTGTGCCTGGAAGTCTGGTTGTAGTATTATTTAAAGGGTCAAACTGCATGAAGTGTGCCCATTCCCAGAGCTACTTTGCTGGGCATGACTGCGTGACCTCTTGTGCCTTGAAATGTGGTGCTTTGAACGATTTAAAGAATGAAACGGTCTGAAGTGTGCCCACGTTTAAAGCAACCTTGCTGGGCATGACTGTGTGACCTCTTGTGCCTGGAAGTCTGGTTGTAGTATTATTTAAAGGGTCAAACTGCATGAAGTGTGCCCAGGCCCCGAGCTACTTTGCTGGGCATGACTGTCTGACCTCTTGTGCCTGGAAGTCTGGTTGTAGTATTATTTAAAGGGTCAAACTGCATGAAGTGTGCCCAGGCCCAGAGCTACGTTGCTGGGCATGATTCTGTGACCTCTTGGGCCTTGAAATGTGGTGCTTTGAACGATTTAAAGAGTGAAACGGTCTGAAGTGTGCCCACGTTTAATGCAACCTTGCTGGGCATGACTGTGTGACCTCTTGTGTATGGAAGTCTGGTTGTAGTATTATTTAAATGGTCAAACTGCATGAAGTGTGCCCAGGCCCAGAGCTCCTTTGCTGGGCATGACTGTGTGACCTCTTGTGCCTGGAAGTCTGGTTGTAGTATTATTTAAAGGGTCAAACTGCGTGAAGTGTGCCCAGGCCCAGCTCCTTTGCTGGGCATGATTCTGTGACCTCTTGGGCCTTGAAATGTGGTGCTTTGAACGATTTAAAGAGTGAAACGGTCTGAAGTGTGCCCACGTTTAAAGCAACCTTGCTGGGCATGACTGTGTGACCTCTTGTGCCTGGAAGTCTGGTTGTAGTATTATTTAAAGGGTCAAACTGCATGAAGTGTGCCCAGGCCCAGAGCTCCTTTGCTGGGCATGACTGTGTGAACTCTTGTGCATGGAAGTCTGGTTGTAGTATTATTTAAAGGGTCAAACTGCATGAAGTGTGCCCAGGCCCAGAGCTACGTTGCTGGGCATGATTCTGTGACCTCTTGGGCCTTGAAATGTGGTGCTTTGAACGATTTAAAGAGTGAAACGGTCTGAAGTGTGCCCACGTTTAAAGCAACCTTGCTGGGCATGACTGCGTGACCTCTTGTGCCTGGAAGTCTGGTTGTAGTATTATTTAAAGGGTCAAACTGCATGAAGTGTGCCCAGGCCCCGAGCTACTTTGCTGGGCATGACTGTCTGACCTCTTGTGCCTGGAAGTCTGGTTGTAGTATTATTTAAAGGGTCAAACTGCATGAAGTGTGCCCAGGCCCAGAGCTACGTTGCTGGGCATGATTCTGTGACCTCTTGGGCCTTGAAATGTGGTGCTTTGAACGATTTAAAGAGTGAAACGGTCTGAAGTGTGCCCACGTTTAATGCAACCTTGCTGGGCATGACTGTGTGACCTCTTGTGTATGGAAGTCTGGTTGTAGTATTATTTAAATGGTCAAACTGCATGAAGTGTGCCCAGGCCCAGAGCTCCTTTGCTGGGCATGACTGTGTGACCTCTTGTGCCTGGAAGTCTGGTTGTAGTATTATTTAAAGGGTCAAACTGCGTGAAGTGTGCCCAGGCCCAGCTCCTTTGCTGGGCATGATTCTGTGACCTCTTGGGCCTTGAAATGTGGTGCTTTGAACGATTTAAAGAGTGAAACGGTCTGAAGTGTGCCCACGTTTAAAGCAACCTTGCTGGGCATGACTGTGTGACCTCTTGTGCCTGGAAGTCTGGTTGTAGTATTATTTAAAGGGTCAAACTGCATGAAGTGTGCCCAGGCCCAGAGCTCCTTTGCTGGGCATGACTGTGTGAACTCTTGTGCATGGAAGTCTGGTTGTAGTATTATTTAAAGGGTCAAACTGCATGAAGTGGGCCCAGCCCCAAAGCTACTTTGCTGGGCATGATTCTGTGACCTCTTGGGCCTTGAAATGTGGTGCTTTGAACGATTTAAAGAGTGAAACGGTCTGAAGTGTGCCCACGTTTAAAGCAACCTTGCTGGGCATGACTGCGTGACCTCTTGTGCCTGGAAGTCTGGTTGTAGTATTATTTAAAGGGTCAAACTGCATGAAGTGTGCCCAGGCCCAGAGCTACGTTGCTGGGCATGACTGCGTGACCTCTTGGGCCTTGAAATGTGGTGCTTTGAACGATTTAAAGAGTGAAACGGTCTGAAGTGTGCCCAGGCCCAGAGCTACTTTGCTGGGCATGACTGTGTGACCTCTTGTGCCTGGAAGTCTGGTTGTAGTATTATTTAAAGAGTCAAACTGCATGAAGTGTGCCCAGGCCCAGAGCTACTTTGCTGGGCATGACTGTCTGACCTCTTGGGCCTGGAAGTCTGGTTGTAGTATTATTTAAAGGGTCAAACTGCATGAAGTGTGCCCAGGCCCAGAGCTCCTTTGCTGGGCATGACTGTGTGACCTCTTGTGCCTGGAAGTCTGGTTGTAGTATTATTTAAAGGGTCAAACTGCATGAAGTGTGCCCAGGGCCCGAACTACTTTGCTGGGCATGACTGTGTGACCTCTTGTGCCTGGAAGTCTGGTTGTAGTATTATTTAAAGCGTCAAACTGCATGGTGTGCCCAGGCCCAGAGCTACCTTGCTGGGCATGACTGTGTGACCTCTTGTGCCTGGAAGTCTGGTTGTAGTATTATTTAAAGAGTCAAACTGCATGAAGTGTGCCCAGGCCCAGAGCTCCTTTGCTGGGCATGACTGTGTGAACTCTTGTGCATGGAAGTCTGGTTGTAGTATTATTTAAAGGGTCAAACTGCATGAAGTGTGCCCAGGCCCAGAGCTACGTTGCTGGGCATGATTCTGTGACCTCTTGGGCCTTGAAATGTGGTGCTTTGAACGATTTAAAGAATGAAACGGTCTGAAGTGTGCCCACGTTTAAAGCTACTTTGCTGGGCATGACTGTGTGACCTCTTGTGCCTGGAAGTCTGGTTGTAGTATTATTTAAAGGGTCAAACTGCATGAAGTGTGCCCAGGCCCAGAGCTACGTTGCTGGGCATGACTGCGTGACCTCTTGGGCCTTGAAATGTGGTGCTTTGAACGATTTAAAGAGTGAAACGGCCCAGGCCCCGAGCTACTTTGCTGGGCATGACTGTGTGACCTCTTGTGCCTGGAAGTCTGGTTGTAGTATTATTTAAAGGGTCAAACTGTGCCCTGTAAACCACACTGTGCCCTTCTGCGAAGAGCAAAGACGGTAAGGAAATCTCACAATTAATATCGTGATATGTCATCAGCTTGGCAAACGTCACATCCGGGTCAACCCAACACCATCTCAGCCTGCAGATGGCGTAAGTTTACACGACGGATTCTTTTATTCTCTTCAACGACAAAACTCAGGTCTATACACCAAAAATATGGCTGATTAAAATGCACGTAAATTAAATTTAGAGTCAATAAAATGCATATGAATTGACGTTTTGACTGATAAGTAGTTTTATTTGACTCAAGTTTAATCAACTTATCTTTCAACTTAATCCATTTTTATTACTTGCCTTATTTATCGTTTATTTGAAGTTTGCGGGCGCAACGTTCTGATTGACATTTTTGCCTCGAGAGGCAGAAGTAACGAAAATTGCTTGGGTTAAACCATGGATTGATTAATTAATGAATGTTATTGGATAAACAAGGCAACTAAAACAGTTACTAATGTTAAGTGATAAAAGAGTCCGGTAACACAAACGGCTTGAGTTAAACGTTAAATGACGTGACACAAAGTTATTCCAATTATTTAATTATATACCACTGTAGTATTTAGTTCACATGCATTTGTTGTTTACACCCTCATAGAAACTCCCTTGGTCATGAATGATCAAACTTGATATTTGATTTTTAAAAATATATCAAATCAAGACTGTTTTAATCCTATCACTTACATTTTCAATTCACAAGCATTTTTTCATGACCAGTTTATATTTTCATGGATTTTTATCAGCTTCGATTTCATCATTTAGAATTTGCTAGTTCCTCCACTCATGTGCCTGAAATGTTACTAAATTAGTAGATTCATTCCTGTTTGAGGAATTCTGGCTTGTGTTTATTGTCTGTGGGCAGAAAGGCTTTCCTAGATGCCAACTGGCAAAATGTTCCAAGATTTCTAAGAAATTATTAAACTTCCCTAAAAAAAAACACACACAAAAAAACCAAATAAGTAAGCTGAGAGAACTAAAACGAAAGCTATAAATACAACTTGACAGTTTTCAGCAGCAGGCGAATTTGTACGGTTACTGAGCTGCCGTCTAGCTAGCTAGCTAGCTACCGGAAGCACTTTTAACAGCGCAAAGTCAGTAGCTAGCTAGCTAGCTAGCTAGCTACTGACTTTGCACTGTTAAAAGTGCTTCCGGTAGCTAGCTAGGTAGCTTGGTAATGGCTTTGCACTGTTAACCGTGCAGCCGGTAACTAGCGGTATCTAGTGGTTTAAATGCTTGCGGTTTAAATGCTTGGTGGACATTTGATTGTATGGTTTACTGAGCTGAAGGCTAGCTAGCTACTTTACTGGGTATGATTCTGTGACCTCCTGGGCTTGGAGGTCTGTTTCTAGTTTTGGTTAAAGGGTCAAACTGCATGGTCTGCCCAGGCGCAGAGCTCCTTTGCTGGGCATGACTGTGTGACCTGGAAGTCTGGTTGTAGTATGATTTTAAAGGGTCAAATGGTCTCCATTGTGTGTCCAGGTTTAAAGCTACTTTGCTGCGCATGTGATTTGGACCCATCGGGTACGGAAGCCTTTCCGTCACGTGCTCGTTTTCCACGCCTTCAGCGCAGGTAGCCTGCGAATTTAAAACCGACGCGCATTTTATTCTTTTCCCCTTTTATCCTTTCATATCTCTCCGCTACCTTGGAGAAGAGACACGCACGCTGGTAAATAAAAGGAAGAAGTGGTTGTGTAGTGTAGTCGTTTGATTATAAATAATCTCATAATAATTTTATCCACAAATTCTTATACATTTATACATGTTTATCTCTTTGTGTGTGTGTGTGTGTGTGTGTGTGTGTGGTTCTGTGTCACTAGTGGGGCCTGTGGCCCGATTGGAGTGTTTGCGGTGTGAGAAGGAGGAGTTGGAGAACAGTTTGTTGGAGCAGCTGAAGGAGTTGAGGTTGCAGAAGCAGAAGGAGCTGCAGGTTCTTCAGGAGATGCTGAAACACAAGCAGCAGGAGGAGACAGAGCTCCTGCAGAAACAGCAGGAGGAGGAGGAGCATAACAGGTCCATCAAGAGTAAGTACTATGGAAATGCAATAATACTAACATAACTAATAATGAATGTTAGCCTTTAGGCTCCAATAAAAGTGATACTAATATATGTATAGTACTATATATATTATATTTTATATATTCAGTAGTAATTATGTAGTATATACAATCTGTGTTATATCCAGGAGTAATGATACTTGCTCTGGCAGATATGAAAATGGCCTGTGAACAGGAGAAGAAATCTCTGGAGGAAGAACTTGAGAAGCTCAGACTGTCACTGCAGGTAGAGATCCCTTCTAGTGTCAGTACACATCCACCAGTACCTCCACCTTTCACTTATAAAGTCAGTACACATTCAGTACACATTCCCACCTTTCCATTGTACTGGCTGTAGTGATGATTCGTGTGTGTGGGTTATACCAGCCCATAGAGGAGGACATTATGAGTCTGAAAGTGGCGCTGGAGATGAAGAACCAGGAGATCAAAGATCAGCACGATCTTTTGGTCAAACTATATACTCTTTATGTATACTATATACTCTGTATGTAGTACCTGGTTTAACACTATATCCTCTGTATATATACTATATACTGTTTATGTAGTACCTGGTTGAACACTATACCCTCAGCTTACTCTAGTCTGCAGATGTGAAGAAATTACACATTCTGTTTATCTGTGTATATGTGCCCACCTGTATGTGTCTGGTGGTAGTATTATTTAAAGGGTCAAATGGTCTCCATTGTGTGTCCATGTTTAAAGCAACCTTGCTGGGCATGACTGTGTGACCTCTTGGGCCAGGAAGTCTGTTTCTAGATTTATTTAAACGGTCAAACTGCGTGAAGTGTGTATAGGCCCAGAGTTACTTTTCTGGGCATGACTGTGTGACCTCTTGGGCCTGGAGGTCTGGTGTTTCCATTATATAAAAGGTGAAATGGCCTGAAGTGTACACAGGCCCAGAGCTACTTTGATGGGCATGATTTTGTGACCTCCTGGGCTTTGAGTTCTGTTTCTAGTTTTGGTTAAAGGGTCAAATTGCATGGTCTGCCCAGGCCCATAGCGACTTTGCTGGGCATGACTGTGTGACCTCTTGTGCCTGGAAGTCTGGTTGTAGTATTATTTAAAGGGTCAAACTGCATGAAGTGTGCCCAGGCCCAGAGCTACTTTGCTGGGCATGATTCTGTGACCTCTTGGGCCTTAAAATGTGGTGCTTTGAACGATTTAAAGAGTGAAACGGTCTGAAGTGTGCCCACGTTTAAAGCAACCTTGCTGGGCATGACTGTGTGACCTCTTGTGCCTGGAAGTCTGGTTGTAGTATTATTTAAAGGGTCAAACTGCATGAAGTGTGCCCAGGCTCCGAGCTACTTTGCTGGGCATGACTGTGTGACCTCTTGTGCCTGGAAGTCTGGTTGTAGTATTATTTAAAGGGTCAAACTGCATGGTGTGCCCATGCCCAGAGCTACTTTGCTGGGCATGATTCTGTGACCTCTTGGGCCTTGAAATGTGGTGCTTTGAACGATTTAAAGAGTGAAACGGTCTGAAGTGTGCCCACGTTTAAAGCAACCTTGCTGGGCATGACTGTGTGACCTCTTGTGCCTGGAAGTCTGGTTGTAGTATTATTTAAAGGGTCAAACTGCATGAAGTGTGCCCATGCCCAGAGCTACTTTGCTGGGCATGACTGCGTGACCTCTTGTGCCTTGAAATGTGGTGCTTTGAACGATTTAAAGAATGAAACGGTCTGAAGTGTGCCCACGTTTAAAGCAACCTTGCTGGGCATGACTGTGTGACCTCTTGTGCCTGGAAGTCTGGTTGTAGTATTATTTAAAGGGTCAAACTGCATGAAGTGTGCCCAGGCCCAGAGCTCCTTTGCTGGGCATGATTCTGTGACCTCTTGGGCCTTGAAATGTGGTGCTTTGAACGATTTAAAGAATGAAACGGTCTGAAGTGTGCCCACGTTTAAAGCTACTTTGCTGGGCATGACTGTGTGACCTCTTGTGCCTGGAAGTCTGGTTGTAGTATTATTTAAAGGGTCAAACTGTGCCCTGTAAACCACACTGTGCCCTTCTGCGAAGAGCAAAGACGGTAAGGAAATCTCACAATTAATATCGTGATATGTCATCAGCTTGGCAAACGTCACATCCGGGTCAACCCAACACCATCTCAGCCTGCAGATGGCGTAAGTTTACACGACGGATTCTTTTATTCTCTTCAACGACAAAACTCAGGTCTATACACCAAAAATATGGCTGATTAAAATGCACGTAAATTAAATTTAGAGTCAATAAAATGCATATGAATTGACGTTTTGACTGATAAGTAGTTTTATTTGACTCAAGTTTAATCAACTTATCTTTCAACTTTATCCATTTTTATTACTTGCCTTATTTATCGTTTATTTGAAGTTTGCGGGCGCAACGTTCTGATTGACATTTTTGCCTCGAGAGGCGGAAGTAACGAAAATTGCTTGGGTTAAACCATGGATTGATTAATTAATGAATGTTATTGGATAAACAAGGCAACTAAAACAGTTACTAATGTTAAGTGATAAAAGAGTCCGGTAACACAAACGGCTTGAGTTAAACGTTAAATGACGTGACACAAAGTTATTCCAATTATTTAATTATATACCACTGTAGTATTTAGTTCACATGCATTTGTTGTTTACACCCTCATAGAAACTCCCTTGGTCATGAATGATCAAACTTGATATTTGATTTTTAAAAATATATCAAATCAAGACTGTTTTAATCCTATCACTTACATTTTCAATTCACAAGCATTTTTTCATGACCAGTTTATATTTTCATGGATTTTTATCAGCTTCGATTTCATCATTTAGAATTTGCTAGTTCCTCCACTCATGTGCCTGAAATGTTACTAAATTAGTAGATTCATTCCTGTTTGAGGAATTCTGGCTTGTGTTTATTGTCTGTGGGCAGAAAGGCTTTCCTAGATGCCAACTGGCAAAATGTTCCAAGATTTCTAAGAAATTATTAAACTTCCCTAAAAAAAAACACACACAAAAAAACCAAATAAGTAAGCTGAGAGAACTAAAACGAAAGCTATAAATACAACTTGACAGTTTTCAGCAGCAGGCGAATTTGTACGGTTACTGAGCTGCCGTCTAGCTAGCTAGCTAGCTACCGGAAGCACTTTTAACAGTGCAAAGTCAGTAGCTAGCTAGCTACTGTAGCTAGCTAGCTAGCTAGCTAGCTACTGACTTTGCACTGTTAAAAGTGCTTCCGGTAGCTAGCTAGGTAGCTTGGTAATGGCTTTGCACTGTTAACCGTGCAGCCGGTAACTAGCGGTATCTAGTGGTTTAAATGCTTGCGGTTTAAATGCTTGGTGGACATTTGATTGTATGGTTTACTGAGCTGAAGGCTAGCTAGCTACTTTACTGGGTATGATTCGGTGACCTGGGCTTGGAGGTCTGTTTCTAGTTTTGGTTAAAGGGTCAAACTGCATGGTCTGCCCAGGCGCAGAGCTCCTTTGCTGGGCATGACTGTGTGACCTGGAAGTCTGGTTGTAGTATGATTTTAAAGGGTCAAATGGTCTCCATTGTGTGTCCAGGTTTAAAGCTACTTTGCTGCGCATGTGATTTGGACCCATCGGGTACGGAAGCCTTTCCGTCACGTGCTCGTTTTCCACGCCTTCAGCGCAGGTAGCCTGCGAATTTAAAACCGACGCGCATTTTATTCTTTTCCCCTTTTATCCTTTCATATCTCTCGGCTACCTTGGAGAAGAGACACGCACGCGGGCTCGTTGGAAAGCTCTGGATCTCAGGATTCAGCCGGTGCTAGCGCCATCCAGATCGGACCCGCCATTCTCACGCTACGATTTTTTAAACGTGGCGGGCGGCGGAGAAAAGTCGCGCGCCGGACGTCTTTGCGGCGTAATATCTCTGGGCTCCTTTGGAGTAGAAAGTCTGTTCATGGCTCTTTGGAAAGGGCTGCATCTCCCCTCTAATCGCCTTCGAGCGGCACGCGGATCGGACCCACCATTCTCACGCTACGATTTTTTTAAAGCCGCCAGGGACGGGCCGAAAGCGTGGCAGGTGGCGTTCGTTAGGGACAGTCATGGAGGTGATGCGCACCGAGTTGCAGGCCATTTGGACTTGGCCCGACCTAGATGTGAGTGTTCAAAGTCAGCGCGTTTGTTTAAACTTTCTCCTCCAATTCGTTGTAATTGCGTGTGTGCGCGTGAACACCAGGTTTGTGGAGGGGTGCGTCCCTGGACGGTACAAAGGGAGACGGTGTGTGGCCTGGCTGGGTGAGGTTGCAGTTTGCTGTGCATGAGAGATTGGCATGTGGTGCCCTGGAGGTGTGGTTGTTCCAGGAGGGGCAAGGTGGCGTAGTGTGGCTGGGTGACGGTGCGCTTCACTGGGCATGTGGTTGTGAGTTGCAGGCCCAATCCTTTGAATGACAGAAAGGATCTGATTTGTTTCCAGGTTTAAACGTACTTTGCTGGGTATGACTGTGACCTCTTGGGCCAGGAAGTCTGTTTCTAGTTTTATTTAAACGGTCAAACTGCGTGAAGTGTGCCCAGGCCCAGCTCCTTTGCTGGGCATGATTCTGTGACCTCTTGTGCCTTGAAATGTGGTGCATTGAACGATTTAAAGAATGAAACGGTCTGAAGTGTGCCCACGTTTAAAGCAACCTTGCTGGGCATGACTGTGTGACCTCTTGGGCCAGGAAGTCTGTTTCTAGATTTATTTAAACGGTCAAACTGCGTGAAGTGTGTATAGGCCCAGAGTTACTTTTCTGGGCATGACTGTGTGACCTCTTGGGCCTGGAGGTCTGGTGTTTCCATTATATAAAAGGTGAAATGGCCTGAAGTGTACACAGGCCCAGAGCTACTTTGATGGGCATGATTTTGTGACCTCCTGGGCTTTGAGTTCTGTTTCTAGTTTTGGTTAAAGGGTCAAATTGCATGGTCTGCCCAGGCCCATAGCGACTTTGCTGGGCATGACTGTGTGACCTCTTGTGCCTGGAAGTCTGGTTGTAGTATTATTTAAAGGGTCAAACTGCATGGTGTGCCCAGGCCCAGAGCTACTTTGCTGGGCATGATTCTGTGACCTCTTGGGCCTTAAAATGTGGTGCTTTGAACGATTTAAAGAGTGAAACGGTCTGAAGTGTGCCCACGTTTAAAGCAACCTTGCTGGGCATGACTGTGTGACCTCTTGTGCCTGGAAGTCTGGTTGTAGTATTATTTAAAGGGTCAAACTGCATGAAGTGTGCCCAGGCTCCGAGCTACTTTGCTGGGCATGACTGCGTGACCTCTTGGGCCTTGAAATGTGGTGCTTTGAACGATTTAAAGAGTGAAACGGTCTGAAGTGTGCCCAGGCCCAGAGCTCCTTTGCTGGGCATGACTGTGTGAACTCTTGTGCATGGAAGTCTGGTTGTAGTATTATTTAAAGGGTCAAACTGCATGAAGTGTGCCCAGGCCCCGAGCTACTTTGCTGGGCATGACTGTGTGACCTCTTGTGCCTGGAAGTCTGGTTGTAGTATTATTTAAAGAGTCAAACTGCATGAAGTGTGCCCAGGCCCAGAGCTCCTTTGCTGGGCATGACTGTGTGAACTCTTGTGCATGGAAGTCTGGTTGTAGTATTATTTAAAGGGTCAAACTGCATGAAGTGTGCCCAGGCCCAGAGCTACGTTGCTGGGCATGATTCTGTGACCTCTTGGGCCTTGAAATGTGGTGCTTTGAACGATTTAAAGAGTGAAACGGTCTGAAGTGTGCCCAGGCTCCGAGCTACTTTGCTGGACATGACTGCGTGACGTCTTGTGCCTTGAAGTCTGGTTGTAGTATTATTTAAAGGGTCAAACTGCATGAAGTGTGCCCAGGCCCAGAGCTACGTTGCTGGGCATGACTGCGTGACCTCTTGTGCCTTGAAATGTGGTGCTTTGAACGATTTAAAGAATGAAACGGTCTGAAGTGTGCCCACGTTTAAAGCAACCTTGCTGGGCATGACTGTGTGACCTCTTGTGCCTGGAAGTCTGGTTGTAGTATTATTTAAAGGGTCAAACTGCATGAAGTGTGCCCAGGCCCAGAGCTCCTTTGCTGGGCATGATTCTGTGACCTCTTGGGCCTTGAAATGTGGTGCTTTGAAC
This sequence comes from Electrophorus electricus, assembly GCF_041902795.1. Classification (NCBI taxonomy): domain Eukaryota; kingdom Metazoa; phylum Chordata; class Actinopteri; order Gymnotiformes; family Gymnotidae; genus Electrophorus; species Electrophorus electricus. The sequence goes on along the minus strand of NC_137505.1, from coordinate 80,341 downwards.
GATTTAAAGAATGAAACGGTCTGAAGTGTGCCCACGTTTAAAGCTACTTTGCTGGGCATGACTGTGTGACCTCTTGTGCCTGGAAGTCTGGTTGTAGTATTATTTAAAGGGTCAAACTGTGCCCTGTAAACCACACTGTGCCCTTCTGCGAAGAGCAAAGACGGTAAGGAAATCTCACAATTAATATCGTGATATGTCATCAGCTTGGCAAACGTCACATCCGGGTCAACCCAACACCATCTCAGCCTGCAGATGGCGTAAGTTTACACGACGGATTCTTTTATTCTCTTCAACGACAAAACTCAGGTCTATACACCAAAAATATGGCTGATTAAAATGCACGTAAATTAAATTTAGAGTCAATAAAATGCATATGAATTGACGTTTTGACTGATAAGTAGTTTTATTTGACTCAAGTTTAATCAACTTATCTTTCAACTTTATCCATTTTTATTACTTGCCTTATTTATCGTTTATTTGAAGTTTGCGGGCGCAACGTTCTGATTGACATTTTTGCCTCGAGAGGCGGAAGTAACGAAAATTGCTTGGGTTAAACCATGGATTGATTAATTAATGAATGTTATTGGATAAACAAGGCAACTAAAACAGTTACTAATGTTAAGTGATAAAAGAGTCCGGTAACACAAACGGCTTGAGTTAAACGTTAAATGACGTGACACAAAGTTATTCCAATTATTTAATTATATACCACTGTAGTATTTAGTTCACATGCATTTGTTGTTTACACCCTCATAGAAACTCCCTTGGTCATGAATGATCAAACTTGATATTTGATTTTTAAAAATATATCAAATCAAGACTGTTTTAATCCTATCACTTACATTTTCAATTCACAAGCATTTTTTCATGACCAGTTTATATTTTCATGGATTTTTATCAGCTTCGATTTCATCATTTAGAATTTGCTAGTTCCTCCACTCATGTGCCTGAAATGTTACTAAATTAGTAGATTCATTCCTGTTTGAGGAATTCTGGCTTGTGTTTATTGTCTGTGGGCAGAAAGGCTTTCCTAGATGCCAACTGGCAAAATGTTCCAAGATTTCTAAGAAATTATTAAACTTCCCTAAAAAAAAACACACACAAAAAAACCAAATAAGTAAGCTGAGAGAACTAAAACGAAAGCTATAAATACAACTTGACAGTTTTCAGCAGCAGGCGAATTTGTACGGTTACTGAGCTGCCGTCTAGCTAGCTAGCTAGCTACCGGAAGCACTTTTAACAGTGCAAAGTCAGTAGCTAGCTAGCTAGCTAGCTACTGACTTTGCACTGTTAAAAGTGCTTCCGGTAGCTAGCTAGGTAGCTTGGTAATGGCTTTGCACTGTTAACCGTGCAGCCGGTAACTAGCGGTATCTAGTGGTTTAAATGCTTGCGGTTTAAATGCTTGGTGGACATTTGATTGTATGGTTTACTGAGCTGAAGGCTAGCTAGCTACTTTACTGGGTATGATTCTGTGACCTCCTGGGCTTGGAGGTCTGTTTCTAGTTTTGGTTAAAGGGTCAAACTGCATGGTCTGCCCAGGCGCAGAGCTCCTTTGCTGGGCATGACTGTGTGACCTGGAAGTCTGGTTGTAGTATGATTTTAAAGGGTCAAATGGTCTCCATTGTGTGTCCAGGTTTAAAGCTACTTTGCTGCGCATGTGATTTGGACCCATCGGGTACGGAAGCCTTTCTGTCACGTGCTCGTTTTCCACGCCTTCAGCGCAGGTAGCCTGCGAATTTAAAACCGACGCGCATTTTATTCTTTTCCCCTTTTATCCTTTCATATCTCTCGGCTACCTTGGAGAAGAGACACGCACGCGGGCTCGTTGGAAAGCTCTGGATCTCAGGATTCAGCCGGTGCTAGCGCCATCCAGATCGGACCCGCCATTCTCACGCTACGATTTTTTAAACGTGGCGGGCGGCGGAGAAAAGTCGCGCGCCGGACGTCTTTGCGGCGTAATATCTCTGGGCTCCTTTGGAGTAGAAAGTCTGTTCATGGCTCTTTGGAAAGGACTGCATCTCCCCTCTAATCGCCTTCGAGCGGCACGCGGATCGGACCCACCATTCTCACGCTACGATTTTTTTAAAGCCGCCAGGGACGGGCCGAAAGCGTGGCAGGTGGCGTTCGTTAGGGACAGTCATGGAGGTGATGCGCACCGAGTTGCAGGCCATTTGGACTTGGCCCGACCTAGATGTGAGTGTTCAAAGTCAGCGCGTTTGTTTAAACTTTCTCCTCCAATTCGTTGTAATTGCGTGTGTGCGCGTGAACACTAGGTTTGTGGAGGGGTGCGTCCCTGGACGGTACAAAGGGAGACGGTGTGTGGCCTGGCTGGGTGAGGTTGCAGTTTGCTGTGCATGAGAGATTGGCATGTGGTGCCCTGGAGGTGTGGTTGTTCCAGGAGGGGCAAGGTGGCGTAGTGTGGCTGGGTGACGGTGCGCTTCACTGGGCATGTGGTTGTGAGTTGCAGGCCCAATCCTTTGAATGACAGAAAGGATCTGATTTGTTTCCAGGTTTAAACGTACTTTGCTGGGTATGACTGTGACCTCTTGGGCCAGGAAGTCTGTTTCTAGTTTTATTTAAACGGTCAAACTGCGTGAAGTGTGCCCAGGCCCAGCTCCTTTGCTGGGCATGATTCTGTGACCTCTTGGGCCTTGAAATGTGGTGCTTTGAACGATTTAAAGAGTGAAACGGTCTGAAGTGTGCCCAGGCCCAGAGCTCCTTTGCTGGGCATGACTGTGTGAACTCTTGTGCATGGAAGTCTGGTTGTAGTATTATTTAAAGGGTCAAACTGCATGAAGTGTGCCCAGGCCCCGAGCTACTTTGCTGGGCATGACTGTGTGACCTCTTGTGCCTGGAAGTCTGGTTGTAGTATTATTTAAAGAGTCAAACTGCATGAAGTGTGCCCAGGCCCAGAGCTCCTTTGCTGGGCATGACTGTGTGAACTCTTGTGCATGGAAGTCTGGTTGTAGTATTATTTAAAGGGTCAAACTGCATGAAGTGTGCCCAGGCCCAGAGCTACGTTGCTGGGCATGATTCTGTGACCTCTTGGGCCTTGAAATGTGGTGCTTTGAACGATTTAAAGAGTGAAACGGTCTGAAGTGTGCCCACGTTTAAAGCAACCTTGCTGGGCATGACTGTGTGACCTCTTGTGCCTGGAAGTCTGGTTGTAGTATTATTTAAAGGGTCAAACTGCATGAAGTGTGCCCAGGCCCAGAGCTACTTTGCTGGGTATGACTGTGTGACCTCTTGTGCCTGGAAGTCTGGTTGTAGTATTATTTAAAGGGTCAAACTGCATGGTGTGCCCAGGCCCAGAGCTCCTTTGCTGGGCATGACTGTGTGAACTCTTGTGCATGGAAGTCTGGTTGTAGTATTATTTAAAGGGTCAAACTGCATGAAGTGTGCCCTGGCCCAGAGCTCCTTTGCTGGGCATGATTCTGTGACCTCTTGGGCCTTGAAATGTGGTGCTTTGAACGATTTAAAGAGTGAAACGGTCTGAAGTGTGCCCACGTTTAAAGCAACCTTGCTGGGCATGACTGCGTGACGTCTTGTGCCTGGAAGTCTGGTTGTAGTATTATTTAAAGGGTCAAACTGCATGAAGTGTGCCCAGGCCCAGAGCTACGTTGCTGGGCATGATTCTGTGACCTCTTGGGCCTTGAAATGTGGTGCTTTGAACGATTTAAAGAGTGAAACGGTCTGAAGTGTGCCCACGTTTAAAGCAACCTTGCTGGGCATGACTGCGTGACCTCTTGTGCCTGGAAGTCTGGTTGTAGTATTATTTAAAGGGTCAAACTGCATGAAGTGTGCCCAGGCTCCGAGCTACTTTGCTGGGCATGACTGCGTGACCTCTTGTGCCTGGAAGTCTGGTTGTAGTATTATTTAAAGGGTCAAACTGCATGAAGTGTGCCCAGGCCCAGAGCTACGTTGCTGGGCATGATTCTGTGACCTCTTGGGCCTTGAAATGTGGTGCTTTGAACGATTTAAAGAGTGAAACGGTCTGAAGTGTGCCCACGTTTAATGCAACCTTGCTGGGCATGACTGTGTGACCTCTTGTGCATGGAAGTCTGGTTGTAGTATTATTTAAAGGGTCAAACTGCATGAAGTGTGCCCAGGCCCAGAGCTACGTTGCTGGGCATGATTCTGTGACCTCTTGGGCCTTGAAATGTGGTGCTTTGAACGATTTAAAGAGTGAAACGGTCTGAAGTGTGCCCACGTTTAATGCAACCTTGCTGGGCATGACTGTGTGACCTCTTGTGCATGGAAGTCTGGTTGTAGTATTATTTAAAGGGTCAAATTGCATGAAGTGTGCCCAGGCCCAGAGCTACTTTGCTGGGCATGACTGCGTGACCTCTTGGGCCTTGAAATGTGGTGCTTTGAACGATTTAAAGAGTGAAACGGTCTGAAGTGTGCCCAGGCCCAGAGCTCCTTTGCTGGGCATGACTGTGTGAACTCTTGTGCATGGAAGTCTGGTTGTAGTATTATTTAAAGGGTCAAACTGCATGAAGTGTGCCCTGGCCCAGAGCTCCTTTGCTGGGCATGATTCTGTGACCTCTTGGGCCTTGAAATGTGGTGCTTTGAACGATTTAAAGAGTGAAACGGTCTGAAGTGTGCCCACGTTTAAAGCAACCTTGCTGGGCATGACTGCGTGACGTCTTGTGCCTGGAAGTCTGGTTGTAGTATTATTTAAAGGGTCAAACTGCATGAAGTGTGCCCAGGCCCAGAGCTACGTTGCTGGGCATGATTCTGTGACCTCTTGGGCCTTGAAATGTGGTGCTTTGAACGATTTAAAGAGTGAAACGGTCTGAAGTGTGCCCACGTTTAAAGCAACCTTGCTGGGCATGACTGCGTGACCTCTTGTGCCTGGAAGTCTGGTTGTAGTATTATTTAAAGGGTCAAACTGCATGAAGTGTGCCCAGGCTCCGAGCTACTTTGCTGGGCATGACTGTGTGACCTCTTGTGCCTGGAAGTCTGGTTGTAGTATTATTTAAAGGGTCAAACTGTGCCCTGTAAACCACACTGTGCCCTTCTGCGAAGAGCAAAGACGGTAAGGAAATCTCACAATTAATATCGTGATATGTCATCAGCTTGGCAAACGTCACATCCGGGTCAACCCAACACCATCTCAGCCTGCAGATGGCGTAAGTTTACACGACGGATTCTTTTATTCTCTTCAACGACAAAACTCAGGTCTATACACCAAAAATATGGCTGATTAAAATGCACGTAAATTAAATTTAGAGTCAATAAAATGCATATGAATTGACGTTTTGACTGATAAGTAGTTTTATTTGACTCAAGTTTAATCAACTTATCTTTCAACTTTATCCATTTTTATTACTTGCCTTATTTATCGTTTATTTGAAGTTTGCGGGCGCAACGTTCTGATTGACATTTTTGCCTCGAGAGGCGGAAGTAACGAAAATTGCTTGGGTTAAACCATGGATTGATTAATTAATGAATGTTATTGGATAAACAAGGCAACTAAAACAGTTACTAATGTTAAGTGATAAAAGAGTCCGGTAACACAAACGGCTTGAGTTAAACGTTAAATGACGTGACACAAAGTTATTCCAATTATTTAATTATATACCACTGTAGTATTTAGTTCACATGCATTTGTTGTTTACACCCTCATAGAAACTCCCTTGGTCATGAATGATCAAACTTGATATTTGATTTTTAAAAATATATCAAATCAAGACTGTTTTAATCCTATCACTTACATTTTCAATTCACAAGCATTTTTTCATGACCAGTTTATATTTTCATGGATTTTTATCAGCTTCGATTTCATCATTTAGAATTTGCTAGTTCCTCCACTCATGTGCCTGAAATGTTACTAAATTAGTAGATTCATTCCTGTTTGAGGAATTCTGGCTTGTGTTTATTGTCTGTGGGCAGAAAGGCTTTCCTAGATGCCAACTGGCAAAATGTTCCAAGATTTCTAAGAAATTATTAAACTTCCCTAAAAAAAAACACACACAAAAAAACCAAATAAGTAAGCTGAGAGAACTAAAACGAAAGCTATAAATACAACTTGACAGTTTTCAGCAGCAGGCGAATTTGTACGGTTACTGAGCTGCCGTCTAGCTAGCTAGCTAGCTACCGGAAGCACTTTTAACAGTGCAAAGTCAGTAGCTAGCTAGCTAGCTAGCTACTGACTTTGCACTGTTAAAAGTGCTTCCGGTAGCTAGCTAGGTAGCTTGGTAATGGCTTTGCACTGTTAACCGTGCAGCCGGTAACTAGCGGTATCTAGTGGTTTAAATGCTTGCGGTTTAAATGCTTGGTGGACATTTGATTGTATGGTTTACTGAGCTGAAGGCTAGCTAGCTACTTTACTGGGTATGATTCTGTGACCTCCTGGGCTTGGAGGTCTGTTTCTAGTTTTGGTTAAAGGGTCAAACTGCATGGTCTGCCCAGGCGCAGAGCTCCTTTGCTGGGCATGACTGTGTGACCTGGAAGTCTGGTTGTAGTATGATTTTAAAGGGTCAAATGGTCTCCATTGTGTGTCCAGGTTTAAAGCTACTTTGCTGCGCATGTGATTTGGACCCATCGGGTACGGAAGCCTTTCCGTCACGTGCTCGTTTTCCACGCCTTCAGCGCAGGTAGCCTGCGAATTTAAAACCGACGCGCATTTTATTCTTTTCCCCTTTTATCCTTTCATATCTCTCGGCTACCTTGGAGAAGAGACACGCACGCGGGCTCGTTGGAAAGCTCTGGATCTCAGGATTCAGCCGGTGCTAGCGCCATCCAGATCGGACCCGCCATTCTCACGCTACGATTTTTTAAACGTGGCGGGCGGCGGAGAAAAGTCGCGCGCCGGACGTCTTTGCGGCGTAATATCTCTGGGCTCCTTTGGAGTAGAAAGTCTGTTCATGGCTCTTTGGAAAGGGCTGCATCTCCCCTCTAATCGCCTTCGAGCGGCACGCGGATCGGACCCACCATTCTCACGCTACGATTTTTTTAAAGCCGCCAGGGACGGGCCGAAAGCGTGGCAGGTGGCGTTCGTTAGGGACAGTCATGGAGGTGATGCGCACCGAGTTGCAGGCCATTTGGACTTGGCCCGACCTAGATGTGAGTGTTCAAAGTCAGCGCGTTTGTTTAAACTTTCTCCTCCAATTCGTTGTAATTGCGTGTGTGCGCGTGAACACCAGGTTTGTGGAGGGGTGCGTCCCTGGACGGTACAAAGGGAGACGGTGTGTGGCCTGGCTGGGTGAGGTTGCAGTTTGCTGTGCATGAGAGATTGGCATGTGGTGCCCTGGAGGTGTGGTTGTTCCAGCAGGGGCAAGGTGGCGTAGTGTGGCTGGGTGACGGTGCGCTTCACTGGGCATGTGGTTGTGAGTTGCAGGCCCAATCCTTTGAATGACAGAAAGGATCTGATTTGTTTCCAGGTTTAAACGTACTTTGCTGGGTATGACTGTGACCTCTTGGGCCAGGAAGTCTGTTTCTAGTTTTATTTAAACGGTCAAACTGCGTGAAGTGTGCCCAGGCCCAGCTCCTTTGCTGGGCATGATTCTGTGACCTCTTGGGCCTTGAAATGTGGTGCTTTGAACGATTTAAAGAGTGAAACGGTCTGAAGTGTGCCCACGTTTAAAGCAACCTTGCTGGGCATGACTGTGTGACCTCTTGTGCCTGGAAGTCTGGTTGTAGTATTATTTAAAGGGTCAAACTGCATGAAGTGTGCCCAGGCCCAGAGCTACTTTGCTGGGTATGACTGTGTGACCTCTTGTGCCTGGAAGTCTGGTTGTAGTATTATTTAAAGGGTCAAACTGCATGGTGTGCCCAGGCCCAGAGCTCCTTTGCTGGGCATGACTGTGTGAACTCTTGTGCATGGAAGTCTGGTTGTAGTATTATTTAAAGGGTCAAACTGCATGAAGTGTGCCCTGGCCCAGAGCTCCTTTGCTGGGCATGATTCTGTGACCTCTTGGGCCTTGAAATGTGGTGCTTTGAACGATTTAAAGAGTGAAACGGTCTGAAGTGTGCCCACGTTTAAAGCAACCTTGCTGGGCATGACTGCGTGACGTCTTGTGCCTGGAAGTCTGGTTGTAGTATTATTTAAAGGGTCAAACTGCATGAAGTGTGCCCAGGCCCAGAGCTACGTTGCTGGGCATGATTCTGTGACCTCTTGGGCCTTGAAATGTGGTGCTTTGAACGATTTAAAGAGTGAAACGGTCTGAAGTGTGCCCACGTTTAAAGCAACCTTGCTGGGCATGACTGCGTGACCTCTTGTGCCTGGAAGTCTGGTTGTAGTATTATTTAAAGGGTCAAACTGCATGAAGTGTGCCCAGGCTCCGAGCTACTTTGCTGGGCATGACTGCGTGACCTCTTGTGCCTGGAAGTCTGGTTGTAGTATTATTTAAAGGGTCAAACTGCATGAAGTGTGCCCAGGCCCAGAGCTACGTTGCTGGGCATGATTCTGTGACCTCTTGGGCCTTGAAATGTGGTGCTTTGAACGATTTAAAGAGTGAAACGGTCTGAAGTGTGCCCACGTTTAATGCAACCTTGCTGGGCATGACTGTGTGACCTCTTGTGCATGGAAGTCTGGTTGTAGTATTATTTAAAGGGTCAAATTGCATGAAGTGTGCCCAGGCCCAGAGCTACTTTGCTTGGCATGACTGCGTGACCTCTTGGGCCTTGAAATGTGGTGCTTTGAACGATTTAAAGAGTGAAACGGTCTGAAGTGTGCCCAGGCCCAGAGCTCCTTTGCTGGGCATGACTGTGTGACCTCTTGTGCCTGGAAGTCTAGTTGTAGTATTATTTAAAGAGTCAAACTGCATGAAGTGTGCCCAGGTCCAGAGCTACTTTGCTGGGCATGACTGTCTGACCTCTTGGGCCTGGAAGTCTGGTTGTAGTATTATTTAAAGGGTCAAACTGCATGAAGTGTGCCCAGGCCCAGAGCTCCTTTGCTGGGCATGACTGTGTGACCTCTTGTGCCTGGAAGTCTGGTTGTAGTATTATTTAAAGGGTCAAACTGCATGAAGTGTGCCCAGGGCCCGAACTACTTTGCTGGGCATGACTGTGTGACCTCTTGTGCCTGGAAGTCTGGTTGTAGTATTATTTAAAGCGTCAAACTGCATGGTGTGCCCAGGCCCAGAGCTACTTTGCTGGGCATGACTGTGTGACCTCTTGTGCCTGGAAGTCTGGTTGTAGTATTATTTAAAGAGTCAAACTGCATGAAGTGTGCCCAGGCCCAGAGCTCCTTTGCTGGGCATGACTGTGTGAACTCTTGTGCATGGAAGTCTGGTTGTAGTATTATTTAAAGGGTCAAACTGCATGAAGTGTGCCCAGGCCCAGAGCTACGTTGCTGGGCATGATTCTGTGACCTCTTGGGCCTTGAAATGTGGTGCTTTGAACGATTTAAAGAATGAAACGGTCTGAAGTGTGCCCACGTTTAAAGCTACTTTGCTGGGCATGACTGTGTGACCTCTTGTGCCTGGAAGTCTGGTTGTAGTATTATTTAAAGGGTCAAACTGCATGAAGTGTGCCCAGGCCCAGAGCTACGTTGCTGGGCATGACTGCGTGACCTCTTGGGCCTTGAAATGTGGTGCTTTGAACGATTTAAAGAGTGAAACGGCCCAGGCCCCGAGCTACTTTGCTGGGCATGACTGTGTGACCTCTTGTGCCTGGAAGTCTGGTTGTAGTATTATTTAAAGGGTCAAACTGCATGAAGTGTGCCCAGGCCCAGAGCTACGTTGCTGGGCATGACTGCGTGACCTCTTGGGCCTTGAAATGTGGTGCTTTGAACGATTTAAAGAGTGAAACGGTCTGAAGTGTGCCCACGTTTAAAGCAACCTTGCTGGGCATGACTGTGTGACCTCTTGTGCCTGGAAGTCTGGTTGTAGTATTATTTAAAGGGTCAAACTGCATGGTGTGCCCAGGCCCAGAGCTCCTTTGCTGGGCATGACTGTGTGAACTCTTGTGCATGGACGTCTGGTTGTAGTATTATTTAAAGGGTCAAACTGCATGAAGTGTGCCCTGGCCCAGAGCTCCTTTGCTGGGCATGATTCTGTGACCTCTTGGGCCTTGAAATGTGGTGCTTTGAACGATTTAAAGAGTGAAACGGTCTGAAGTGTGCCCACGTTTAAAGCAACCTTGCTGGGCATGACTGCGTGACCTCTTGTGCCTGGAAGTCTGGTTGTAGTATTATTTAAAGGGTCAAACTGCATGAAGTGTGCCCAGGCTCCGAGCTACTTTGCTGGACATGACTGCGTGACGTCTTGTGCCTTGAAGTCTGGTTGTAGTATTATTTAAAGGGTCAAACTGCATGAAGTGTGCCCAGGCCCAGAGCTACGTTGCTGGGCATGACTGCGTGACCTCTTGTGCCTTGAAATGTGGTGCTTTGAACGATTTAAAGAATGAAACGGTCTGAAGTGTGCCCACGTTTAAAGCAACCTTGCTGGGCATGACTGTGTGACCTCTTGTGCCTGGAAGTCTGGTTGTAGTATTATTTAAAGGGTCAAACTGCATGAAGTGTGCCCAGGCCCAGAGCTCCTTTGCTGGGCATGATTCTGTGACCTCTTGGGCCTTGAAATGTGGTGCTTTGAACGATTTAAAGAATGAAACGGTCTGAAGTGTGCCCACGTTTAAAGCTACTTTGCTGGGCATGACTGTGTGACCTCTTGTGCCTGGAAGTCTGGTTGTAGTATTATTTAAAGGGTCAAACTGTGCCCTGTAAACCACACTGTGCCCTTCTGCGAAGAGCAAAGACGGTAAGGAAATCTCACAATTAATATCGTGATATGTCATCAGCTTGGCAAACGTCACATCCGGGTCAACCCAACACCATCTCAGCCTGCAGATGGCGTAAGTTTACACGACGGATTCTTTTATTCTCTTCAACGACAAAACTCAGGTCTATACACCAAAAATATGGCTGATTAAAATGCACGTAAATTAAATTTAGAGTCAATAAAATGCATATGAATTGACGTTTTGACTGATAAGTAGTTTTATTTGACTCAAGTTTAATCAACTTATCTTTCAACTTTATCCATTTTTATTACTTGCCTTATTTATCGTTTATTTGAAGTTTGCGGGCGCAACGTTCTGATTGACATTTTTGCCTCGAGAGGCGGAAGTAACGAAAATTGCTTGGGTTAAACCATGGATTGATTAATTAATGAATGTTATTGGATAAACAAGGCAACTAAAACAGTTACTAATGTTAAGTGATAAAAGAGTCCGGTAACACAAACGGCTTGAGTTAAACGTTAAATGACGTGACACAAAGTTATTCCAATTATTTAATTATATACCACTGTAGTATTTAGTTCACATGCATTTGTTGTTTACACCCTCATAGAAACTCCCTTGGTCATGAATGATCAAACTTGATATTTGATTTTTAAAAATATATCAAATCAAGACTGTTTTAATCCTATCACTTACATTTTCAATTCACAAGCATTTTTTCATGACCAGTTTATATTTTCATGGATTTTTATCAGCTTCGATTTCATCATTTAGAATTTGCTAGTTCCTCCACTCATGTGCCTGAAATGTTACTAAATTAGTAGATTCATTCCTGTTTGAGGAATTCTGGCTTGTGTTTATTGTCTGTGGGCAGAAAGGCTTTCCTAGATGCCAACTGGCAAAATGTTCCAAGATTTCTAAGAAATTATTAAACTTCCCTAAAAAAAAACACACACAAAAAAACCAAATAAGTAAGCTGAGAGAACTAAAACGAAAGCTATAAATACAACTTGACAGTTTTCAGCAGCAGGCGAATTTGTACGGTTACTGAGCTGCCGTCTAGCTAGCTAGCTAGCTACCGGAAGCACTTTTAACAGTGCAAAGTCAGTAGCTAGCTAGCTACTGTAGCTAGCTAGCTAGCTACTGACTTTGCACTGTTAAAAGTGCGACACGCACGCGGGCTCGTTGGAAAGCTCTGGATCTCAGGATTCAGCCGGTGCTAGCGCCATCCAGATCGGACCCGCCATTCTCACGCTACGATTTTTTAAACGTGGCGGGCGGCGGAGAAAAGTCGCGCGCCGGACGTCTTTGCGGCGTAATATCTCTGGGCTCCTTTGGAGTAGAAAGTCTGTTCATGGCTCTTTGGAAAGGGCTGCATCTCCCCTCTAATCGCCTTCGATTAGAGCTAGCTAGGTAGCTTGGTAATGGCTTTGCACTGTTAACCGTGCAGCCGGTAACTAGCGGTATCTAGTGGTTTAAATGCTTGCGGTTTAAATGCTTGGTGGACATTTGATTGTATGGTTTACTGAGCTGAAGGCTAGCTAGCTACTTTACTGGGTATGATTCTGTGACCTCCTGGGCTTGGAGGTCTGTTTCTAGTTTTGGTTAAAGGGTCAAACTGCATGGTCTGCCCAGGCGCAGAGCTCCTTTGCTGGGCATGACTGTGTGACCTGGAAGTCTGGTTGTAGTATGATTTTAAAGGGTCAAATGGTCTCCATTGTGTGTCCAGGTTTAAAGCTACTTTGCTGCGCATGTGATTTGGACCCATCGGGTACGGAAGCCTTTCCGTCACGTGCTCGTTTTCCACGCCTTCAGCGCAGGTAGCCTGCGAATTTAAAACCGACGCGCATTTTATTCTTTTCCCCTTTTATCCTTTCATATCTCTCGGCTACCTTGGAGAAGAGACACGCACGCGGGCTCGTTGGAAAGCTCTGGATCTCAGGATTCAGCCGGTGCTAGCGCCATCCAGATCGGACCCGCCATTCTCACGCTACGATTTTTTAAACGTGGCGGGCGGCGGAGAAAAGTCGCGCGCCGGACGTCTTTGCGGCGTAATATCTCTGGGCTCCTTTGGAGTAGAAAGTCTGTTCATGGCTCTTTGGAAAGGGCTGCATCTCCCCTCTAATCGCCTTCGAGCGGCACGCGGATCGGACCCACCATTCTCACGCTACGATTTTTTTAAAGCCGCCAGGGACGGGCCGAAAGCGTGGCAGGTGGCGTTCGTTAGGGACAGTCATGGAGGTGATGCGCACCGAGTTGCAGGCCATTTGGACTTGGCCCGACCTAGATGTGAGTGTTCAAAGTCAGCGCGTTTGTTTAAACTTTCTCCTCCAATTCGTTGTAATTGCGTGTGTGCGCGTGAACACCAGGTTTGTGGAGGGGTGCGTCCCTGGACGGTACAAAGGGAGACGGTGTGTGGCCTGGCTGGGTGAGGTTGCAGTTTGCTGTGCATGAGAGATTGGCATGTGGTGCCCTGGAGGTGTGGTTGTTCCAGCAGGGGCAAGGTGGCGTAGTGTGGCTGGGTGACGGTGCGCTTCACTGGGCATGTGGTTGTGAGTTGCAGGCCCAATCCTTTGAATGACAGAAAGGATCTGATTTGTTTCCAGGTTTAAACGTACTTTGCTGGGTATGACTGTGACCTCTTGGGCCAGGAAGTCTGTTTCTAGTTTTATTTAAACGGTCAAACTGCGTGAAGTGTGCCCAGGCCCAGCTCCTTTGCTGGGCATGATTCTGTGACCTCTTGGGCCTTGAAATGTGGTGCTTTGAACGATTTAAAGAGTGAAACGGTCTGAAGTGTGCCCACGTTTAAAGCAACCTTGCTGGGCATGACTGTGTGACCTCTTGTGCCTGGAAGTCTGGTTGTAGTATTATTTAAAGGGTCAAACTGCATGAAGTGTGCCCAGGCCCAGAGCTACTTTGCTGGGTATGACTGTGTGACCTCTTGTGCCTGGAAGTCTGGTTGTAGTATTATTTAAAGGGTCAAACTGCATGGTGTGCCCAGGCCCAGAGCTCCTTTGCTGGGCATGACTGTGTGAACTCTTGTGCATGGAAGTCTGGTTGTAGTATTATTTAAAGGGTCAAACTGCATGAAGTGTGCCCTGGCCCAGAGCTCCTTTGCTGGGCATGATTCTGTGACCTCTTGGGCCTTGAAATGTGGTGCTTTGAACGATTTAAAGAGTGAAACGGTCTGAAGTGTGCCCACGTTTAAAGCAACCTTGCTGGGCATGACTGCGTGACGTCTTGTGCCTGGAAGTCTGGTTGTAGTATTATTTAAAGGGTCAAACTGCATGAAGTGTGCCCAGGCCCAGAGCTACGTTGCTGGGCATGATTCTGTGACCTCTTGGGCCTTGAAATGTGGTGCTTTGAACGATTTAAAGAGTGAAACGGTCTGAAGTGTGCCCACGTTTAAAGCAACCTTGCTGGGCATGACTGCGTGACCTCTTGTGCCTGGAAGTCTGGTTGTAGTATTATTTAAAGGGTCAAACTGCATGAAGTGTGCCCAGGCTCCGAGCTACTTTGCTGGGCATGACTGCGTGACCTCTTGTGCCTGGAAGTCTGGTTGTAGTATTATTTAAAGGGTCAAACTGCATGAAGTGTGCCCAGGCCCAGAGCTACGTTGCTGGGCATGATTCTGTGACCTCTTGGGCCTTGAAATGTGGTGCTTTGAACGATTTAAAGAGTGAAACGGTCTGAAGTGTGCCCACGTTTAATGCAACCTTGCTGGGCATGACTGTGTGACCTCTTGTGCATGGAAGTCTGGTTGTAGTATTATTTAAAGGGTCAAATTGCATGAAGTGTGCCCAGGCCCAGAGCTACTTTGCTGGGCATGACTGCGTGACCTCTTGGGCCTTGAAATGTGGTGCTTTGAACGATTTAAAGAGTGAAACGGTCTGAAGTGTGCCCAGGCCCAGAGCTCCTTTGCTGGGCATGACTGTGTGACCTCTTGTGCCTGGAAGTCTAGTTGTAGTATTATTTAAAGAGTCAAACTGCATGAAGTGTGCCCAGGTCCAGAGCTACTTTGCTGGGCATGACTGTCTGACCTCTTGGGCCTGGAAGTCTGGTTGTAGTATTATTTAAAGGGTCAAACTGCATGAAGTGTGCCCAGGCCCAGAGCTCCTTTGCTGGGCATGACTGTGTGACCTCTTGTGCCTGGAAGTCTGGTTGTAGTATTATTTAAAGGGTCAAACTGCATGAAGTGTGCCCAGGGCCCGAACTACTTTGCTGGGCATGACTGTGTGACCTCTTGTGCCTGGAAGTCTGGTTGTAGTATTATTTAAAGCGTCAAACTGCATGGTGTGCCCAGGCCCAGAGCTACTTTGCTGGGCATGACTGTGTGACCTCTTGTGCCTGGAAGTCTGGTTGTAGTATTATTTAAAGAGTCAAACTGCATGAAGTGTGCCCAGGCCCAGAGCTCCTTTGCTGGGCATGACTGTGTGAACTCTTGTGCATGGAAGTCTGGTTGTAGTATTATTTAAAGGGTCAAACTGCATGAAGTGTGCCCAGGCCCAGAGCTACGTTGCTGGGCATGATTCTGTGACCTCTTGGGCCTTGAAATGTGGTGCTTTGAACGATTTAAAGAATGAAACGGTCTGAAGTGTGCCCACGTTTAAAGCTACTTTGCTGGGCATGACTGTGTGACCTCTTGTGCCTGGAAGTCTGGTTGTAGTATTATTTAAAGGGTCAAACTGCATGAAGTGTGCCCAGGCCCAGAGCTACGTTGCTGGGCATGACTGCGTGACCTCTTGGGCCTTGAAATGTGGTGCTTTGAACGATTTAAAGAGTGAAACGGCCCAGGCCCCGAGCTACTTTGCTGGGCATGACTGTGTGACCTCTTGTGCCTGGAAGTCTGGTTGTAGTATTATTTAAAGGGTCAAACTGCATGAAGTGTGCCCAGGCCCAGAGCTACGTTGCTGGGCATGACTGCGTGACCTCTTGGGCCTTGAAATGTGGTGCTTTGAACGATTTAAAGAGTGAAACGGTCTGAAGTGTGCCCACGTTTAAAGCAACCTTGCTGGGCATGACTGTGTGACCTCTTGTGCCTGGAAGTCTGGTTGTAGTATTATTTAAAGGGTCAAACTGCATGGTGTGCCCAGGCCCAGAGCTCCTTTGCTGGGCATGACTGTGTGAACTCTTGTGCATGGACGTCTGGTTGTAGTATTATTTAAAGGGTCAAACTGCATGAAGTGTGCCCTGGCCCAGAGCTCCTTTGCTGGGCATGATTCTGTGACCTCTTGGGCCTTGAAATGTGGTGCTTTGAACGATTTAAAGAGTGAAACGGTCTGAAGTGTGCCCACGTTTAAAGCAACCTTGCTGGGCATGACTGCGTGACCTCTTGTGCCTGGAAGTCTGGTTGTAGTATTATTTAAAGGGTCAAACTGCATGAAGTGTGCCCAGGCTCCGAGCTACTTTGCTGGACATGACTGCGTGACGTCTTGTGCCTTGAAGTCTGGTTGTAGTATTATTTAAAGGGTCAAACTGCATGAAGTGTGCCCAGGCCCAGAGCTACGTTGCTGGGCATGACTGCGTGACCTCTTGTGCCTTGAAATGTGGTGCTTTGAACGATTTAAAGAATGAAACGGTCTGAAGTGTGCCCACGTTTAAAGCAACCTTGCTGGGCATGACTGTGTGACCTCTTGTGCCTGGAAGTCTGGTTGTAGTATTATTTAAAGGGTCAAACTGCATGAAGTGTGCCCAGGCCCAGAGCTCCTTTGCTGGGCATGATTCTGTGACCTCTTGGGCCTTGAAATGTGGTGCTTTGAACGATTTAAAGAATGAAACGGTCTGAAGTGTGCCCACGTTTAAAGCTACTTTGCTGGGCATGACTGTGTGACCTCTTGTGCCTGGAAGTCTGGTTGTAGTATTATTTAAAGGGTCAAACTGTGCCCTGTAAACCACACTGTGCCCTTCTGCGAAGAGCAAAGACGGTAAGGAAATCTCACAATTAATATCGTGATATGTCATCAGCTTGGCAAACGTCACATCCGGGTCAACCCAACACCATCTCAGCCTGCAGATGGCGTAAGTTTACACGACGGATTCTTTTATTCTCTTCAACGACAAAACTCAGGTCTATACACCAAAAATATGGCTGATTAAAATGCACGTAAATTAAATTTAGAGTCAATAAAATGCATATGAATTGACGTTTTGACTGATAAGTAGTTTTATTTGACTCAAGTTTAATCAACTTATCTTTCAACTTTATCCATTTTTATTACTTGCCTTATTTATCGTTTATTTGAAGTTTGCGGGCGCAACGTTCTGATTGACATTTTTGCCTCGAGAGGCGGAAGTAACGAAAATTGCTTGGGTTAAACCATGGATTGATTAATTAATGAATGTTATTGGATAAACAAGGCAACTAAAACAGTTACTAATGTTAAGTGATAAAAGAGTCCGGTAACACAAACGGCTTGAGTTAAACGTTAAATGACGTGACACAAAGTTATTCCAATTATTTAATTATATACCACTGTAGTATTTAGTTCACATGCATTTGTTGTTTACACCCTCATAGAAACTCCCTTGGTCATGAATGATCAAACTTGATATTTGATTTTTAAAAATATATCAAATCAAGACTGTTTTAATCCTATCACTTACATTTTCAATTCACAAGCATTTTTTCATGACCAGTTTATATTTTCATGGATTTTTATCAGCTTCGATTTCATCATTTAGAATTTGCTAGTTCCTCCACTCATGTGCCTGAAATGTTACTAAATTAGTAGATTCATTCCTGTTTGAGGAATTCTGGCTTGTGTTTATTGTCTGTGGGCAGAAAGGCTTTCCTAGATGCCAACTGGCAAAATGTTCCAAGATTTCTAAGAAATTATTAAACTTCCCTAAAAAAAAACACACACAAAAAAACCAAATAAGTAAGCTGAGAGAACTAAAACGAAAGCTATAAATACAACTTGACAGTTTTCAGCAGCAGGCGAATTTGTACGGTTACTGAGCTGCCGTCTAGCTAGCTAGCTAGCTACCGGAAGCACTTTTAACAGTGCAAAGTCAGTAGCTAGCTAGCTACTGTAGCTAGCTAGCTAGCTAGCTACTGACTTTTAACAGTGCAAAGTCAGTAGCTAGCTAGCTACTGTAGCTAGCTAGCTAGCTAGCTACTGACTTTGCACTGTTAAAAGTGCTTCCGGTAGCTAGCTAGGTAGCTTGGTAATGGCTTTGCACTGTTAACCGTGCAGCCGGTAACTAGCGGTATCTAGTGGTTTAAATGCTTGCGGTTTAAATGCTTGGTGGACATTTGATTGTATGGTTTACTGAGCTGAAGGCTAGCTAGCTACTTTACTGGGTATGATTCTGTGACCTCCTGGGCTTGGAGGTCTGTTTCTAGTTTTGGTTAAAGGGTCAAACTGCATGGTCTGCCCAGGCGCAGAGCTCCTTTGCTGGGCATGACTGTGTGACCTGGAAGTCTGGTTGTAGTATGATTTTAAAGGGTGAAATGGTCTCCATTGTGTGTCCAGGTTTAAAGCTACTTTGCTGCGCATGTGATTTGGACCCATCGGGTACGGAAGCCTTTCCGTCACGTGCTCGTTTTCCACGCCTTCAGCGCAGGTAGCCTGCGAATTTAAAACCGACGCGCATTTTATTCTTTTCCCCTTTTATCCTTTCATATCTCTCGGCTACCTTGGAGAAGAGACACGCACGCGGGCTCGTTGGAAAGCTCTGGATCTCAGGATTCAGCCGGTGCTAGCGCCATCCAGATCGGACCCGCCATTCTCACGCTACGATTTTTTAAACGTGGCGGGCGGCGGAGAAAAGTCGCGCGCCGGACGTCTTTGCGGCGTAATATCTCTGGGCTCCTTTGGAGTAGAAAGTCTGTTCATGGCTCTTTGGAAAGGGCTGCATCTCCCCTCTAATCGCCTTCGAGCGGCACGCGGATCGGACCCACCATTCTCACGCTACGATTTTTTTAAAGCCGCCAGGGACGGGCCGAAAGCGTGGCAGGTGGCGTTCGTTAGGGACAGTCATGGAGGTGATGCGCACCGAGTTGCAGGCCATTTGGACTTGGCCCGACCTAGATGTGAGTGTTCAAAGTCAGCGCGTTTGTTTAAACTTTCTCCTCCAATTCGTTGTAATTGCGTGTGTGCGCGTGAACACCAGGTTTGTGGAGGGGTGCGTCCCTGGACGGTACAAAGGGAGACGGTGTGTGGCCTGGCTGGGTGAGGTTGCAGTTTGCTGTGCATGAGAGATTGGCATGTGGTGCCCTGGAGGTGTGGTTGTTCCAGCAGGGGCAAGGTGGCGTAGTGTGGCTGGGTGACGGTGCGCTTCACTGGGCATGTGGTTGTGAGTTGCAGGCCCAATCCTTTGAATGACAGAAAGGATCTGATTTGTTTCCAGGTTTAAACGTACTTTGCTGGGTATGACTGTGACCTCTTGGGCCAGGAAGTCTGTTTCTAGTTTTATTTAAACGGTCAAACTGCGTGAAGTGTGCCCAGGCCCAGCTCCTTTGCTGGGCATGATTCTGTGACCTCTTGGGCCTTGAAATGTGGTGCTTTGAACGATTTAAAGAGTGAAACGGTCTGAAGTGTGCCCACGTTTAAAGCAACCTTGCTGGGCATGACTGTGTGACCTCTTGTGCCTGGAAGTCTGGTTGTAGTATTATTTAAAGGGTCAAACTGCATGAAGTGTGCCCAGGCCCAGAGCTACTTTGCTGGGTATGACTGTGTGACCTCTTGTGCCTGGAAGTCTGGTTGTAGTATTATTTAAAGGGTCAAACTGCATGGTGTGCCCAGGCCCAGAGCTCCTTTGCTGGGCATGACTGTGTGAACTCTTGTGCATGGAAGTCTGGTTGTAGTATTATTTAAAGGGTCAAACTGCATGAAGTGTGCCCTGGCCCAGAGCTCCTTTGCTGGGCATGATTCTGTGACCTCTTGGGCCTTGAAATGTGGTGCTTTGAACGATTTAAAGAGTGAAACGGTCTGAAGTGTGCCCACGTTTAAAGCAACCTTGCTGGGCATGACTGCGTGACGTCTTGTTCCTGGAAGTCTGGTTGTAGTATTATTTAAAGGGTCAAACTGCATGAAGTGTGCCCAGGCCCAGAGCTACGTTGCTGGGCATGATTCTGTGACCTCTTGGGCCTTGAAATGTGGTGCTTTGAACGATTTAAAGAGTGAAACGGTCTGAAGTGTGCCCAGGCCCAGAGCTCCTTTGCTGGGCATGACTGTGTGAACTCTTGTGCATGGAAGTCTGGTTGTAGTATTATTTAAAGGGTCAAACTGCATGAAGTGTGCCCAGGCCCCGAGCTACTTTGCTGGGCATGACTGTGTGACCTCTTGTGCCTGGAAGTCTGGTTGTAGTATTATTTAAAGGGTCAAACTGCATGAAGTGTGCCCAGGCCCCGAGCTACTTTGCTGGGCATGACTGCGTGACCTCTTGTGCCTGGAAGTCTGGTTGTAGTATTATTTAAAGGGTCAAACTGCATGGTGTGCCCAGGCCCAGAGCTACTTTGCTGGGTATGACTGTGTGACCTCTTGTGCCTGGAAGTCTGGTTGTAGTATTATTTAAAGAGTCAAACTGCATGAAGTGTGCCCAGGCCCAGAGCTACTTTGCTGGGCATGACTGTCTGACCTCTTGGGCCTGGAAGTCTGGTTGTAGTATTATTTAAAGGGTCAAACTGCATGAAGTGTGCCCAGGCCCAGAGCTCCTTTGCTGGGCATGACTGTGTGAACTCTTGTGCATGGAAGTCTGGTTGTAGTATTATTTAAAGGGTCAAACTGCATGAAGTGTGCCCAGGCCCAGAGCTACGTTGCTGGGCATGACTGCGTGACCTCTTGGGCCTTGAAATGTGGTGCTTTGAACGATTTAAAGAATGAAACGGTCTGAAGTGTGCCCACGTTTAAAGCTACTTTGCTGGGCATGACTGTGTGACCTCTTGTGCCTGGAAGTCTGCTTGTAGTATTATTTAAATGGTCAAACTGCATGAAGTGTGCCCATTCCCAGAGCTACGTTGCTGGGCATGATTCTGTGATCTCTTGGGCCTTGAAATGTGGTGCTTTGAACAATTTAAAGAATGAAACGGTCTGAAGTGTGCCCACGTTTAAAGCAACCTTGCTGGGCATGACTGTGTGACCTCTTGTGCCTGGAAGTCTGGTTGTAGTATTATTTAAAGGGTCAAACTGCATGAAGTGTGCACAGGCCCAGAGCTCCTTTGCTGGGCATGACTGTGTGAACTCTTTTGCATGGAAGTCTGGTTGTAGTATTATTTAAAGGGTCAAACTGCATGAAGTGGGCCCAGCCCCAAAGCTACTTTGCTGGGCATGATTCTGTGACCTCTTGGGCCTTGAAATGTGGTGCTTTGAACGATTTAAAGAGTGAAACGGTCTGAAGTGTGCCCACGTTTAAAGCAACCTTGCTGGGCATGACTGCATGACCTCTTGTGCCTGGAAGTCTGGTTGTAGTATTATTTAAAGGGTCAAACTGCATGAAGTGTGCCCAGGCCCCGAGCTACTTTGCTGGGCATGACTGTCTGACCTCTTGTGCCTGGAAGTCTGGTTGTAGTATTATTTAAAGGGTCAAACTGCATGAAGTGTGCCCAGGCCCAGAGCTCCTTTGCTGGGCATGACTGTGTGACCTCTTGTGCATGGAAGTCTGGTTGTAGTATTATTTAAAGGGTCAAACTGCATGAAGTGTGCCCAGGCCCAGAGCTACGTTGCTGGGCATGACTGCGTGACCTCTTGGGTCTTGAAATGTGGTGCTTTGAACGATTTAAAGAGTGAAACGGTCTGAAGTGTGCCCAGGCCCAGAGCTACTTTGCTGGGCATGACTGTGTGACCTCTTGTGCCTGGAAGTCTGGTTGTAGTATTATTTAAAGAGTCAAACTGCATGAAGTGTGCCCAGGCCCAAAGCTACTTTGCTGGGCATGACTGTGTGACCTCTTGTGCCTGGAAGTCTGGTTGTAGTATTATTTAAAGGGTCAAACTGCATGAAGTGTGCCCAGGCCCAGAGCTACGTTGCTGGGCATGATTCTGTGACCTCTTGGGCCTTGAAATGTGGTGCTTTGAACGATTTAAAGAGTGAAACGGTCTGAAGTGTGCCCAGGCTCCGAGCTACTTTGCTGGACATGACTGCGTGACGTCTTGTGCCTTGAAGTCTGGTTGTAGTATTATTTAAAGGGTCAAACTGCATGAAGTGTGCCCAGGCCCAGAGCTACGTTGCTGGGCATGACTGCGTGACCTCTTGTGCCTTGAAATGTGGTGCTTTGAACGATTTAAAGAATGAAACGGTCTGAAGTGTGCCCACGTTTAAAGCAACCTTGCTGGGCATGACTGTGTGACCTCTTGTGCCTGGAAGTCTGGTTGTAGTATTATTTAAAGGGTCAAACTGCATGAAGTGTGCCCAGGCCCAGAGCTCCTTTGCTGGGCATGATTCTGTGACCTCTTGGGCCTTGAAATGTGGTGCTTTGAACGATTTAAAGAATGAAACGGTCTGAAGTGTGCCCACGTTTAAAGCTACTTTGCTGGGCATGACTGTGTGACCTCTTGTGCCTGGAAGTCTGGTTGTAGTATTATTTAAAGGGTCAAACTGTGCCCTGTAAACCACACTGTGCCCTTCTGCGAAGAGCAAAGACGGTAAGGAAATCTCACAATTAATATCGTGATATGTCATCAGCTTGGCAAACGTCACATCCGGGTCAACCCAACACCATCTCAGCCTGCAGATGGCGTAAGTTTACACGACGGATTCTTTTATTCTCTTCAACGACAAAACTCAGGTCTATACACCAAAAATATGGCTGATTAAAATGCACGTAAATTAAATTTAGAGTCAATAAAATGCATATGAATTGACGTTTTGACTGATAAGTAGTTTTATTTGACTCAAGTTTAATCAACTTATCTTTCAACTTTATCCATTTTTATTACTTGCCTTATTTATCGTTTATTTGAAGTTTGCGGGCGCAACGTTCTGATTGACATTTTTGCCTCGAGAGGCGGAAGTAACGAAAATTGCTTGGGTTAAACCATGGATTGATTAATTAATGAATGTTATTGGATAAACAAGGCAACTAAAACAGTTACTAATGTTAAGTGATAAAAGAGTCCGGTAACACAAACGGCTTGAGTTAAACGTTAAATGACGTGACACAAAGTTATTCCAATTATTTAATTATATACCACTGTAGTATTTAGTTCACATGCATTTGTTGTTTACACCCTCATAGAAACTCCCTTGGTCATGAATGATCAAACTTGATATTTGATTTTTAAAAATATATCAAATCAAGACTGTTTTAATCCTATCACTTACATTTTCAATTCACAAGCATTTTTTCATGACCAGTTTATATTTTCATGGATTTTTATCAGCTTCGATTTCATCATTTAGAATTTGCTAGTTCCTCCACTCATGTGCCTGAAATGTTACTAAATTAGTAGATTCATTCCTGTTTGAGGAATTCTGGCTTGTGTTTATTGTCTGTGGGCAGAAAGGCTTTCCTAGATGCCAACTGGCAAAATGTTCCAAGATTTCTAAGAAATTATTAAACTTCCCTAAAAAAAAACACACACAAAAAAACCAAATAAGTAAGCTGAGAGAACTAAAACGAAAGCTATAAATACAACTTGACAGTTTTCAGCAGCAGGCGAATTTGTACGGTTACTGAGCTGCCGTCTAGCTAGCTAGCTAGCTACCGGAAGCACTTTTAACAGTGCAAAGTCAGTAGCTAGCTAGCTAGCTAGCTACTGACTTTGCACTGTTAAAAGTGCTTCCGGTAGCTAGCTAGGTAGCTTGGTAATGGCTTTGCACTGTTAACCGTGCAGCCGGTAACTAGCGGTATCTAGTGGTTTAAATGCTTGCGGTTTAAATGCTTGGTGGACATTTGATTGTATGGTTTACTGAGCTGAAGGCTAGCTAGCTACTTTACTGGGTATGATTCTGTGACCTCCTGGGCTTGGAGGTCTGTTTCTAGTTTTGGTTAAAGGGTCAAACTGCATGGTCTGCCCAGGCGCAGAGCTCCTTTGCTGGGCATGACTGTGTGACCTGGAAGTCTGGTTGTAGTATGATTTTAAAGGGTCAAATGGTCTCCATTGTGTGTCCAGGTTTAAAGCTACTTTGCTGCGCATGTGATTTGGACCCATCGGGTACGGAAGCCTTTCTGTCACGTGCTCGTTTTCCACGCCTTCAGCGCAGGTAGCCTGCGAATTTAAAACCGACGCGCATTTTATTCTTTTCCCCTTTTATCCTTTCATATCTCTCGGCTACCTTGGAGAAGAGACACGCACGCGGGCTCGTTGGAAAGCTCTGGATCTCAGGATTCAGCCGGTGCTAGCGCCATCCAGATCGGACCCGCCATTCTCACGCTACGATTTTTTAAACGTGGCGGGCGGCGGAGAAAAGTCGCGCGCCGGACGTCTTTGCGGCGTAATATCTCTGGGCTCCTTTGGAGTAGAAAGTCTGTTCATGGCTCTTTGGAAAGGACTGCATCTCCCCTCTAATCGCCTTCGAGCGGCACGCGGATCGGACCCACCATTCTCACGCTACGATTTTTTTAAAGCCGCCAGGGACGGGCCGAAAGCGTGGCAGGTGGCGTTCGTTAGGGACAGTCATGGAGGTGATGCGCACCGAGTTGCAGGCCATTTGGACTTGGCCCGACCTAGATGTGAGTGTTCAAAGTCAGCGCGTTTGTTTAAACTTTCTCCTCCAATTCGTTGTAATTGCGTGTGTGCGCGTGAACACTAGGTTTGTGGAGGGGTGCGTCCCTGGACGGTACAAAGGGAGACGGTGTGTGGCCTGGCTGGGTGAGGTTGCAGTTTGCTGTGCATGAGAGATTGGCATGTGGTGCCCTGGAGGTGTGGTTGTTCCAGGAGGGGCAAGGTGGCGTAGTGTGGCTGGGTGACGGTGCGCTTCACTGGGCATGTGGTTGTGAGTTGCAGGCCCAATCCTTTGAATGACAGAAAGGATCTGATTTGTTTCCAGGTTTAAACGTACTTTGCTGGGTATGACTGTGACCTCTTGGGCCAGGAAGTCTGTTTCTAGTTTTATTTAAACGGTCAAACTGCGTGAAGTGTGCCCAGGCCCAGCTCCTTTGCTGGGCATGATTCTGTGACCTCTTGGGCCTTGAAATGTGGTGCTTTGAACGATTTAAAGAGTGAAACGGTCTGAAGTGTGCCCAGGCCCAGAGCTCCTTTGCTGGGCATGACTGTGTGAACTCTTGTGCATGGAAGTCTGGTTGTAGTATTATTTAAAGGGTCAAACTGCATGAAGTGTGCCCAGGCCCCGAGCTACTTTGCTGGGCATGACTGTGTGACCTCTTGTGCCTGGAAGTCTGGTTGTAGTATTATTTAAAGAGTCAAACTGCATGAAGTGTGCCCAGGCCCAGAGCTCCTTTGCTGGGCATGACTGTGTGAACTCTTGTGCATGGAAGTCTGGTTGTAGTATTATTTAAAGGGTCAAACTGCATGAAGTGTGCCCAGGCCCAGAGCTACGTTGCTGGGCATGATTCTGTGACCTCTTGGGCCTTGAAATGTGGTGCTTTGAACGATTTAAAGAGTGAAACGGTCTGAAGTGTGCCCACGTTTAAAGCAACCTTGCTGGGCATGACTGTGTGACCTCTTGTGCCTGGAAGTCTGGTTGTAGTATTATTTAAAGGGTCAAACTGCATGAAGTGTGCCCAGGCCCAGAGCTACTTTGCTGGGTATGACTGTGTGACCTCTTGTGCCTGGAAGTCTGGTTGTAGTATTATTTAAAGGGTCAAACTGCATGGTGTGCCCAGGCCCAGAGCTCCTTTGCTGGGCATGACTGTGTGAACTCTTGTGCATGGAAGTCTGGTTGTAGTATTATTTAAAGGGTCAAACTGCATGAAGTGTGCCCTGGCCCAGAGCTCCTTTGCTGGGCATGATTCTGTGACCTCTTGGGCCTTGAAATGTGGTGCTTTGAACGATTTAAAGAGTGAAACGGTCTGAAGTGTGCCCACGTTTAAAGCAACCTTGCTGGGCATGACTGCGTGACGTCTTGTGCCTGGAAGTCTGGTTGTAGTATTATTTAAAGGGTCAAACTGCATGAAGTGTGCCCAGGCCCAGAGCTACGTTGCTGGGCATGATTCTGTGACCTCTTGGGCCTTGAAATGTGGTGCTTTGAACGATTTAAAGAGTGAAACGGTCTGAAGTGTGCCCACGTTTAAAGCAACCTTGCTGGGCATGACTGCGTGACCTCTTGTGCCTGGAAGTCTGGTTGTAGTATTATTTAAAGGGTCAAACTGCATGAAGTGTGCCCAGGCTCCGAGCTACTTTGCTGGGCATGACTGCGTGACCTCTTGTGCCTGGAAGTCTGGTTGTAGTATTATTTAAAGGGTCAAACTGCATGAAGTGTGCCCAGGCCCAGAGCTACGTTGCTGGGCATGATTCTGTGACCTCTTGGGCCTTGAAATGTGGTGCTTTGAACGATTTAAAGAGTGAAACGGTCTGAAGTGTGCCCACGTTTAATGCAACCTTGCTGGGCATGACTGTGTGACCTCTTGTGCATGGAAGTCTGGTTGTAGTATTATTTAAAGGGTCAAACTGCATGAAGTGTGCCCAGGCCCAGAGCTACGTTGCTGGGCATGATTCTGTGACCTCTTGGGCCTTGAAATGTGGTGCTTTGAACGATTTAAAGAGTGAAACGGTCTGAAGTGTGCCCACGTTTAATGCAACCTTGCTGGGCATGACTGTGTGACCTCTTGTGCATGGAAGTCTGGTTGTAGTATTATTTAAAGGGTCAAATTGCATGAAGTGTGCCCAGGCCCAGAGCTACTTTGCTGGGCATGACTGCGTGACCTCTTGGGCCTTGAAATGTGGTGCTTTGAACGATTTAAAGAGTGAAACGGTCTGAAGTGTGCCCAGGCCCAGAGCTCCTTTGCTGGGCATGACTGTGTGAACTCTTGTGCATGGAAGTCTGGTTGTAGTATTATTTAAAGGGTCAAACTGCATGAAGTGTGCCCTGGCCCAGAGCTCCTTTGCTGGGCATGATTCTGTGACCTCTTGGGCCTTGAAATGTGGTGCTTTGAACGATTTAAAGAGTGAAACGGTCTGAAGTGTGCCCACGTTTAAAGCAACCTTGCTGGGCATGACTGCGTGACGTCTTGTGCCTGGAAGTCTGGTTGTAGTATTATTTAAAGGGTCAAACTGCATGAAGTGTGCCCAGGCCCAGAGCTACGTTGCTGGGCATGATTCTGTGACCTCTTGGGCCTTGAAATGTGGTGCTTTGAACGATTTAAAGAGTGAAACGGTCTGAAGTGTGCCCACGTTTAAAGCAACCTTGCTGGGCATGACTGCGTGACCTCTTGTGCCTGGAAGTCTGGTTGTAGTATTATTTAAAGGGTCAAACTGCATGAAGTGTGCCCAGGCTCCGAGCTACTTTGCTGGGCATGACTGTGTGACCTCTTGTGCCTGGAAGTCTGGTTGTAGTATTATTTAAAGGGTCAAACTGTGCCCTGTAAACCACACTGTGCCCTTCTGCGAAGAGCAAAGACGGTAAGGAAATCTCACAATTAATATCGTGATATGTCATCAGCTTGGCAAACGTCACATCCGGGTCAACCCAACACCATCTCAGCCTGCAGATGGCGTAAGTTTACACGACGGATTCTTTTATTCTCTTCAACGACAAAACTCAGGTCTATACACCAAAAATATGGCTGATTAAAATGCACGTAAATTAAATTTAGAGTCAATAAAATGCATATGAATTGACGTTTTGACTGATAAGTAGTTTTATTTGACTCAAGTTTAATCAACTTATCTTTCAACTTTATCCATTTTTATTACTTGCCTTATTTATCGTTTATTTGAAGTTTGCGGGCGCAACGTTCTGATTGACATTTTTGCCTCGAGAGGCGGAAGTAACGAAAATTGCTTGGGTTAAACCATGGATTGATTAATTAATGAATGTTATTGGATAAACAAGGCAACTAAAACAGTTACTAATGTTAAGTGATAAAAGAGTCCGGTAACACAAACGGCTTGAGTTAAACGTTAAATGACGTGACACAAAGTTATTCCAATTATTTAATTATATACCACTGTAGTATTTAGTTCACATGCATTTGTTGTTTACACCCTCATAGAAACTCCCTTGGTCATGAATGATCAAACTTGATATTTGATTTTTAAAAATATATCAAATCAAGACTGTTTTAATCCTATCACTTACATTTTCAATTCACAAGCATTTTTTCATGACCAGTTTATATTTTCATGGATTTTTATCAGCTTCGATTTCATCATTTAGAATTTGCTAGTTCCTCCACTCATGTGCCTGAAATGTTACTAAATTAGTAGATTCATTCCTGTTTGAGGAATTCTGGCTTGTGTTTATTGTCTGTGGGCAGAAAGGCTTTCCTAGATGCCAACTGGCAAAATGTTCCAAGATTTCTAAGAAATTATTAAACTTCCCTAAAAAAAAACACACACAAAAAAACCAAATAAGTAAGCTGAGAGAACTAAAACGAAAGCTATAAATACAACTTGACAGTTTTCAGCAGCAGGCGAATTTGTACGGTTACTGAGCTGCCGTCTAGCTAGCTAGCTAGCTACCGGAAGCACTTTTAACAGTGCAAAGTCAGTAGCTAGCTAGCTACTGTAGCTAGCTAGCTAGCTACTGACTTTGCACTGTTAAAAGTGCTTCCGGTAGCTAGCTAGGTAGCTTGGTAATGGCTTTGCACTGTTAACCGTGCAGCCGGTAACTAGCGGTATCTAGTGGTTTAAATGCTTGCGGTTTAAATGCTTGGTGGACATTTGATTGTATGGTTTACTGAGCTGAAGGCTAGCTAGCTACTTTACTGGGTATGATTCTGTGACCTCCTGGGCTTGGAGGTCTGTTTCTAGTTTTGGTTAAAGGGTCAAACTGCATGGTCTGCCCAGGCGCAGAGCTCCTTTGCTGGGCATGACTGTGTGACCTGGAAGTCTGGTTGTAGTATGATTTTAAAGGGTCAAATGGTCTCCATTGTGTGTCCAGGTTTAAAGCTACTTTGCTGCGCATGTGATTTGGACCCATCGGGTACGGAAGCCTTTCCGTCACGTGCTCGTTTTCCACGCCTTCAGCGCAGGTAGCCTGCGAATTTAAAACCGACGCGCATTTTATTCTTTTCCCCTTTTATCCTTTCATATCTCTCGGCTACCTTGGAGAAGAGACACGCACGCGGGCTCGTTGGAAAGCTCTGGATCTCAGGATTCAGCCGGTGCTAGCGCCATCCAGATCGGACCCGCCATTCTCACGCTACGATTTTTTAAACGTGGCGGGCGGCGGAGAAAAGTCGCGCGCCGGACGTCTTTGCGGCGTAATATCTCTGGGCTCCTTTGGAGTAGAAAGTCTGTTCATGGCTCTTTGGAAAGGGCTGCATCTCCCCTCTAATCGCCTTCGAGCGGCACGCGGATCGGACCCACCATTCTCACGCTACGATTTTTTTAAAGCCGCCAGGGACGGGCCGAAAGCGTGGCAGGTGGCGTTCGTTAGGGACAGTCATGGAGGTGATGCGCACCGAGTTGCAGGCCATTTGGACTTGGCCCGACCTAGATGTGAGTGTTCAAAGTCAGCGCGTTTGTTTAAACTTTCTCCTCCAATTCGTTGTAATTGCGTGTGTGCGCGTGAACACCAGGTTTGTGGAGGGGTGCGTCCCTGGACGGTACAAAGGGAGACGGTGTGTGGCCTGGCTGGGTGAGGTTGCAGTTTGCTGTGCATGAGAGATTGGCATGTGGTGCCCTGGAGGTGTGGTTGTTCCAGCAGGGGCAAGGTGGCGTAGTGTGGCTGGGTGACGGTGCGCTTCACTGGGCATGTGGTTGTGAGTTGCAGGCCCAATCCTTTGAATGACAGAAAGGATCTGATTTGTTTCCAGGTTTAAACGTACTTTGCTGGGTATGACTGTGACCTCTTGGGCCAGGAAGTCTGTTTCTAGTTTTATTTAAACGGTCAAACTGCGTGAAGTGTGCCCAGGCCCAGCTCCTTTGCTGGGCATGATTCTGTGACCTCTTGGGCCTTGAAATGTGGTGCTTTGAACGATTTAAAGAGTGAAACGGTCTGAAGTGTGCCCACGTTTAAAGCAACCTTGCTGGGCATGACTGTGTGACCTCTTGTGCCTGGAAGTCTGGTTGTAGTATTATTTAAAGGGTCAAACTGCATGAAGTGTGCCCAGGCCCAGAGCTACTTTGCTGGGTATGACTGTGTGACCTCTTGTGCCTGGAAGTCTGGTTGTAGTATTATTTAAAGGGTCAAACTGCATGGTGTGCCCAGGCCCAGAGCTCCTTTGCTGGGCATGACTGTGTGAACTCTTGTGCATGGAAGTCTGGTTGTAGTATTATTTAAAGGGTCAAACTGCATGAAGTGTGCCCTGGCCCAGAGCTCCTTTGCTGGGCATGATTCTGTGACCTCTTGGGCCTTGAAATGTGGTGCTTTGAACGATTTAAAGAGTGAAACGGTCTGAAGTGTGCCCACGTTTAAAGCAACCTTGCTGGGCATGACTGCGTGACGTCTTGTGCCTGGAAGTCTGGTTGTAGTATTATTTAAAGGGTCAAACTGCATGAAGTGTGCCCAGGCCCAGAGCTACGTTGCTGGGCATGATTCTGTGACCTCTTGGGCCTTGAAATGTGGTGCTTTGAACGATTTAAAGAGTGAAACGGTCTGAAGTGTGCCCACGTTTAAAGCAACCTTGCTGGGCATGACTGCGTGACCTCTTGTGCCTGGAAGTCTGGTTGTAGTATTATTTAAAGGGTCAAACTGCATGAAGTGTGCCCAGGCTCCGAGCTACTTTGCTGGGCATGACTGCGTGACCTCTTGTGCCTGGAAGTCTGGTTGTAGTATTATTTAAAGGGTCAAACTGCATGAAGTGTGCCCAGGCCCAGAGCTACGTTGCTGGGCATGATTCTGTGACCTCTTGGGCCTTGAAATGTGGTGCTTTGAACGATTTAAAGAGTGAAACGGTCTGAAGTGTGCCCACGTTTAATGCAACCTTGCTGGGCATGACTGTGTGACCTCTTGTGCATGGAAGTCTGGTTGTAGTATTATTTAAAGGGTCAAATTGCATGAAGTGTGCCCAGGCCCAGAGCTACTTTGCTGGGCATGACTGCGTGACCTCTTGGGCCTTGAAATGTGGTGCTTTGAACGATTTAAAGAGTGAAACGGTCTGAAGTGTGCCCAGGCCCAGAGCTCCTTTGCTGGGCATGACTGTGTGACCTCTTGTGCCTGGAAGTCTAGTTGTAGTATTATTTAAAGAGTCAAACTGCATGAAGTGTGCCCAGGTCCAGAGCTACTTTGCTGGGCATGACTGTCTGACCTCTTGGGCCTGGAAGTCTGGTTGTAGTATTATTTAAAGGGTCAAACTGCATGAAGTGTGCCCAGGCCCAGAGCTCCTTTGCTGGGCATGACTGTGTGACCTCTTGTGCCTGGAAGTCTGGTTGTAGTATTATTTAAAGGGTCAAACTGCATGAAGTGTGCCCAGGGCCCGAACTACTTTGCTGGGCATGACTGTGTGACCTCTTGTGCCTGGAAGTCTGGTTGTAGTATTATTTAAAGCGTCAAACTGCATGGTGTGCCCAGGCCCAGAGCTACTTTGCTGGGCATGACTGTGTGACCTCTTGTGCCTGGAAGTCTGGTTGTAGTATTATTTAAAGAGTCAAACTGCATGAAGTGTGCCCAGGCCCAGAGCTCCTTTGCTGGGCATGACTGTGTGAACTCTTGTGCATGGAAGTCTGGTTGTAGTATTATTTAAAGGGTCAAACTGCATGAAGTGTGCCCAGGCCCAGAGCTACGTTGCTGGGCATGATTCTGTGACCTCTTGGGCCTTGAAATGTGGTGCTTTGAACGATTTAAAGAATGAAACGGTCTGAAGTGTGCCCACGTTTAAAGCTACTTTGCTGGGCATGACTGTGTGACCTCTTGTGCCTGGAAGTCTGGTTGTAGTATTATTTAAAGGGTCAAACTGCATGAAGTGTGCCCAGGCCCAGAGCTACGTTGCTGGGCATGACTGCGTGACCTCTTGGGCCTTGAAATGTGGTGCTTTGAACGATTTAAAGAGTGAAACGGCCCAGGCCCCGAGCTACTTTGCTGGGCATGACTGTGTGACCTCTTGTGCCTGGAAGTCTGGTTGTAGTATTATTTAAAGGGTCAAACTGCATGAAGTGTGCCCAGGCCCAGAGCTACGTTGCTGGGCATGACTGCGTGACCTCTTGGGCCTTGAAATGTGGTGCTTTGAACGATTTAAAGAGTGAAACGGTCTGAAGTGTGCCCACGTTTAAAGCAACCTTGCTGGGCATGACTGTGTGACCTCTTGTGCCTGGAAGTCTGGTTGTAGTATTATTTAAAGGGTCAAACTGCATGGTGTGCCCAGGCCCAGAGCTCCTTTGCTGGGCATGACTGTGTGAACTCTTGTGCATGGAAGTCTGGTTGTAGTATTATTTAAAGGGTCAAACTGCATGAAGTGTGCCCTGGCCCAGAGCTCCTTTGCTGGGCATGATTCTGTGACCTCTTGGGCCTTGAAATGTGGTGCTTTGAACGATTTAAAGAGTGAAACGGTCTGAAGTGTGCCCACGTTTAAAGCAACCTTGCTGGGCATGACTGCGTGACGTCTTGTGCCTGGAAGTCTGGTTGTAGTATTATTTAAAGGGTCAAACTGCATGAAGTGTGCCCAGGCCCAGAGCTACGTTGCTGGGCATGATTCTGTGACCTCTTGGGCCTTGAAATGTGGTGCTTTGAACGATTTAAAGAGTGAAACGGTCTGAAGTGTGCCCACGTTTAAAGCAACCTTGCTGGGCATGACTGCGTGACCTCTTGTGCCTGGAAGTCTGGTTGTAGTATTATTTAAAGGGTCAAACTGCATGAAGTGTGCCCAGGCTCCGAGCTACTTTGCTGGGCATGACTGCGTGACCTCTTGTGCCTGGAAGTCTGGTTGTAGTATTATTTAAAGGGTCAAACTGCATGAAGTGTGCCCAGGCCCAGAGCTACGTTGCTGGGCATGATTCTGTGACCTCTTGGGCCTTGAAATGTGGTGCTTTGAACGATTTAAAGAGTGAAACGGTCTGAAGTGTGCCCACGTTTAATGCAACCTTGCTGGGCATGACTGCGTGACCTCTTGTGCATGGAAGTCTGGTTGTAGTATTATTTAAAGGGTCAAATTGCATGAAGTGTGCCCAGGCCCAGAGCTACTTTGCTGGGCATGACTGCGTGACCTCTTGGGCCTTGAAATGTGGTGCTTTGAACGATTTAAAGAGTGAAACGGTCTGAAGTGTGCCCACGTTTAAAGCAACCTTGCTGGGCATGACTGTGTGACCTCTTGTGCCTGGAAGTCTGGTTGTAGTATTATTTAAAGGGTCAAACTGCATGAAGTGTGCCCAGGCCCAGAGCTCCTTTGCTGGGCATGATTCTGTGACCTCTTGGGCCTTGAAATGTGGTGCTTTGAACGATTTAAAGAATGAAACGGTCTGAAGTGTGCCCACGTTTAAAGCTACTTTGCTGGGCATGACTGTGTGACCTCTTGTGCCTGGAAGTCTGGTTGTAGTATTATTTAAAGGGTCAAACTGCATGAAGTGTGCCCAGGCCCAGAGCTACGTTGCTGGGCATGACTGCGTGACCTCTTGGGCCTTGAAATGTGGTGCTTTGAACGATTTAAAGAGTGAAACGGTCTGAAGTGTGCCCAGGCCCAGAGCTACTTTGCTGGGCATGACTGTGTGACCTCTTGTGCCTGGAAGTCTAGTTGTAGTATTATTTAAAGAGTCAAACTGCATGAAGTGTGCCCAGGTCCAGAGCTACTTTGCTGGGCATGACTGTCTGACCTCTTGGGCCTGGAAGTCTGGTTGTAGTATTATTTAAAGGGTCAAACTGCATGAAGTGTGCCCAGGCCCAGAGCTCCTTTGCTGGGCATGATTCTGTGACCTCTTGGGCCTTGAAATGTGGTGCTTTGAACGATTTAAAGAGTGAAACGGTCTGAAGTGTGCCCACGTTTAAAGCAACCTTGCTGGGCATGACTGCGTGACGTCTTGTGCCTGGAAGTCTGGTTGTAGTATTATTTAAAGGGTCAAACTGCATGAAGTGTGCCCAGGCCCAGAGCTACGTTGCTGGGCATGATTCTGTGACCTCTTGGGCCTTGAAATGTGGTGCTTTGAACGATTTAAAGAGTGAAACGGTCTGAAGTGTGCCCACGTTTAAAGCAACCTTGCTGGGCATGACTGCGTGACCTCTTGTGCCTGGAAGTCTGGTTGTAGTATTATTTAAAGGGTCAAACTGCATGAAGTGTGCCCAGGCTCCGAGCTACTTTGCTGGGCATGACTGCGTGACCTCTTGTGCCTGGAAGTCTGGTTGTAGTATTATTTAAAGGGTCAAACTGCATGAAGTGTGCCCAGGCCCAGAGCTACGTTGCTGGGCATGATTCTGTGACCTCTTGGGCCTTGAAATGTGGTGCTTTGAACGATTTAAAGAGTGAAACGGTCTGAAGTGTGCCCAC
Source organism: Electrophorus electricus (assembly GCF_041902795.1). Lineage (NCBI taxonomy): Eukaryota > Metazoa > Chordata > Actinopteri > Gymnotiformes > Gymnotidae > Electrophorus > Electrophorus electricus. The sequence goes on along the minus strand of NC_137505.1, from coordinate 46,236 downwards.
GTTTAATGCAACCTTGCTGGGCATGACTGTGTGACCTCTTGTGCATGGAAGTCTGGTTGTAGTATTATTTAAAGGGTCAAACTGCATGAAGTGTGCCCAGGCCCAGAGCTACTTTGCTGGGTATGACTGTGTGACCTCTTGTGCCTGGAAGTCTGGTTGTAGTATTATTTAAAGGGTCAAACTGCATGGTGTGCCCAGGCCCAGAGCTCCTTTGCTGGGCATGACTGTGTGAACTCTTGTGCATGGAAGTCTGGTTGTAGTATTATTTAAAGGGTCAAACTGCATGAAGTGTGCCCTGGCCCAGAGCTCCTTTGCTGGGCATGATTCTGTGACCTCTTGGGCCTTGAAATGTGGTGCTTTGAACGATTTAAAGAGTGAAACGGTCTGAAGTGTGCCCACGTTTAAAGCAACCTTGCTGGGCATGACTGCGTGACGTCTTGTGCCTGGAAGTCTGGTTGTAGTATTATTTAAAGGGTCAAACTGCATGAAGTGTGCCCAGGCCCAGAGCTACGTTGCTGGGCATGATTCTGTGACCTCTTGGGCCTTGAAATGTGGTGCTTTGAACGATTTAAAGAGTGAAACGGTCTGAAGTGTGCCCACGTTTAATGCAACCTTGCTGGGCATGACTGTGTGACCTCTTGTGCATGGAAGTCTGGTTGTAGTATTATTTAAAGGGTCAAATTGCATGAAGTGTGCCCAGGCCCAGAGCTACTTTGCTGGGCATGACTGCGTGACCTCTTGGGCCTTGAAATGTGGTGCTTTGAACGATTTAAAGAGTGAAACGGTCTGAAGTGTGCCCAGGCCCAGAGCTCCTTTGCTGGGCATGACTGTGTGAACTCTTGTGCATGGAAGTCTGGTTGTAGTATTATTTAAAGGGTCAAACTGCATGAAGTGTGCCCAGGCCCCGAGCTACTTTGCTGGGCATGACTGTGTGACCTCTTGTGCCTGGAAGTCTGGTTGTAGTATTATTTAAAGAGTCAAACTGCATGAAGTGTGCCCAGGCCCAGAGCTCCTTTGCTGGGCATGACTGTGTGAACTCTTGTGCATGGAAGTCTGGTTGTAGTATTATTTAAAGGGTCAAACTGCATGAAGTGTGCCCAGGCCCAGAGCTACGTTGCTGGGCATGATTCTGTGACCTCTTGGGCCTTGAAATGTGGTGCTTTGAACGATTTAAAGAATGAAACGGTCTGAAGTGTGCCCACGTTTAAAGCTACTTTGCTGGGCATGACTGTGTGACCTCTTGTGCCTGGAAGTCTGGTTGTAGTATTATTTAAAGAGTCAAACTGCATGAAGTGTGCCCATGCCCAGAGCTACGTTGCTGGGCATGACTGCGTGACCTCTTGGGCCTTGAAATGTGGTGCTTTGAACGATTTAAAGAGTGAAACGGTCTGAAGTGTGCCCACGTTTAAAGCAACCTTGCTGGGCATGACTGTGTGACCTCTTGTGCCTGGAAGTCTGGTTGTAGTATTATTTAAAGGGTCAAACTGCATGAAGTGTGCCCAGGCCCAGAGCTCCTTTGCTGGGCATGATTCTGTGACCTCTTGGGCCTTGAAATGTGGTGCTTTGAACGATTTAAAGAATGAAACGGTCTGAAGTGTGCCCACGTTTAAAGCTACTTTGCTGGGCATGACTGTGTGACCTCTTGTGCCTGGAAGTCTGGTTGTAGTATTATTTAAAGGGTCAAACTGCATGAAGTGTGCCCAGGCCCAGAGCTACGTTGCTGGGCATGACTGCGTGACCTCTTGGGCCTTGAAATGTGGTGCTTTGAACGATTTAAAGAGTGAAACGGTCTGAAGTGTGCCCACGTTTAAAGCAACCTTGCTGGGCATGACTGTGTGACCTCTTGGGCCAGGAAGTCTGTTTCTAGATTTATTTAAACGGTCAAACTGCGTGAAGTGTGTATAGGCCCAGAGTTACTTTTCTGGGCATGACTGTGTGACCTCTTGGGCCTGGAGGTCTGGTGTTTCCATTATATAAAAGGTGAAATGGCCTGAAGTGTACACAGGCCCAGAGCTACTTTGATGGGCATGATTTTGTGACCTCCTGGGCTTTGAGTTCTGTTTCTAGTTTTGGTTAAAGGGTCAAATTGCATGGTCTGCCCAGGCCCATAGCGACTTTGCTGGGCATGACTGTGTGACCTCTTGTGCCTGGAAGTCTGGTTGTAGTATTATTTAAAGGGTCAAACTGCATGAAGTGTGCCCAGGCTCCGAGCTACTTTGCTGGGCATGACTGCGTGACCTCTTGGGCCTTGAAATGTGGTGCTTTGAACGATTTAAAGAGTGAAACGGTCTGAAGTGTGCCCAGGCCCAGAGCTCCTTTGCTGGGCATGACTGTGTGAACTCTTGTGCATGGAAGTCTGGTTGTAGTATTATTTAAAGGGTCAAACTGCATGAAGTGTGCCCAGGCCCCGAGCTACTTTGCTGGGCATGACTGTGTGACCTCTTGTGCCTGGAAGTCTGGTTGTAGTATTATTTAAAGAGTCAAACTGCATGAAGTGTGCCCAGGCCCAGAGCTCCTTTGCTGGGCATGACTGTGTGAACTCTTGTGCATGGAAGTCTGGTTGTAGTATTATTTAAAGGGTCAAACTGCATGAAGTGTGCCCAGGCCCCGAGCTACTTTGCTGGGCATGACTGTCTGACCTCTTGTGCCTGGAAGTCTGGTTGTAGTATTATTTAAAGGGTCAAACTGCATGAAGTGTGCCCAGGCCCAAAGCTACTTTGCTGGGCATGACTGTGTGACCTCTTGTGCCTGGAAGTCTGGTTGTAGTATTATTTAAAGGGTCAAACTGCATGAAGTGTGCCCAGGCCCAGAGCTACGTTGCTGGGCATGACTGCGTGACCTCTTGGGCCTTGAAATGTGGTGCTTTGAACGATTTAAAGAGTGAAACGGTCTGAAGTGTGCCCACGTTTAAAGCAACCTTGCTGGGCATGACTGTGACCTCTTGTGCCTGGAAGTCTGGTTGTAGTATTATTTAAAGGGTCAAACTGCATGAAGTGTGCCCAGGCCCAGAGCTCCTTTGCTGGGCATGATTCTGTGACCTCTTGGGCCTTGAAATGTGGTGCTTTGAACGATTTAAAGAATGAAACGGTCTGAAGTGTGCCCACGTTTAAAGCTACTTTGCTGGGCATGACTGTGTGACCTCTTGTGCCTGGAAGTCTGGTTGTAGTATTATTTAAAGGGTCAAACTGCATGAAGTGTGCCCAGGCCCAGAGCTACGTTGCTGGGCATGACTGCGTGACCTCTTGGGCCTTGAAATGTGGTGCTTTGAACGATTTAAAGAGTGAAACGGTCTGAAGTGTGCCCAGGCCCAGAGCTACTTTGCTGGGCATGACTGTGTGACCTCTTGTGCCTGGAAGTCTAGTTGTAGTATTATTTAAAGAGTCAAACTGCATGAAGTGTGCCCAGGTCCAGAGCTACTTTGCTGGGCATGACTGTCTGACCTCTTGGGCCTGGAAGTCTGGTTGTAGTATTATTTAAAGGGTCAAACTGCATGAAGTGTGCCCAGGCCCAGAGCTCCTTTGCTGGGCATGACTGTGTGACCTCTTGTGCCTGGAAGTCTGGTTGTAGTATTATTTAAAGCGTCAAACTGCATGGTGTGCCCAGGCCCAGAGCTACTTTGCTGGGCATGACTGTGTGAACTCTTGTGCATGGAAGTCTGGTTGTAGTATTATTTAAAGGGTCAAACTGCATGAAGTGTGCCCAGGCCCAGAGCTACGTTGCTGGGCATGATTCTGTGACCTCTTGGGCCTTGAAATGTGGTGCTTTGAACGATTTAAAGAATGAAACGGTCTGAAGTGTGCCCACGTTTAAAGCTACTTTGCTGGGCATGACTGTGTGACCTCTTGTGCCTGGAAGTCTGGTTGTAGTATTATTTAAAGGGTCAAACTGCATGAAGTGTGCCCAGGCCCAGAGCTACGTTGCTGGGCATGACTGCGTGACCTCTTGGGCCTTGAAATGTGGTGCTTTGAACGATTTAAAGAGTGAAACGGCCCAGGCCCCGAGCTACTTTGCTGGGCATGACTGTGTGACCTCTTGTGCCTGGAAGTCTGGTTGTAGTATTATTTAAAGGGTCAAACTGTGCCCTGTAAACCACACTGTGCCCTTCTGCGAAGAGCAAAGACGGTAAGGAAATCTCACAATTAATATCGTGATATGTCATCAGCTTGGCAAACGTCACATCCGGGTCAACCCAACACCATCTCAGCCTGCAGATGGCGTAAGTTTACACGACGGATTCTTTTATTCTCTTCAACGACAAAACTCAGGTCTATACACCAAAAATATGGCTGATTAAAATGCACGTAAATTAAATTTAGAGTCAATAAAATGCATATGAATTGACGTTTTGACTGATAAGTAGTTTTATTTGACTCAAGTTTAATCAACTTATCTTTCAACTTTATCCATTTTTATTACTTGCCTTATTTATCGTTTATTTGAAGTTTGCGGGCGCAACGTTCTGATTGACATTTTTGCCTCGAGAGGCGGAAGTAACGAAAATTGCTTGGGTTAAACCATGGATTGATTAATTAATGAATGTTATTGGATAAACAAGGCAACTAAAACAGTTACTAATGTTAAGTGATAAAAGAGTCCGGTAACACAAACGGCTTGAGTTAAACGTTAAATGACGTGACACAAAGTTATTCCAATTATTTAATTATATACCACTGTAGTATTTAGTTCACATGCATTTGTTGTTTACACCCTCATAGAAACTCCCTTGGTCATGAATGATCAAACTTGATATTTGATTTTTAAAAATATATCAAATCAAGACTGTTTTAATCCTATCACTTACATTTTCAATTCACAAGCATTTTTTCATGACCAGTTTATATTTTCATGGATTTTTATCAGCTTCGATTTCATCATTTAGAATTTGCTAGTTCCTCCACTCATGTGCCTGAAATGTTACTAAATTAGTAGATTCATTCCTGTTTGAGGAATTCTGGCTTGTGTTTATTGTCTGTGGGCAGAAAGGCTTTCCTAGATGCCAACTGGCAAAATGTTCCAAGATTTCTAAGAAATTATTAAACTTCCCTAAAAAAAAACACACACAAAAAAACCAAATAAGTAAGCTGAGAGAACTAAAACGAAAGCTATAAATACAACTTGACAGTTTTCAGCAGCAGGCGAATTTGTACGGTTACTGAGCTGCCGTCTAGCTAGCTAGCTAGCTACCGGAAGCACTTTTAACAGTGCAAAGTCAGTAGCTAGCTAGCTAGCTAGCTACTGACTTTGCACTGTTAAAAGTGCTTCCGGTAGCTAGCTAGGTAGCTTGGTAATGGCTTTGCACTGTTAACCGTGCAGCCGGTAACTAGCGGTATCTAGTGGTTTAAATGCTTGCGGTTTAAATGCTTGGTGGACATTTGATTGTATGGTTTACTGAGCTGAAGGCTAGCTAGCTACTTTACTGGGTATGATTCTGTGACCTCCTGGGCTTGGAGGTCTGTTTCTAGTTTTGGTTAAAGGGTCAAACTGCATGGTCTGCCCAGGCGCAGAGCTCCTTTGCTGGGCATGACTGTGTGACCTGGAAGTCTGGTTGTAGTATGATTTTAAAGGGTCAAATGGTCTCCATTGTGTGTCCAGGTTTAAAGCTACTTTGCTGCGCATGTGATTTGGACCCATCGGGTACGGAAGCCTTTCCGTCACGTGCTCGTTTTCCACGCCTTCAGCGCAGGTAGCCTGCGAATTTAAAACCGACGCGCATTTTATTCTTTTCCCCTTTTATCCTTTCATATCTCTCGGCTACCTTGGAGAAGAGACACGCACGCGGGCTCGTTGGAAAGCTCTGGATCTCAGGATTCAGCCGGTGCTAGCGCCATCCAGATCGGACCCGCCATTCTCACGCTACGATTTTTTAAACGTGGCGGGCGGCGGAGAAAAGTCGCGCGCCGGACGTCTTTGCGGCGTAATATCTCTGGGCTCCTTTGGAGTAGAAAGTCTGTTCATGGCTCTTTGGAAAGGGCTGCATCTCCCCTCTAATCGCCTTCGAGCGGCACGCGGATCGGACCCACCATTCTCACGCTACGATTTTTTTAAAGCCGCCAGGGACGGGCCGAAAGCGTGGCAGGTGGCGTTCGTTAGGGACAGTCATGGAGGTGATGCGCACCGAGTTGCAGGCCATTTGGACTTGGCCCGACCTAGATGTGAGTGTTCAAAGTCAGCGCGTTTGTTTAAACTTTCTCCTCCAATTCGTTGTAATTGCGTGTGTGCGCGTGAACACCAGGTTTGTGGAGGGGTGCGTCCCTGGACGGTACAAAGGGAGACGGTGTGTGGCCTGGCTGGGTGAGGTTGCAGTTTGCTGTGCATGAGAGATTGGCATGTGGTGCCCTGGAGGTGTGGTTGTTCCAGCAGGGGCAAGGTGGCGTAGTGTGGCTGGGTGACGGTGCGCTTCACTGGGCATGTGGTTGTGAGTTGCAGGCCCAATCCTTTGAATGACAGAAAGGATCTGATTTGTTTCCAGGTTTAAACGTACTTTGCTGGGTATGACTGTGACCTCTTGGGCCAGGAAGTCTGTTTCTAGTTTTATTTAAACGGTCAAACTGCGTGAAGTGTGCCCAGGCCCAGCTCCTTTGCTGGGCATGATTCTGTGACCTCTTGGGCCTTGAAATGTGGTGCTTTGAACGATTTAAAGAGTGAAACGGTCTGAAGTGTGCCCACGTTTAAAGCAACCTTGCTGGGCATGACTGTGTGACCTCTTGTGCCTGGAAGTCTGGTTGTAGTATTATTTAAAGGGTCAAACTGCATGAAGTGTGCCCAGGCCCAGAGCTACTTTGCTGGGTATGACTGTGTGACCTCTTGTGCCTGGAAGTCTGGTTGTAGTATTATTTAAAGGGTCAAACTGCATGGTGTGCCCAGGCCCAGAGCTCCTTTGCTGGGCATGACTGTGTGAACTCTTGTGCATGGAAGTCTGGTTGTAGTATTATTTAAAGGGTCAAACTGCATGAAGTGTGCCCTGGCCCAGAGCTCCTTTGCTGGGCATGATTCTGTGACCTCTTGGGCCTTGAAATGTGGTGCTTTGAACGATTTAAAGAGTGAAACGGTCTGAAGTGTGCCCACGTTTAAAGCAACCTTGCTGGGCATGACTGCGTGACGTCTTGTGCCTGGAAGTCTGGTTGTAGTATTATTTAAAGGGTCAAACTGCATGAAGTGTGCCCAGGCCCAGAGCTACGTTGCTGGGCATGATTCTGTGACCTCTTGGGCCTTGAAATGTGGTGCTTTGAACGATTTAAAGAGTGAAACGGTCTGAAGTGTGCCCACGTTTAAAGCAACCTTGCTGGGCATGACTGCGTGACCTCTTGTGCCTGGAAGTCTGGTTGTAGTATTATTTAAAGGGTCAAACTGCATGAAGTGTGCCCAGGCTCCGAGCTACTTTGCTGGGCATGACTGCGTGACCTCTTGTGCCTGGAAGTCTGGTTGTAGTATTATTTAAAGGGTCAAACTGCATGAAGTGTGCCCAGGCCCAGAGCTACGTTGCTGGGCATGATTCTGTGACCTCTTGGGCCTTGAAATGTGGTGCTTTGAACGATTTAAAGAGTGAAACGGTCTGAAGTGTGCCCACGTTTAATGCAACCTTGCTGGGCATGACTGTGTGACCTCTTGTGCATGGAAGTCTGGTTGTAGTATTATTTAAAGGGTCAAATTGCATGAAGTGTGCCCAGGCCCAGAGCTACTTTGCTTGGCATGACTGCGTGACCTCTTGGGCCTTGAAATGTGGTGCTTTGAACGATTTAAAGAGTGAAACGGTCTGAAGTGTGCCCAGGCCCAGAGCTCCTTTGCTGGGCATGACTGTGTGACCTCTTGTGCCTGGAAGTCTAGTTGTAGTATTATTTAAAGAGTCAAACTGCATGAAGTGTGCCCAGGTCCAGAGCTACTTTGCTGGGCATGACTGTCTGACCTCTTGGGCCTGGAAGTCTGGTTGTAGTATTATTTAAAGGGTCAAACTGCATGAAGTGTGCCCAGGCCCAGAGCTCCTTTGCTGGGCATGACTGTGTGACCTCTTGTGCCTGGAAGTCTGGTTGTAGTATTATTTAAAGGGTCAAACTGCATGAAGTGTGCCCAGGGCCCGAACTACTTTGCTGGGCATGACTGTGTGACCTCTTGTGCCTGGAAGTCTGGTTGTAGTATTATTTAAAGCGTCAAACTGCATGGTGTGCCCAGGCCCAGAGCTACTTTGCTGGGCATGACTGTGTGACCTCTTGTGCCTGGAAGTCTGGTTGTAGTATTATTTAAAGAGTCAAACTGCATGAAGTGTGCCCAGGCCCAGAGCTCCTTTGCTGGGCATGACTGTGTGAACTCTTGTGCATGGAAGTCTGGTTGTAGTATTATTTAAAGGGTCAAACTGCATGAAGTGTGCCCAGGCCCAGAGCTACGTTGCTGGGCATGATTCTGTGACCTCTTGGGCCTTGAAATGTGGTGCTTTGAACGATTTAAAGAATGAAACGGTCTGAAGTGTGCCCACGTTTAAAGCTACTTTGCTGGGCATGACTGTGTGACCTCTTGTGCCTGGAAGTCTGGTTGTAGTATTATTTAAAGGGTCAAACTGCATGAAGTGTGCCCAGGCCCAGAGCTACGTTGCTGGGCATGACTGCGTGACCTCTTGGGCCTTGAAATGTGGTGCTTTGAACGATTTAAAGAGTGAAACGGCCCAGGCCCCGAGCTACTTTGCTGGGCATGACTGTGTGACCTCTTGTGCCTGGAAGTCTGGTTGTAGTATTATTTAAAGGGTCAAACTGCATGAAGTGTGCCCAGGCCCAGAGCTACGTTGCTGGGCATGACTGCGTGACCTCTTGGGCCTTGAAATGTGGTGCTTTGAACGATTTAAAGAGTGAAACGGTCTGAAGTGTGCCCACGTTTAAAGCAACCTTGCTGGGCATGACTGTGTGACCTCTTGTGCCTGGAAGTCTGGTTGTAGTATTATTTAAAGGGTCAAACTGCATGGTGTGCCCAGGCCCAGAGCTCCTTTGCTGGGCATGACTGTGTGAACTCTTGTGCATGGACGTCTGGTTGTAGTATTATTTAAAGGGTCAAACTGCATGAAGTGTGCCCTGGCCCAGAGCTCCTTTGCTGGGCATGATTCTGTGACCTCTTGGGCCTTGAAATGTGGTGCTTTGAACGATTTAAAGAGTGAAACGGTCTGAAGTGTGCCCACGTTTAAAGCAACCTTGCTGGGCATGACTGCGTGACCTCTTGTGCCTGGAAGTCTGGTTGTAGTATTATTTAAAGGGTCAAACTGCATGAAGTGTGCCCAGGCTCCGAGCTACTTTGCTGGACATGACTGCGTGACGTCTTGTGCCTTGAAGTCTGGTTGTAGTATTATTTAAAGGGTCAAACTGCATGAAGTGTGCCCAGGCCCAGAGCTACGTTGCTGGGCATGACTGCGTGACCTCTTGTGCCTTGAAATGTGGTGCTTTGAACGATTTAAAGAATGAAACGGTCTGAAGTGTGCCCACGTTTAAAGCAACCTTGCTGGGCATGACTGTGTGACCTCTTGTGCCTGGAAGTCTGGTTGTAGTATTATTTAAAGGGTCAAACTGCATGAAGTGTGCCCAGGCCCAGAGCTCCTTTGCTGGGCATGATTCTGTGACCTCTTGGGCCTTGAAATGTGGTGCTTTGAACGATTTAAAGAATGAAACGGTCTGAAGTGTGCCCACGTTTAAAGCTACTTTGCTGGGCATGACTGTGTGACCTCTTGTGCCTGGAAGTCTGGTTGTAGTATTATTTAAAGGGTCAAACTGTGCCCTGTAAACCACACTGTGCCCTTCTGCGAAGAGCAAAGACGGTAAGGAAATCTCACAATTAATATCGTGATATGTCATCAGCTTGGCAAACGTCACATCCGGGTCAACCCAACACCATCTCAGCCTGCAGATGGCGTAAGTTTACACGACGGATTCTTTTATTCTCTTCAACGACAAAACTCAGGTCTATACACCAAAAATATGGCTGATTAAAATGCACGTAAATTAAATTTAGAGTCAATAAAATGCATATGAATTGACGTTTTGACTGATAAGTAGTTTTATTTGACTCAAGTTTAATCAACTTATCTTTCAACTTTATCCATTTTTATTACTTGCCTTATTTATCGTTTATTTGAAGTTTGCGGGCGCAACGTTCTGATTGACATTTTTGCCTCGAGAGGCGGAAGTAACGAAAATTGCTTGGGTTAAACCATGGATTGATTAATTAATGAATGTTATTGGATAAACAAGGCAACTAAAACAGTTACTAATGTTAAGTGATAAAAGAGTCCGGTAACACAAACGGCTTGAGTTAAACGTTAAATGACGTGACACAAAGTTATTCCAATTATTTAATTATATACCACTGTAGTATTTAGTTCACATGCATTTGTTGTTTACACCCTCATAGAAACTCCCTTGGTCATGAATGATCAAACTTGATATTTGATTTTTAAAAATATATCAAATCAAGACTGTTTTAATCCTATCACTTACATTTTCAATTCACAAGCATTTTTTCATGACCAGTTTATATTTTCATGGATTTTTATCAGCTTCGATTTCATCATTTAGAATTTGCTAGTTCCTCCACTCATGTGCCTGAAATGTTACTAAATTAGTAGATTCATTCCTGTTTGAGGAATTCTGGCTTGTGTTTATTGTCTGTGGGCAGAAAGGCTTTCCTAGATGCCAACTGGCAAAATGTTCCAAGATTTCTAAGAAATTATTAAACTTCCCTAAAAAAAAACACACACAAAAAAACCAAATAAGTAAGCTGAGAGAACTAAAACGAAAGCTATAAATACAACTTGACAGTTTTCAGCAGCAGGCGAATTTGTACGGTTACTGAGCTGCCGTCTAGCTAGCTAGCTAGCTACCGGAAGCACTTTTAACAGTGCAAAGTCAGTAGCTAGCTAGCTACTGTAGCTAGCTAGCTAGCTACTGACTTTGCACTGTTAAAAGTGCGACACGCACGCGGGCTCGTTGGAAAGCTCTGGATCTCAGGATTCAGCCGGTGCTAGCGCCATCCAGATCGGACCCGCCATTCTCACGCTACGATTTTTTAAACGTGGCGGGCGGCGGAGAAAAGTCGCGCGCCGGACGTCTTTGCGGCGTAATATCTCTGGGCTCCTTTGGAGTAGAAAGTCTGTTCATGGCTCTTTGGAAAGGGCTGCATCTCCCCTCTAATCGCCTTCGATTAGAGCTAGCTAGGTAGCTTGGTAATGGCTTTGCACTGTTAACCGTGCAGCCGGTAACTAGCGGTATCTAGTGGTTTAAATGCTTGCGGTTTAAATGCTTGGTGGACATTTGATTGTATGGTTTACTGAGCTGAAGGCTAGCTAGCTACTTTACTGGGTATGATTCTGTGACCTCCTGGGCTTGGAGGTCTGTTTCTAGTTTTGGTTAAAGGGTCAAACTGCATGGTCTGCCCAGGCGCAGAGCTCCTTTGCTGGGCATGACTGTGTGACCTGGAAGTCTGGTTGTAGTATGATTTTAAAGGGTCAAATGGTCTCCATTGTGTGTCCAGGTTTAAAGCTACTTTGCTGCGCATGTGATTTGGACCCATCGGGTACGGAAGCCTTTCCGTCACGTGCTCGTTTTCCACGCCTTCAGCGCAGGTAGCCTGCGAATTTAAAACCGACGCGCATTTTATTCTTTTCCCCTTTTATCCTTTCATATCTCTCGGCTACCTTGGAGAAGAGACACGCACGCGGGCTCGTTGGAAAGCTCTGGATCTCAGGATTCAGCCGGTGCTAGCGCCATCCAGATCGGACCCGCCATTCTCACGCTACGATTTTTTAAACGTGGCGGGCGGCGGAGAAAAGTCGCGCGCCGGACGTCTTTGCGGCGTAATATCTCTGGGCTCCTTTGGAGTAGAAAGTCTGTTCATGGCTCTTTGGAAAGGGCTGCATCTCCCCTCTAATCGCCTTCGAGCGGCACGCGGATCGGACCCACCATTCTCACGCTACGATTTTTTTAAAGCCGCCAGGGACGGGCCGAAAGCGTGGCAGGTGGCGTTCGTTAGGGACAGTCATGGAGGTGATGCGCACCGAGTTGCAGGCCATTTGGACTTGGCCCGACCTAGATGTGAGTGTTCAAAGTCAGCGCGTTTGTTTAAACTTTCTCCTCCAATTCGTTGTAATTGCGTGTGTGCGCGTGAACACCAGGTTTGTGGAGGGGTGCGTCCCTGGACGGTACAAAGGGAGACGGTGTGTGGCCTGGCTGGGTGAGGTTGCAGTTTGCTGTGCATGAGAGATTGGCATGTGGTGCCCTGGAGGTGTGGTTGTTCCAGCAGGGGCAAGGTGGCGTAGTGTGGCTGGGTGACGGTGCGCTTCACTGGGCATGTGGTTGTGAGTTGCAGGCCCAATCCTTTGAATGACAGAAAGGATCTGATTTGTTTCCAGGTTTAAACGTACTTTGCTGGGTATGACTGTGACCTCTTGGGCCAGGAAGTCTGTTTCTAGTTTTATTTAAACGGTCAAACTGCGTGAAGTGTGCCCAGGCCCAGCTCCTTTGCTGGGCATGATTCTGTGACCTCTTGGGCCTTGAAATGTGGTGCTTTGAACGATTTAAAGAGTGAAACGGTCTGAAGTGTGCCCACGTTTAAAGCAACCTTGCTGGGCATGACTGTGTGACCTCTTGTGCCTGGAAGTCTGGTTGTAGTATTATTTAAAGGGTCAAACTGCATGAAGTGTGCCCAGGCCCAGAGCTACTTTGCTGGGTATGACTGTGTGACCTCTTGTGCCTGGAAGTCTGGTTGTAGTATTATTTAAAGGGTCAAACTGCATGGTGTGCCCAGGCCCAGAGCTCCTTTGCTGGGCATGACTGTGTGAACTCTTGTGCATGGAAGTCTGGTTGTAGTATTATTTAAAGGGTCAAACTGCATGAAGTGTGCCCTGGCCCAGAGCTCCTTTGCTGGGCATGATTCTGTGACCTCTTGGGCCTTGAAATGTGGTGCTTTGAACGATTTAAAGAGTGAAACGGTCTGAAGTGTGCCCACGTTTAAAGCAACCTTGCTGGGCATGACTGCGTGACGTCTTGTGCCTGGAAGTCTGGTTGTAGTATTATTTAAAGGGTCAAACTGCATGAAGTGTGCCCAGGCCCAGAGCTACGTTGCTGGGCATGATTCTGTGACCTCTTGGGCCTTGAAATGTGGTGCTTTGAACGATTTAAAGAGTGAAACGGTCTGAAGTGTGCCCACGTTTAAAGCAACCTTGCTGGGCATGACTGCGTGACCTCTTGTGCCTGGAAGTCTGGTTGTAGTATTATTTAAAGGGTCAAACTGCATGAAGTGTGCCCAGGCTCCGAGCTACTTTGCTGGGCATGACTGCGTGACCTCTTGTGCCTGGAAGTCTGGTTGTAGTATTATTTAAAGGGTCAAACTGCATGAAGTGTGCCCAGGCCCAGAGCTACGTTGCTGGGCATGATTCTGTGACCTCTTGGGCCTTGAAATGTGGTGCTTTGAACGATTTAAAGAGTGAAACGGTCTGAAGTGTGCCCACGTTTAATGCAACCTTGCTGGGCATGACTGTGTGACCTCTTGTGCATGGAAGTCTGGTTGTAGTATTATTTAAAGGGTCAAATTGCATGAAGTGTGCCCAGGCCCAGAGCTACTTTGCTGGGCATGACTGCGTGACCTCTTGGGCCTTGAAATGTGGTGCTTTGAACGATTTAAAGAGTGAAACGGTCTGAAGTGTGCCCAGGCCCAGAGCTCCTTTGCTGGGCATGACTGTGTGACCTCTTGTGCCTGGAAGTCTAGTTGTAGTATTATTTAAAGAGTCAAACTGCATGAAGTGTGCCCAGGTCCAGAGCTACTTTGCTGGGCATGACTGTCTGACCTCTTGGGCCTGGAAGTCTGGTTGTAGTATTATTTAAAGGGTCAAACTGCATGAAGTGTGCCCAGGCCCAGAGCTCCTTTGCTGGGCATGACTGTGTGACCTCTTGTGCCTGGAAGTCTGGTTGTAGTATTATTTAAAGGGTCAAACTGCATGAAGTGTGCCCAGGGCCCGAACTACTTTGCTGGGCATGACTGTGTGACCTCTTGTGCCTGGAAGTCTGGTTGTAGTATTATTTAAAGCGTCAAACTGCATGGTGTGCCCAGGCCCAGAGCTACTTTGCTGGGCATGACTGTGTGACCTCTTGTGCCTGGAAGTCTGGTTGTAGTATTATTTAAAGAGTCAAACTGCATGAAGTGTGCCCAGGCCCAGAGCTCCTTTGCTGGGCATGACTGTGTGAACTCTTGTGCATGGAAGTCTGGTTGTAGTATTATTTAAAGGGTCAAACTGCATGAAGTGTGCCCAGGCCCAGAGCTACGTTGCTGGGCATGATTCTGTGACCTCTTGGGCCTTGAAATGTGGTGCTTTGAACGATTTAAAGAATGAAACGGTCTGAAGTGTGCCCACGTTTAAAGCTACTTTGCTGGGCATGACTGTGTGACCTCTTGTGCCTGGAAGTCTGGTTGTAGTATTATTTAAAGGGTCAAACTGCATGAAGTGTGCCCAGGCCCAGAGCTACGTTGCTGGGCATGACTGCGTGACCTCTTGGGCCTTGAAATGTGGTGCTTTGAACGATTTAAAGAGTGAAACGGCCCAGGCCCCGAGCTACTTTGCTGGGCATGACTGTGTGACCTCTTGTGCCTGGAAGTCTGGTTGTAGTATTATTTAAAGGGTCAAACTGCATGAAGTGTGCCCAGGCCCAGAGCTACGTTGCTGGGCATGACTGCGTGACCTCTTGGGCCTTGAAATGTGGTGCTTTGAACGATTTAAAGAGTGAAACGGTCTGAAGTGTGCCCACGTTTAAAGCAACCTTGCTGGGCATGACTGTGTGACCTCTTGTGCCTGGAAGTCTGGTTGTAGTATTATTTAAAGGGTCAAACTGCATGGTGTGCCCAGGCCCAGAGCTCCTTTGCTGGGCATGACTGTGTGAACTCTTGTGCATGGACGTCTGGTTGTAGTATTATTTAAAGGGTCAAACTGCATGAAGTGTGCCCTGGCCCAGAGCTCCTTTGCTGGGCATGATTCTGTGACCTCTTGGGCCTTGAAATGTGGTGCTTTGAACGATTTAAAGAGTGAAACGGTCTGAAGTGTGCCCACGTTTAAAGCAACCTTGCTGGGCATGACTGCGTGACCTCTTGTGCCTGGAAGTCTGGTTGTAGTATTATTTAAAGGGTCAAACTGCATGAAGTGTGCCCAGGCTCCGAGCTACTTTGCTGGACATGACTGCGTGACGTCTTGTGCCTTGAAGTCTGGTTGTAGTATTATTTAAAGGGTCAAACTGCATGAAGTGTGCCCAGGCCCAGAGCTACGTTGCTGGGCATGACTGCGTGACCTCTTGTGCCTTGAAATGTGGTGCTTTGAACGATTTAAAGAATGAAACGGTCTGAAGTGTGCCCACGTTTAAAGCAACCTTGCTGGGCATGACTGTGTGACCTCTTGTGCCTGGAAGTCTGGTTGTAGTATTATTTAAAGGGTCAAACTGCATGAAGTGTGCCCAGGCCCAGAGCTCCTTTGCTGGGCATGATTCTGTGACCTCTTGGGCCTTGAAATGTGGTGCTTTGAACGATTTAAAGAATGAAACGGTCTGAAGTGTGCCCACGTTTAAAGCTACTTTGCTGGGCATGACTGTGTGACCTCTTGTGCCTGGAAGTCTGGTTGTAGTATTATTTAAAGGGTCAAACTGTGCCCTGTAAACCACACTGTGCCCTTCTGCGAAGAGCAAAGACGGTAAGGAAATCTCACAATTAATATCGTGATATGTCATCAGCTTGGCAAACGTCACATCCGGGTCAACCCAACACCATCTCAGCCTGCAGATGGCGTAAGTTTACACGACGGATTCTTTTATTCTCTTCAACGACAAAACTCAGGTCTATACACCAAAAATATGGCTGATTAAAATGCACGTAAATTAAATTTAGAGTCAATAAAATGCATATGAATTGACGTTTTGACTGATAAGTAGTTTTATTTGACTCAAGTTTAATCAACTTATCTTTCAACTTTATCCATTTTTATTACTTGCCTTATTTATCGTTTATTTGAAGTTTGCGGGCGCAACGTTCTGATTGACATTTTTGCCTCGAGAGGCGGAAGTAACGAAAATTGCTTGGGTTAAACCATGGATTGATTAATTAATGAATGTTATTGGATAAACAAGGCAACTAAAACAGTTACTAATGTTAAGTGATAAAAGAGTCCGGTAACACAAACGGCTTGAGTTAAACGTTAAATGACGTGACACAAAGTTATTCCAATTATTTAATTATATACCACTGTAGTATTTAGTTCACATGCATTTGTTGTTTACACCCTCATAGAAACTCCCTTGGTCATGAATGATCAAACTTGATATTTGATTTTTAAAAATATATCAAATCAAGACTGTTTTAATCCTATCACTTACATTTTCAATTCACAAGCATTTTTTCATGACCAGTTTATATTTTCATGGATTTTTATCAGCTTCGATTTCATCATTTAGAATTTGCTAGTTCCTCCACTCATGTGCCTGAAATGTTACTAAATTAGTAGATTCATTCCTGTTTGAGGAATTCTGGCTTGTGTTTATTGTCTGTGGGCAGAAAGGCTTTCCTAGATGCCAACTGGCAAAATGTTCCAAGATTTCTAAGAAATTATTAAACTTCCCTAAAAAAAAACACACACAAAAAAACCAAATAAGTAAGCTGAGAGAACTAAAACGAAAGCTATAAATACAACTTGACAGTTTTCAGCAGCAGGCGAATTTGTACGGTTACTGAGCTGCCGTCTAGCTAGCTAGCTAGCTACCGGAAGCACTTTTAACAGTGCAAAGTCAGTAGCTAGCTAGCTACTGTAGCTAGCTAGCTAGCTACTGACTTTGCACTGTTAAAAGTGCTTCCGGTAGCTAGCTAGGTAGCTTGGTAATGGCTTTGCACTGTTAACCGTGCAGCCGGTAACTAGCGGTATCTAGTGGTTTAAATGCTTGCGGTTTAAATGCTTGGTGGACATTTGATTGTATGGTTTACTGAGCTGAAGGCTAGCTAGCTACTTTACTGGGTATGATTCTGTGACCTCCTGGGCTTGGAGGTCTGTTTCTAGTTTTGGTTAAAGGGTCAAACTGCATGGTCTGCCCAGGCGCAGAGCTCCTTTGCTGGGCATGACTGTGTGACCTGGAAGTCTGGTTGTAGTATGATTTTAAAGGGTCAAATGGTCTCCATTGTGTGTCCAGGTTTAAAGCTACTTTGCTGCGCATGTGATTTGGACCCATCGGGTACGGAAGCCTTTCCGTCACGTGCTCGTTTTCCACGCCTTCAGCGCAGGTAGCCTGCGAATTTAAAACCGACGCGCATTTTATTCTTTTCCCCTTTTATCCTTTCATATCTCTCGGCTACCTTGGAGAAGAGACACGCACGCGGGCTCGTTGGAAAGCTCTGGATCTCAGGATTCAGCCGGTGCTAGCGCCATCCAGATCGGACCCGCCATTCTCACGCTACGATTTTTTAAACGTGGCGGGCGGCGGAGAAAAGTCGCGCGCCGGACGTCTTTGCGGCGTAATATCTCTGGGCTCCTTTGGAGTAGAAAGTCTGTTCATGGCTCTTTGGAAAGGGCTGCATCTCCCCTCTAATCGCCTTCGAGCGGCACGCGGATCGGACCCACCATTCTCACGCTACGATTTTTTTAAAGCCGCCAGGGACGGGCCGAAAGCGTGGCAGGTGGCGTTCGTTAGGGACAGTCATGGAGGTGATGCGCACCGAGTTGCAGGCCATTTGGACTTGGCCCGACCTAGATGTGAGTGTTCAAAGTCAGCGCGTTTGTTTAAACTTTCTCCTCCAATTCGTTGTAATTGCGTGTGTGCGCGTGAACACCAGGTTTGTGGAGGGGTGCGTCCCTGGACGGTACAAAGGGAGACGGTGTGTGGCCTGGCTGGGTGAGGTTGCAGTTTGCTGTGCATGAGAGATTGGCATGTGGTGCCCTGGAGGTGTGGTTGTTCCAGCAGGGGCAAGGTGGCGTAGTGTGGCTGGGTGACGGTGCGCTTCACTGGGCATGTGGTTGTGAGTTGCAGGCCCAATCCTTTGAATGACAGAAAGGATCTGATTTGTTTCCAGGTTTAAACGTACTTTGCTGGGTATGACTGTGACCTCTTGGGCCAGGAAGTCTGTTTCTAGTTTTATTTAAACGGTCAAACTGCGTGAAGTGTGCCCAGGCCCAGCTCCTTTGCTGGGCATGATTCTGTGACCTCTTGGGCCTTGAAATGTGGTGCTTTGAACGATTTAAAGAGTGAAACGGTCTGAAGTGTGCCCACGTTTAAAGCAACCTTGCTGGGCATGACTGTGTGACCTCTTGTGCCTGGAAGTCTGGTTGTAGTATTATTTAAAGGGTCAAACTGCATGAAGTGTGCCCAGGCCCAGAGCTACTTTGCTGGGTATGACTGTGTGACCTCTTGTGCCTGGAAGTCTGGTTGTAGTATTATTTAAAGGGTCAAACTGCATGGTGTGCCCAGGCCCAGAGCTCCTTTGCTGGGCATGACTGTGTGAACTCTTGTGCATGGAAGTCTGGTTGTAGTATTATTTAAAGGGTCAAACTGCATGAAGTGTGCCCTGGCCCAGAGCTCCTTTGCTGGGCATGATTCTGTGACCTCTTGGGCCTTGAAATGTGGTGCTTTGAACGATTTAAAGAGTGAAACGGTCTGAAGTGTGCCCACGTTTAAAGCAACCTTGCTGGGCATGACTGCGTGACGTCTTGTGCCTGGAAGTCTGGTTGTAGTATTATTTAAAGGGTCAAACTGCATGAAGTGTGCCCAGGCCCAGAGCTACGTTGCTGGGCATGATTCTGTGACCTCTTGGGCCTTGAAATGTGGTGCTTTGAACGATTTAAAGAGTGAAACGGTCTGAAGTGTGCCCACGTTTAAAGCAACCTTGCTGGGCATGACTGCGTGACCTCTTGTGCCTGGAAGTCTGGTTGTAGTATTATTTAAAGGGTCAAACTGCATGAAGTGTGCCCAGGCTCCGAGCTACTTTGCTGGGCATGACTGCGTGACCTCTTGTGCCTGGAAGTCTGGTTGTAGTATTATTTAAAGGGTCAAACTGCATGAAGTGTGCCCAGGCCCAGAGCTACGTTGCTGGGCATGATTCTGTGACCTCTTGGGCCTTGAAATGTGGTGCTTTGAACGATTTAAAGAGTGAAACGGTCTGAAGTGTGCCCACGTTTAATGCAACCTTGCTGGGCATGACTGCGTGACCTCTTGTGCATGGAAGTCTGGTTGTAGTATTATTTAAAGGGTCAAATTGCATGAAGTGTGCCCAGGCCCAGAGCTACTTTGCTGGGCATGACTGCGTGACCTCTTGGGCCTTGAAATGTGGTGCTTTGAACGATTTAAAGAGCGAAACGGTCTGAAGTGTGCCCAGGCCCAGAGCTCCTTTGCTGGGCATGACTGTGTGACCTCTTGTGCCTGGAAGTCTAGTTGTAGTATTATTTAAAGAGTCAAACTGCATGAAGTGTGCCCAGGTCCAGAGCTACTTTGCTGGGCATGACTGTCTGACCTCTTGGGCCTGGAAGTCTGGTTGTAGTATTATTTAAAGGGTCAAACTGCATGAAGTGTGCCCAGGCCCAGAGCTCCTTTGCTGGGCATGACTGTGTGACCTCTTGTGCCTGGAAGTCTGGTTGTAGTATTATTTAAAGGGTCAAACTGCATGAAGTGTGCCCAGGGCCCGAACTACTTTGCTGGGCATGACTGTGTGACCTCTTGTGCCTGGAAGTCTGGTTGTAGTATTATTTAAAGCGTCAAACTGCATGGTGTGCCCAGGCCCAGAGCTACTTTGCTGGGCATGACTGTGTGACCTCTTGTGCCTGGAAGTCTGGTTGTAGTATTATTTAAAGAGTCAAACTGCATGAAGTGTGCCCAGGCCCAGAGCTACGTTGCTGGGCATGATTCTGTGACCTCTTGGGCCTTGAAATGTGGTGCTTTGAACGATTTAAAGAATGAAACGGTCTGAAGTGTGCCCACGTTTAAAGCTACTTTGCTGGGCATGACTGCGTGACCTCTTGTGCCTGGAAGTCTGGTTGTAGTATTATTTAAAGGGTCAAACTGCATGAAGTGTGCCCAGGCCCAGAGCTACGTTGCTGGGCATGACTGCGTGACCTCTTGGGCCTTGAAATGTGGTGCTTTGAACGATTTAAAGAGTGAAACGGTCTGAAGTGTGCCCAGGCCCCGAGCTACTTTGCTGGGCATGACTGTGTGACCTCTTGTGCCTGGAAGTCTGGTTGTAGTATTATTTAAAGGGTCAAACTGCATGAAGTGTGCCCAGGCCCAGAGCTACGTTGCTGGGCATGACTGCGTGACCTCTTGTGCCTTGAAATGTGGTGCTTTGAACGATTTAAAGAATGAAACGGTCTGAAGTGTGCCCACGTTTAAAGCAACCTTGCTGGGCATGACTGTGTGACCTCTTGTGCCTGGAAGTCTGGTTGTAGTATTATTTAAAGGGTCAAACTGCATGAAGTGTGCACAGGCCCAGAGCTCCTTTGCTGGGCATGACTGTGTGAACTCTTGTGCATGGAAGTCTGGTTGCAGTATTATTTAAAGGGTCAAACTGCATGAAGTGGGCCCAGCCCCAAAGCTACTTTGCTGGGCATGATTCTGTGACCTCTTGGGCCTTGAAATGTGGTGCTTTGAACGATTTAAAGAGTGAAACGGTCTGAAGTGTGCCCACGTTTAAAGCAACCTTGCTGGGCATGACTGCGTGACCTCTTGTGCCTGGAAGTCTGGTTGTAGTATTATTTAAAGGGTCAAACTGCATGAAGTGTGCCCAGGCCCCGAGCTACTTTGCTGGGCATGACTGTCTGACCTCTTGTGCCTGGAAGTCTGGTTGTAGTATTATTTAAAGGGTCAAACTGCATGAAGTGTGCCCAGGCCCAGAGCTACGTTGCTGGGCATGATTCTGTGACCTCTTGGGCCTTGAAATGTGGTGCTTTGAACGATTTAAAGAGTGAAACGGTCTGAAGTGTGCCCACGTTTAATGCAACCTTGCTGGGCATGACTGTGTGACCTCTTGTGCATGGAAGTCTGGTTGTAGTATTATTTAAATGGTCAAACTGCATGAAGTGTGCCCAGGCCCAGAGCTCCTTTGCTGGGCATGACTGTGTGACCTCTTGTGCCTGGAAGTCTGGTTGTAGTATTATTTAAAGGGTCAAACTGCATGGTGTGCCCTGGCCCAGAGCTCCTTTGCTGGGCATGATTCTGTGACCTCTTGGGCCTTGAAATGTGGTGCTTTGAACGATTTAAAGAATGAAACGGTCTGAAGTGTGCCCACGTTTAAAGCAACCTTGCTGGGCATGACTGTGTGACCTCTTGTGCCTGGAAGTCTGGTTGTAGTATTATTTAAAGGGTCAAACTGCATGAAGTGTGCACAGGCCCAGAGCTCCTTTGCTGGGCATGACTGTGTGAACTCTTGTGCATGGAAGTCTGGTTGTAGTATTATTTAAATGGTCAAACTGCATGAAGTGTGCCCAGGCCCAGAGCTCCTTTGCTGGGCATGACTGTGTGACCTCTTCTGCCTGGAAGTCTGGTTGTAGTATTATTTAAAGGGTCAAACTGCATGAAGTGTGCCCAGGCCCAGAGCTACTTTGCTGGGCATGACTGTGTGACCTCTTGTTGCATGAAGTGTGCCCAGGCCCCGAGCTACTTTGCTGGGCATGACTGTGTGACCTCTTGTGCCTGGAAGTCTGGTTGTAGTATTATTTAAAGGGTCAAACTGCGTGAAGTGTGCCCAGGCCCAGCTCCTTTGCTGGGCATGATTCTGTGACCTCTTGGGCCTTGAAATGTGGTGCTTTGAACGATTTAAAGAGTGAAACGGTCTGAAGTGTGCCCACGTTTAAAGCAACCTTGCTGGGCATGACTGTGTGACCTCTTGTGCCTGGAAGTCTGGTTGTAGTATTATTTAAAGGGTCAAACTGCATGAAGTGTGCCCAGGCCCAGAGCTCCTTTGCTGGGCATGATTCTGTGACCTCTTGGGCCTTGAAATGTGGTGCTTTGAACGATTTAAAGAATGAAACGGTCTGAAGTGTGCCCACGTTTAAAGCTACTTTGCTGGGCATGACTGTGTGACCTCTTGTGCCTGGAAGTCTGGTTGTAGTATTATTTAAAGGGTCAAACTGTGCCCTGTAAACCACACTGTGCCCTTCTGCGAAGAGCAAAGACGGTAAGGAAATCTCACAATTAATATCGTGATATGTCATCAGCTTGGCAAACGTCACATCCGGGTCAACCCAACACCATCTCAGCCTGCAGATGGCGTAAGTTTACACGACGGATTCTTTTATTCTCTTCAACGACAAAACTCAGGTCTATACACCAAAAATATGGCTGATTAAAATGCACGTAAATTAAATTTAGAGTCAATAAAATGCATATGAATTGACGTTTTGACTGATAAGTAGTTTTATTTGACTCAAGTTTAATCAACTTATCTTTCAACTTTATCCATTTTTATTACTTGCCTTATTTATCGTTTATTTGAAGTTTGCGGGCGCAACGTTCTGATTGACATTTTTGCCTCGAGAGGCGGAAGTAACGAAAATTGCTTGGGTTAAACCATGGATTGATTAATTAATGAATGTTATTGGATAAACAAGGCAACTAAAACAGTTACTAATGTTAAGTGATAAAAGAGTCCGGTAACACAAACGGCTTGAGTTAAACGTTAAATGACGTGACACAAAGTTATTCCAATTATTTAATTATATACCACTGTAGTATTTAGTTCACATGCATTTGTTGTTTACACCCTCATAGAAACTCCCTTGGTCATGAATGATCAAACTTGATATTTGATTTTTAAAAATATATCAAATCAAGACTGTTTTAATCCTATCACTTACATTTTCAATTCACAAGCATTTTTTCATGACCAGTTTATATTTTCATGGATTTTTATCAGCTTCGATTTCATCATTTAGAATTTGCTAGTTCCTCCACTCATGTGCCTGAAATGTTACTAAATTAGTAGATTCATTCCTGTTTGAGGAATTCTGGCTTGTGTTTATTGTCTGTGGGCAGAAAGGCTTTCCTAGATGCCAACTGGCAAAATGTTCCAAGATTTCTAAGAAATTATTAAACTTCCCTAAAAAAAAACACACACAAAAAAACCAAATAAGTAAGCTGAGAGAACTAAAACGAAAGCTATAAATACAACTTGACAGTTTTCAGCAGCAGGCGAATTTGTACGGTTACTGAGCTGCCGTCTAGCTAGCTAGCTAGCTACCGGAAGCACTTTTAACAGTGCAAAGTCAGTAGCTAGCTAGCTAGCTAGCTACTGACTTTGCACTGTTAAAAGTGCTTCCGGTAGCTAGCTAGGTAGCTTGGTAATGGCTTTGCACTGTTAACCGTGCAGCCGGTAACTAGCGGTATCTAGTGGTTTAAATGCTTGCGGTTTAAATGCTTGGTGGACATTTGATTGTATGGTTTACTGAGCTGAAGGCTAGCTAGCTACTTTACTGGGTATGATTCTGTGACCTCCTGGGCTTGGAGGTCTGTTTCTAGTTTTGGTTAAAGGGTCAAACTGCATGGTCTGCTCAGGCGCAGAGCTCCTTTGCTGGGCATGACTGTGTGACCTGGAAGTCTGGTTGTAGTATGATTTTAAAGGGTCAAATGGTCTCCATTGTGTGTCCAGGTTTAAAGCTACTTTGCTGCGCATGTGATTTGGACCCATCGGGTACGGAAGCCTTTCCGTCACGTGCTCGTTTTCCACGCCTTCAGCGCAGGTAGCCTGCGAATTTAAAACCGACGCGCATTTTATTCTTTTCCCCTTTTATCCTTTCATATCTCTCCGCTACCTTGGAGAAGAGAGACGCACGGTGGTAAATAAAATGTAAATATCTGTATAATATGTAAATAAAAGGAAGAAGTGGTTGTGTAGTGTAGTCGTTTGATTATAAATAATCTCATAATAATTTTATCCACAAATTCTTATACATTTATACATGTTTATCTCTTTGTGTGTGTGTGTGTGTGTGTGTGTGTGTGTGTGTGTGTGTGTGTGGTTCTGTGTCACTAGTGGGGCCTGTGGCCCGATTGGAGTGTTTGCGGTGTGAGAAGGAGGAGTTGGAGAACAGTTTGTTGGAGCAGCTGAAGGAGTTGAGGTTGCAGAAGCAGAAGGAGCTGCAGGTTCTTCAGGAGATGCTGAAACACAAGCAGCAGGAGGAGACAGAGCTCCTGCAGAAACAGCAGGAGGAGGAGGAGCATAACAGGTCCATCAAGAGTAAGTACTATGGAAATGCAATAATACTAACATAACTAATAATGAATGTTAGCCTTTAGGCTCCAATAAAAGTGATACTAATATATGTATAGTACTATATATATTATATTTTATATATTCAGTAGTAATTATGTAGTATATACAATCTGTGTTATATCCAGGAGTAATGATACTTGCTCTGGCAGATATGAAAATGGCCTGTGAACAGGAGAAGAAATCTCTGAAGGAAGAACTTGAGAAGCTCAGACTGTCACTGCAGGTAGAGATCCCTTCTAGTGTCAGTACACATCCACCAGTACCTCCACCTTTCACTTATAAAGTCAGTACACATTCAGTACACATTCCCACCTTTCCATTGTACTGGCTGTAGTGATGATTCGTGTGTGTGGGTTATACCAGCCCATAGAGGAGGACATTATGAGTCTGAAAGTGGCGCTGGAGATGAAGAACCAGGAGATCAAAGATCAGCACGATCTTTTGGTCAAACTATATACTCTTTATGTATACTATATACTCTGTATGTAGTACCTGGTTTAACACTATATCCTCTGTATATATACTATATACTGTTTATGTAGTACCTGGTTGAACACTATACCCTCAGCTTACTCTAGTCTGCAGATGTGAAGAAATTAAACAGAATGTGTATCTGTGTATATGTGCCCACCTGTATGTGTCTGGTTGTAGTATTATTTAAAGGGTCAAATGGTCTCCATTGTGTGTCCATGTTTAAAGCAACCTTGCTGGGCATGACTGTGTGACCTCTTGGGCCAGGAAGTCTGTTTCTAGATTTATTTAAACGGTCAAACTGCGTGAAGTGTGTATAGGCCCAGAGTTACTTTTCTGGGCATGACTGTGTGACCTCTTGGGCCTGGAGGTCTGGTGTTTCCATTATATAAAAGGTGAAATGGCCTGAAGTGTACACAGGCCCAGAGCTACTTTGATGGGCATGATTTTGTGACCTCCTGGGCTTTGAGTTCTGTTTCTAGTTTTGGTTAAAGGGTCAAATTGCATGGTCTGCCCAGGCCCATAGCGACTTTGCTGGGCATGACTGTGTGACCTCTTGTGCCTGGAAGTCTGGTTGTAGTATTATTTAAAGGGTCAAACTGCATGAAGTGTGCCCAGGCCCAGAGCTACTTTGCTGGGCATGATTCTGTGACCTCTTGGGCCTTAAAATGTGGTGCTTTGAACGATTTAAAGAGTGAAACGGTCTGAAGTGTGCCCACGTTTAAAGCAACCTTGCTGGGCATGACTGTGTGACCTCTTGTGCCTGGAAGTCTGGTTGTAGTATTATTTAAAGGGTCAAACTGCATGAAGTGTGCCCAGGCTCCGAGCTACTTTGCTGGGCATGACTGTGTGACCTCTTGTGCCTGGAAGTCTGGTTGTAGTATTATTTAAAGGGTCAAACTGCATGGTGTGCCCATGCCCAGAGCTACTTTGCTGGGCATGATTCTGTGACCTCTTGGGCCTTGAAATGTGGTGCTTTGAACGATTTAAAGAGTGAAACGGTCTGAAGTGTGCCCACGTTTAAAGCAACCTTGCTGGGCATGACTGTGTGACCTCTTGTGCCTGGAAGTCTGGTTGTAGTATTATTTAAAGGGTCAAACTGCATGAAGTGTGCCCATGCCCAGAGCTACTTTGCTGGGCATGATTCTGTGACCTCTTGGCCCTTGAAATGTGGTGCTTTGAACGATTTAAAGAGTGAAACGGTCTGAAGTGTGCCCACGTTTAAAGCAACCTTGCTGGGCATGACTGTGTGACCTCTTGTGCCTGGAAGTCTGGTTGTAGTATTATTTAAAGGGTCAAACTGCATGAAGTGTGCCCATGCCCAGAGCTACTTTGCTGGGCATGATTCTGTGACCTCTTGGCCCTTGAAATGTGGTGCTTTGAACGATTTAAAGAGTGAAACGGTCTGAAGTGTGCCCACGTTTAAAGCAACCTTGCTGGGCATGACTGTGTGACCTCTTGTGCCTGGAAGTCTGGTTGTAGTATTATTTAAAGGGTCAAACTGCATGAAGTGTGCCCATGCCCAGAGCTACTTTGCTGGGCATGATTCTGTGACCTCTTGGCCCTTGAAATGTGGTGCTTTGAACGATTTAAAGAGTGAAACGGTCTGAAGTGTGCCCACGTTTAAAGCAACCTTGCTGGGCATGACTGTGTGACCTCTTGTGCCTTGAAGTATGGTTGTAGTATTATTTAAAGGGTCAAACTGCATGAAGTGTGCCCAGGCCCAGAGCTACGTTGCTGGGCATGACTGCGTGACCTCTTGTGCCTTGAAATGTGGTGCATTGAACGATTTAAAGAATGAAACGGTCTGAAGTGTGCCCACGTTTAAAGCAACCTTGCTGGGCATGACTGTGTGACCTCTTGTGCCTGGAAGTCTGGTTGTAGTATTATTTAAAGGGTCAAACTGCATGAAGTGTGCCGAGGCCCAGAGCTCCTTTGCTGGGCATGACTGTGTGAACTCTTGTGCATGGAAGTCTGGTTGTAGTATTATTTAAAGGGTCAAACTGCATGAAGTGGGCCCAGCCCCAAAGCTACTTTGCTGGGCATGATTCTGTGACCTCTTGGGCCTTGAAATGTGGTGCTTTGAACGATTTAAAGAGTGAAACGGTCTGAAGTGTGCCCACGTTTAAAGCAACCTTGCTGGGCATGACTGCATGACCTCTTGTGCCTGGAAGTCTGGTTGTAGTATTATTTAAAGGGTCAAACTGCATGAAGTGTGCCCAGGCCCCGAGCTACTTTGCTGGGCATGACTGTCTGACCTCTTGTGCCTGGAAGTCTGGTTGTAGTATTATTTAAAGGGTCAAACTGCATGAAGTGTGCCCAGGCCCAAAGCTACTTTGCTGGGCATGACTGTGTGACCTCTTGTGCCTGGAAGTCTGGTTGTAGTATTATTTAAAGGGTCAAACTGCATGAAGTGTGCCCAGGCCCAGAGCTACGTTGCTGGGCATGACTGCGTGACCTCTTGGGCCTTGAAATGTGGTGCTTTGAACGATTTAAAGAGTGAAACGGTCTGAAGTGTGCCCACGTTTAAAGCAACCTTGCTGGGCATGACTGTGTGACCTCTTGTGCCTGGAAGTCTGGTTGTAGTATTATTTAAAGGGTCAAACTGCATGAAGTGTGCCCAGGCCCAGAGCTCCTTTGCTGGGCATGATTCTGTGACCTCTTGGGCCTTGAAATGTGGTGCTTTGAACGATTTAAAGAATGAAACGGTCTGAAGTGTGCCCACGTTTAAAGCTACTTTGCTGGGCATGACTGTGTGACCTCTTGTGCCTGGAAGTCTGGTTGTAGTATTATTTAAAGGGTCAAACTGCATGAAGTGTGCCCAGGCCCAGAGCTACGTTGCTGGGCATGACTGCGTGACCTCTTGGGCCTTGAAATGTGGTGCTTTGAACGATTTAAAGAGTGAAACGGTCTGAAGTGTGCCCAGGCCCAGAGCTACTTTGCTGGGCATGACTGTGTGACCTCTTGTGCCTGGAAGTCTAGTTGTAGTATTATTTAAAGAGTCAAACTGCATGAAGTGTGCCCAGGTCCAGAGCTACTTTGCTGGGCATGACTGTCTGACCTCTTGGGCCTGGAAGTCTGGTTGTAGTATTATTTAAAGGGTCAAACTGCATGAAGTGTGCCCAGGCCCAGAGCTCCTTTGCTGGGCATGACTGTGTGACCTCTTGTGCCTGGAAGTCTGGTTGTAGTATTATTTAAAGCGTCAAACTGCATGGTGTGCCCAGGCCCAGAGCTACTTTGCTGGGCATGACTGTGTGACCTCTTGTGCCTGGAAGTCTGGTTGTAGTATTATTTAAAGAGTCAAACTGCATGAAGTGTGCCCAGGCCCAGAGCTCCTTTGCTGGGCATGACTGTGTGAACTCTTGTGCCTGGAAGTCTGGTTGTAGTATTATTTAAAGGGTCAAACTGCATGAAGTGTGCCCAGGCCCAGAGCTACGTTGCTGGGCATGACTGCGTGACCTCTTGGGCCTTGAAATGTGGTGCTTTGAACGATTTAAAGAGTGAAACGGCCCAGGCCCCGAGCTACTTTGCTGGGCATGACTGTGTGACCTCTTGTGCCTGGAAGTCTGGTTGTAGTATTATTTAAAGGGTCAAACTGTGCCCTGTAAACCACACTGTGCCCTTCTGCGAAGAGCAAAGACGGTAAGGAAATCTCACAATTAATATCGTGATATGTCATCAGCTTGGCAAACGTCACATCCGGGTCAACCCAACACCATCTCAGCCTGCAGATGGCGTAAGTTTACACGACGGATTCTTTTATTCTCTTCAACGACAAAACTCAGGTCTATACACCAAAAATATGGCTGATTAAAATGCACGTAAATTAAATTTAGAGTCAATAAAATGCATATGAATTGACGTTTTGACTGATAAGTAGTTTTATTTGACTCAAGTTTAATCAACTTATCTTTCAACTTTATCCATTTTTATTACTTGCCTTATTTATCGTTTATTTGAAGTTTGCGGGCGCAACGTTCTGATTGACATTTTTGCCTCGAGAGGCGGAAGTAACGAAAATTGCTTGGGTTAAACCATGGATTGATTAATTAATGAATGTTATTGGATAAACAAGGCAACTAAAACAGTTACTAATGTTAAGTGATAAAAGAGTCCGGTAACACAAACGGCTTGAGTTAAACGTTAAATGACGTGACACAAAGTTATTCCAATTATTTAATTATATACCACTGTAGTATTTAGTTCACATGCATTTGTTGTTTACACCCTCATAGAAACTCCCTTGGTCATGAATGATCAAACTTGATATTTGATTTTTAAAAATATATCAAATCAAGACTGTTTTAATCCTATCACTTACATTTTCAATTCACAAGCATTTTTTCATGACCAGTTTATATTTTCATGGATTTTTATCAGCTTCGATTTCATCATTTAGAATTTGCTAGTTCCTCCACTCATGTGCCTGAAATGTTACTAAATTAGTAGATTCATTCCTGTTTGAGGAATTCTGGCTTGTGTTTATTGTCTGTGGGCAGAAAGGCTTTCCTAGATGCCAACTGGCAAAATGTTCCAAGATTTCTAAGAAATTATTAAACTTCCCTAAAAAAAAACACACACAAAAAAACCAAATAAGTAAGCTGAGAGAACTAAAACGAAAGCTATAAATACAACTTGACAGTTTTCAGCAGCAGGCGAATTTGTACGGTTACTGAGCTGCCGTCTAGCTAGCTAGCTAGCTACCGGAAGCACTTTTAACAGTGCAAAGTCAGTAGCTAGCTAGCTAGCTAGCTACTGACTTTGCACTGTTAAAAGTGCTTCCGGTAGCTAGCTAGGTAGCTTGGTAATGGCTTTGCACTGTTAACCGTGCAGCCGGTAACTAGCGGTATCTAGTGGTTTAAATGCTTGCGGTTTAAATGCTTGGTGGACATTTGATTGTATGGTTTACTGAGCTGAAGGCTAGCTAGCTACTTTACTGGGTATGATTCTGTGACCTCCTGGG
Source organism: Electrophorus electricus (assembly GCF_041902795.1). Lineage (NCBI taxonomy): Eukaryota > Metazoa > Chordata > Actinopteri > Gymnotiformes > Gymnotidae > Electrophorus > Electrophorus electricus. The sequence continues at coordinate 16,565 of NC_137505.1, read as the reverse complement.
CTTGGAGGTCTGTTTCTAGTTTTGGTTAAAGGGTCAAACTGCATGGTCTGCCCAGGCGCAGAGCTCCTTTGCTGGGCATGACTGTGTGACCTGGAAGTCTGGTTGTAGTATGATTTTAAAGGGTCAAATGGTCTCCATTGTGTGTCCAGGTTTAAAGCTACTTTGCTGCGCATGTGATTTGGACCCATCGGGTACGGAAGCCTTTCCGTCACGTGCTCGTTTTCCACGCCTTCAGCGCAGGTAGCCTGCGAATTTAAAACCGACGCGCATTTTATTCTTTTCCCCTTTTATCCTTTCATATCTCTCGGCTACCTTGGAGAAGAGACACGCACGCGGGCTCGTTGGAAAGCTCTGGATCTCAGGATTCAGCCGGTGCTAGCGCCATCCAGATCGGACCCGCCATTCTCACGCTACGATTTTTTAAACGTGGCGGGCGGCGGAGAAAAGTCGCGCGCCGGACGTCTTTGCGGCGTAATATCTCTGGGCTCCTTTGGAGTAGAAAGTCTGTTCATGGCTCTTTGGAAAGGACTGCATCTCCCCTCTAATCGCCTTCGAGCGGCACGCGGATCGGACCCACCATTCTCACGCTACGATTTTTTTAAAGCCGCCAGGGACGGGCCGAAAGCGTGGCAGGTGGCGTTCGTTAGGGACAGTCATGGAGGTGATGCGCACCGAGTTGCAGGCCATTTGGACTTGGCCCGACCTAGATGTGAGTGTTCAAAGTCAGCGCGTTTGTTTAAACTTTCTCCTCCAATTCGTTGTAATTGCGTGTGTGCGCGTGAACACTAGGTTTGTGGAGGGGTGCGTCCCTGGACGGTACAAAGGGAGACGGTGTGTGGCCTGGCTGGGTGAGGTTGCAGTTTGCTGTGCATGAGAGATTGGCATGTGGTGCCCTGGAGGTGTGGTTGTTCCAGGAGGGGCAAGGTGGCGTAGTGTGGCTGGGTGACGGTGCGCTTCACTGGGCATGTGGTTGTGAGTTGCAGGCCCAATCCTTTGAATGACAGAAAGGATCTGATTTGTTTCCAGGTTTAAACGTACTTTGCTGGGTATGACTGTGACCTCTTGGGCCAGGAAGTCTGTTTCTAGTTTTATTTAAACGGTCAAACTGCGTGAAGTGTGCCCAGGCCCAGCTCCTTTGCTGGGCATGATTCTGTGACCTCTTGGGCCTTGAAATGTGGTGCTTTGAACGATTTAAAGAGTGAAACGGTCTGAAGTGTGCCCAGGCCCAGAGCTCCTTTGCTGGGCATGACTGTGTGAACTCTTGTGCATGGAAGTCTGGTTGTAGTATTATTTAAAGGGTCAAACTGCATGAAGTGTGCCCAGGCCCCGAGCTACTTTGCTGGGCATGACTGTGTGACCTCTTGTGCCTGGAAGTCTGGTTGTAGTATTATTTAAAGAGTCAAACTGCATGAAGTGTGCCCAGGCCCAGAGCTCCTTTGCTGGGCATGACTGTGTGAACTCTTGTGCATGGAAGTCTGGTTGTAGTATTATTTAAAGGGTCAAACTGCATGAAGTGTGCCCAGGCCCAGAGCTACGTTGCTGGGCATGATTCTGTGACCTCTTGGGCCTTGAAATGTGGTGCTTTGAACGATTTAAAGAGTGAAACGGTCTGAAGTGTGCCCACGTTTAAAGCAACCTTGCTGGGCATGACTGTGTGACCTCTTGTGCCTGGAAGTCTGGTTGTAGTATTATTTAAAGGGTCAAACTGCATGAAGTGTGCCCAGGCCCAGAGCTACTTTGCTGGGTATGACTGTGTGACCTCTTGTGCCTGGAAGTCTGGTTGTAGTATTATTTAAAGGGTCAAACTGCATGGTGTGCCCAGGCCCAGAGCTCCTTTGCTGGGCATGACTGTGTGAACTCTTGTGCATGGAAGTCTGGTTGTAGTATTATTTAAAGGGTCAAACTGCATGAAGTGTGCCCAGGCCCAGAGCTACGTTGCTGGGCATGATTCTGTGACCTCTTGGGCCTTGAAATGTGGTGCTTTGAACGATTTAAAGAGTGAAACGGTCTGAAGTGTGCCCACGTTTAATGCAACCTTGCTGGGCATGACTGTGTGACCTCTTGTGCATGGAAGTCTGGTTGTAGTATTATTTAAAGGGTCAAATTGCATGAAGTGTGCCCAGGCCCAGAGCTACTTTGCTGGGCATGACTGCGTGACCTCTTGGGCCTTGAAATGTGGTGCTTTGAACGATTTAAAGAGTGAAACGGTCTGAAGTGTGCCCAGGCCCAGAGCTCCTTTGCTGGGCATGACTGTGTGAACTCTTGTGCATGGAAGTCTGGTTGTAGTATTATTTAAAGGGTCAAACTGCATGAAGTGTGCCCAGGCCCCGAGCTACTTTGCTGGGCATGACTGTGTGACCTCTTGTGCCTGGAAGTCTGGTTGTAGTATTATTTAAAGAGTCAAACTGCATGAAGTGTGCCCAGGCCCAGAGCTCCTTTGCTGGGCATGACTGTGTGAACTCTTGTGCATGGAAGTCTGGTTGTAGTATTATTTAAAGGGTCAAACTGCATGAAGTGTGCCCAGGCCCAGAGCTACGTTGCTGGGCATGATTCTGTGACCTCTTGGGCCTTGAAATGTGGTGCTTTGAACGATTTAAAGAATGAAACGGTCTGAAGTGTGCCCACGTTTAAAGCTACTTTGCTGGGCATGACTGTGTGACCTCTTGTGCCTGGAAGTCTGGTTGTAGTATTATTTAAAGAGTCAAACTGCATGAAGTGTGCCCATGCCCAGAGCTACGTTGCTGGGCATGACTGCGTGACCTCTTGGGCCTTGAAATGTGGTGCTTTGAACGATTTAAAGAGTGAAACGGTCTGAAGTGTGCCCACGTTTAAAGCAACCTTGCTGGGCATGACTGTGTGACCTCTTGTGCCTGGAAGTCTGGTTGTAGTATTATTTAAAGGGTCAAACTGCATGAAGTGTGCCCAGGCCCAGAGCTCCTTTGCTGGGCATGATTCTGTGACCTCTTGGGCCTTGAAATGTGGTGCTTTGAACGATTTAAAGAATGAAACGGTCTGAAGTGTGCCCACGTTTAAAGCTACTTTGCTGGGCATGACTGTGTGACCTCTTGTGCCTGGAAGTCTGGTTGTAGTATTATTTAAAGGGTCAAACTGCATGAAGTGTGCCCAGGCCCAGAGCTACGTTGCTGGGCATGACTGCGTGACCTCTTGGGCCTTGAAATGTGGTGCTTTGAACGATTTAAAGAGTGAAACGGTCTGAAGTGTGCCCACGTTTAAAGCAACCTTGCTGGGCATGACTGTGTGACCTCTTGGGCCAGGAAGTCTGTTTCTAGATTTATTTAAACGGTCAAACTGCGTGAAGTGTGTATAGGCCCAGAGTTACTTTTCTGGGCATGACTGTGTGACCTCTTGGGCCTGGAGGTCTGGTGTTTCCATTATATAAAAGGTGAAATGGCCTGAAGTGTACACAGGCCCAGAGCTACTTTGATGGGCATGATTTTGTGACCTCCTGGGCTTTGAGTTCTGTTTCTAGTTTTGGTTAAAGGGTCAAATTGCATGGTCTGCCCAGGCCCATAGCGACTTTGCTGGGCATGACTGTGTGACCTCTTGTGCCTGGAAGTCTGGTTGTAGTATTATTTAAAGGGTCAAACTGCATGAAGTGTGCCCAGGCTCCGAGCTACTTTGCTGGGCATGACTGCGTGACCTCTTGGGCCTTGAAATGTGGTGCTTTGAACGATTTAAAGAGTGAAACGGTCTGAAGTGTGCCCAGGCCCAGAGCTCCTTTGCTGGGCATGACTGTGTGAACTCTTGTGCATGGAAGTCTGGTTGTAGTATTATTTAAAGGGTCAAACTGCATGAAGTGTGCCCAGGCCCCGAGCTACTTTGCTGGGCATGACTGTGTGACCTCTTGTGCCTGGAAGTCTGGTTGTAGTATTATTTAAAGAGTCAAACTGCATGAAGTGTGCCCAGGCCCAGAGCTCCTTTGCTGGGCATGACTGTGTGAACTCTTGTGCATGGAAGTCTGGTTGTAGTATTATTTAAAGGGTCAAACTGCATGAAGTGTGCCCAGGCCCCGAGCTACTTTGCTGGGCATGACTGTCTGACCTCTTGTGCCTGGAAGTCTGGTTGTAGTATTATTTAAAGGGTCAAACTGCATGAAGTGTGCCCAGGCCCAAAGCTACTTTGCTGGGCATGACTGTGTGACCTCTTGTGCCTGGAAGTCTGGTTGTAGTATTATTTAAAGGGTCAAACTGCATGAAGTGTGCCCAGGCCCAGAGCTACGTTGCTGGGCATGACTGCGTGACCTCTTGGGCCTTGAAATGTGGTGCTTTGAACGATTTAAAGAGTGAAACGGTCTGAAGTGTGCCCACGTTTAAAGCAACCTTGCTGGGCATGACTGTGTGACCTCTTGTGCCTGGAAGTCTGGTTGTAGTATTATTTAAAGGGTCAAACTGCATGAAGTGTGCCCAGGCCCAGAGCTCCTTTGCTGGGCATGATTCTGTGACCTCTTGGGCCTTGAAATGTGGTGCTTTGAACGATTTAAAGAATGAAACGGTCTGAAGTGTGCCCACGTTTAAAGCTACTTTGCTGGGCATGACTGTGTGACCTCTTGTGCCTGGAAGTCTGGTTGTAGTATTATTTAAAGGGTCAAACTGCATGAAGTGTGCCCAGGCCCAGAGCTACGTTGCTGGGCATGACTGCGTGACCTCTTGGGCCTTGAAATGTGGTGCTTTGAACGATTTAAAGAGTGAAACGGTCTGAAGTGTGCCCAGGCCCAGAGCTACTTTGCTGGGCATGACTGTGTGACCTCTTGTGCCTGGAAGTCTAGTTGTAGTATTATTTAAAGAGTCAAACTGCATGAAGTGTGCCCAGGTCCAGAGCTACTTTGCTGGGCATGACTGTCTGACCTCTTGGGCCTGGAAGTCTGGTTGTAGTATTATTTAAAGGGTCAAACTGCATGAAGTGTGCCCAGGCCCAGAGCTCCTTTGCTGGGCATGACTGTGTGACCTCTTGTGCCTGGAAGTCTGGTTGTAGTATTATTTAAAGCGTCAAACTGCATGGTGTGCCCAGGCCCAGAGCTACTTTGCTGGGCATGACTGTGTGAACTCTTGTGCATGGAAGTCTGGTTGTAGTATTATTTAAAGGGTCAAACTGCATGAAGTGTGCCCAGGCCCAGAGCTACGTTGCTGGGCATGATTCTGTGACCTCTTGGGCCTTGAAATGTGGTGCTTTGAACGATTTAAAGAATGAAACGGTCTGAAGTGTGCCCACGTTTAAAGCTACTTTGCTGGGCATGACTGTGTGACCTCTTGTGCCTGGAAGTCTGGTTGTAGTATTATTTAAAGGGTCAAACTGCATGAAGTGTGCCCAGGCCCAGAGCTACGTTGCTGGGCATGACTGCGTGACCTCTTGGGCCTTGAAATGTGGTGCTTTGAACGATTTAAAGAGTGAAACGGCCCAGGCCCCGAGCTACTTTGCTGGGCATGACTGTGTGACCTCTTGTGCCTGGAAGTCTGGTTGTAGTATTATTTAAAGGGTCAAACTGTGCCCTGTAAACCACACTGTGCCCTTCTGCGAAGAGCAAAGACGGTAAGGAAATCTCACAATTAATATCGTGATATGTCATCAGCTTGGCAAACGTCACATCCGGGTCAACCCAACACCATCTCAGCCTGCAGATGGCGTAAGTTTACACGACGGATTCTTTTATTCTCTTCAACGACAAAACTCAGGTCTATACACCAAAAATATGGCTGATTAAAATGCACGTAAATTAAATTTAGAGTCAATAAAATGCATATGAATTGACGTTTTGACTGATAAGTAGTTTTATTTGACTCAAGTTTAATCAACTTATCTTTCAACTTTATCCATTTTTATTACTTGCCTTATTTATCGTTTATTTGAAGTTTGCGGGCGCAACGTTCTGATTGACATTTTTGCCTCGAGAGGCGGAAGTAACGAAAATTGCTTGGGTTAAACCATGGATTGATTAATTAATGAATGTTATTGGATAAACAAGGCAACTAAAACAGTTACTAATGTTAAGTGATAAAAGAGTCCGGTAACACAAACGGCTTGAGTTAAACGTTAAATGACGTGACACAAAGTTATTCCAATTATTTAATTATATACCACTGTAGTATTTAGTTCACATGCATTTGTTGTTTACACCCTCATAGAAACTCCCTTGGTCATGAATGATCAAACTTGATATTTGATTTTTAAAAATATATCAAATCAAGACTGTTTTAATCCTATCACTTACATTTTCAATTCACAAGCATTTTTTCATGACCAGTTTATATTTTCATGGATTTTTATCAGCTTCGATTTCATCATTTAGAATTTGCTAGTTCCTCCACTCATGTGCCTGAAATGTTACTAAATTAGTAGATTCATTCCTGTTTGAGGAATTCTGGCTTGTGTTTATTGTCTGTGGGCAGAAAGGCTTTCCTAGATGCCAACTGGCAAAATGTTCCAAGATTTCTAAGAAATTATTAAACTTCCCTAAAAAAAAACACACACAAAAAAACCAAATAAGTAAGCTGAGAGAACTAAAACGAAAGCTATAAATACAACTTGACAGTTTTCAGCAGCAGGCGAATTTGTACGGTTACTGAGCTGCCGTCTAGCTAGCTAGCTAGCTACCGGAAGCACTTTTAACAGTGCAAAGTCAGTAGCTAGCTAGCTAGCTAGCTACTGACTTTGCACTGTTAAAAGTGCTTCCGGTAGCTAGCTAGGTAGCTTGGTAATGGCTTTGCACTGTTAACCGTGCAGCCGGTAACTAGCGGTATCTAGTGGTTTAAATGCTTGCGGTTTAAATGCTTGGTGGACATTTGATTGTATGGTTTACTGAGCTGAAGGCTAGCTAGCTACTTTACTGGGTATGATTCTGTGACCTCCTGGGCTTGGAGGTCTGTTTCTAGTTTTGGTTAAAGGGTCAAACTGCATGGTCTGCCCAGGCGCAGAGCTCCTTTGCTGGGCATGACTGTGTGACCTGGAAGTCTGGTTGTAGTATGATTTTAAAGGGTCAAATGGTCTCCATTGTGTGTCCAGGTTTAAAGCTACTTTGCTGCGCATGTGATTTGGACCCATCGGGTACGGAAGCCTTTCCGTCACGTGCTCGTTTTCCACGCCTTCAGCGCAGGTAGCCTGCGAATTTAAAACCGACGCGCATTTTATTCTTTTCCCCTTTTATCCTTTCATATCTCTCGGCTACCTTGGAGAAGAGACACGCACGCGGGCTCGTTGGAAAGCTCTGGATCTCAGGATTCAGCCGGTGCTAGCGCCATCCAGATCGGACCCGCCATTCTCACGCTACGATTTTTTAAACGTGGCGGGCGGCGGAGAAAAGTCGCGCGCCGGACGTCTTTGCGGCGTAATATCTCTGGGCTCCTTTGGAGTAGAAAGTCTGTTCATGGCTCTTTGGAAAGGACTGCATCTCCCCTCTAATCGCCTTCGAGCGGCACGCGGATCGGACCCACCATTCTCACGCTACGATTTTTTTAAAGCCGCCAGGGACGGGCCGAAAGCGTGGCAGGTGGCGTTCGTTAGGGACAGTCATGGAGGTGATGCGCACCGAGTTGCAGGCCATTTGGACTTGGCCCGACCTAGATGTGAGTGTTCAAAGTCAGCGCGTTTGTTTAAACTTTCTCCTCCAATTCGTTGTAATTGCGTGTGTGCGCGTGAACACTAGGTTTGTGGAGGGGTGCGTCCCTGGACGGTACAAAGGGAGACGGTGTGTGGCCTGGCTGGGTGAGGTTGCAGTTTGCTGTGCATGAGAGATTGGCATGTGGTGCCCTGGAGGTGTGGTTGTTCCAGGAGGGGCAAGGTGGCGTAGTGTGGCTGGGTGACGGTGCGCTTCACTGGGCATGTGGTTGTGAGTTGCAGGCCCAATCCTTTGAATGACAGAAAGGATCTGATTTGTTTCCAGGTTTAAACGTACTTTGCTGGGTATGACTGTGACCTCTTGGGCCAGGAAGTCTGTTTCTAGTTTTATTTAAACGGTCAAACTGCGTGAAGTGTGCCCAGGCCCAGCTCCTTTGCTGGGCATGATTCTGTGACCTCTTGGGCCTTGAAATGTGGTGCTTTGAACGATTTAAAGAGTGAAACGGTCTGAAGTGTGCCCAGGCCCAGAGCTCCTTTGCTGGGCATGACTGTGTGAACTCTTGTGCATGGAAGTCTGGTTGTAGTATTATTTAAAGGGTCAAACTGCATGAAGTGTGCCCAGGCCCCGAGCTACTTTGCTGGGCATGACTGTGTGACCTCTTGTGCCTGGAAGTCTGGTTGTAGTATTATTTAAAGAGTCAAACTGCATGAAGTGTGCCCAGGCCCAGAGCTCCTTTGCTGGGCATGACTGTGTGAACTCTTGTGCATGGAAGTCTGGTTGTAGTATTATTTAAAGGGTCAAACTGCATGAAGTGTGCCCAGGCCCAGAGCTACGTTGCTGGGCATGATTCTGTGACCTCTTGGGCCTTGAAATGTGGTGCTTTGAACGATTTAAAGAGTGAAACGGTCTGAAGTGTGCCCACGTTTAAAGCAACCTTGCTGGGCATGACTGTGTGACCTCTTGTGCCTGGAAGTCTGGTTGTAGTATTATTTAAAGGGTCAAACTGCATGAAGTGTGCCCAGGCCCAGAGCTACTTTGCTGGGCATGACTGCGTGACCTCTTGGGCCTTGAAATGTGGTGCTTTGAACGATTTAAAGAGTGAAACGGTCTGAAGTGTGCCCAGGCCCAGAGCTCCTTTGCTGGGCATGACTGTGTGAACTCTTGTGCATGGAAGTCTGGTTGTAGTATTATTTAAAGGGTCAAACTGCATGAAGTGTGCCCAGGCCCCGAGCTACTTTGCTGGGCATGACTGTGTGACCTCTTGTGCCTGGAAGTCTGGTTGTAGTATTATTTAAAGAGTCAAACTGCATGAAGTGTGCCCAGGCCCAGAGCTCCTTTGCTGGGCATGACTGTGTGAACTCTTGTGCATGGAAGTCTGGTTGTAGTATTATTTAAAGGGTCAAACTGCATGAAGTGTGCCCAGGCCCAGAGCTACGTTGCTGGGCATGATTCTGTGACCTCTTGGGCCTTGAAATGTGGTGCTTTGAACGATTTA